>NC_079289.1:102044886-102349886 GCF_023638135.1 Falco biarmicus | reverse complement strand
GGGAAGGAATGCTAATGTAATTTTCATATCTGTCACTTGAGCAACTGCAGCTCTCCTAGCTTTGTGTATAAAATACATGATGTGCAATAATACACTAAGGACATACAAAGCTGCAGGAGCCAGTAACTTGAATCAAGACATGAGTTCGCTCTAAAGAGTACAGAGATTAAAGGTGTTGTGGTCCAGGTGTAAGTGAAACTGCCTGTTCCCTTAACCATGACTCTACCCTGTGCACCCTGATGACCAGCTCGAACATTGATTTTTTGCAGATTTGTAACTGCAGGACTGTTGAACTTGTGCGCCATGACAGTCGGGTCACATCTGATCTGGATTGCAGGTGCCATTGTAATATACCATACTTCTTTTTCAAGGCAATATAATTCTCTAGTTTATGTGAAAACTGGCTTCATCAGACAACAACAGAATACTTGGCACCTGTGCTCCTCCTTTTTCTTCCCTCTCTTCTCTCTCTGGTTAATTAATGGGTCACCTAGTCAATTTATATTCCTCTTCAGTGAAAATAAGAGTTCAAGTCCCTGTTTCATATACCTGATTGCATTGTGGCCCAAACCAGGCCCTACATATCATGTGTCCCACACATTTGCTTACTGATGCCACCTGGAGACTTCCTGCAAATGTTCCCTGAGACCTGCAAATTGCCTTTTACCTCCCTTGCCATGTGCCAACCACACTGTTTGGAGGCGGTAATGTAAATAATATACCAAGGGTCTCCTTGGTATATAACACCTAGGATCTTTTAAATTAGTAATACTGAGGAAAACTATTCTATATTCAAAATGTATGTGTGACCAAGACTTCTCTGGAGTAGTGTCACTCACCTTCTCATCTGCAGGTGACTGGTGGCCTGGCAGAGCATGGCAGGTACTCTGGGAGCTGGCTGCTGTGTCCTGACCTCCTCAGGGACTCTGGTTCACAAGAAATAAACAGCTTTGGCTGCATCATAGATACAAACACAAGCCTCACCCATTGCTTTGTGGTATTAGTATTTTAAACTAACATGTTTCTAAGAACACTATGTAATGATTTTGCAAAAAGGGAAAAAAATCAGCTTGTTTATACTAGCAGCATAATTGTCATGACTTCTGCCAGCTATCCAAATGAAGCAGTCCATTATTTTTTTGCTAGCAAAGTGACCTAGTTTTTTAGACAGTAGTACATGAAGCATTGCTGTATCTTTTGCTTGACCTCTAAATATATAAGAAACCTTATTATCTGCTGCAAGTATTAATACAGCAGTTATCATTTACCATATATCCTTCTTTGTATCAAAATTTGTACAGTTTTCATGTGAGTCTTATGATATGGGTTTATTTCATATTTACTCAGCAGTCTACTCTGGTTCTCTCACTGTGTGAATATATACCTAGGAAATATCAGCTAAAACAAAGTGTCACATCACCACAGATGTCTTGTAAGCAGGATTCAGTGTGTAGGATGATACAGTAATTTCTCAGGGGGAAAAAAAAGGCAATAAAATGGGCATCAACCTACAAATTCTCAGAAACATGCCTTTATAAAACAGAGGACAGTTTCAAAGAAACAGCGAGATCGCTACAACCCACAAATAGCTCTGTGATCAGAATCACAATGAAATTCCACACACCGCTCCCCCCCCCCCCCCCTTTTTTTTTTTTCTCATCTCCAAGGAGAAAATCAGTTTGGCAGAAATTAGGCTGACCAAGATTACCTAAAGTTTCAAGTGCATTAAAATGGTAGGACAAAGAGAAGAAGGAAGTGTACAAGTGCGTGGGAGCTGTTTGATTGTTTTGCTTTCTTTAGAAATGAATCTCCAGAAGGACTTCCCTGCAACCTTTTTGTAAACATAAGGTAGCTGTTCCCTTTTATTTGCAGGTTTCCACAACAGTACTTCAACTATGTTCTTAGGGGAATTAAGTTGCTGTTCCCAGCAGTAGAGTGTGGCACACAAGCATAGTGGCCATCAACCTTTCACATTGTGAATGATGACACAAGCTCCTACAATGATCTGATAAGTCACTTTAAGGTTCTCTGGGGAAAACAAGTGGTTTGCAACTTTATTTCGCTAATTGAACTAGAAACGTCTGTGTCCTTTATGCTGGGTGGACTGCCAAGATTCAGTGCTCTTCTTTTGTAAGCTACCTGACCTACCATTGATGTCAGTTGCAGCAATTAGCCTGCCAACAAAATCATAGGGCGGGGGATACCGTGCCAGACACGCACCATCCTTCCACTCTGTTTGTTGCTCAGAACAAGAGAAAAAAGTCATTTAAAGCATTGCCATGTATTTAAGCATAAGTGTTTTTCTTCCCTACAGACTACCACTGCAAATATCGCAAGCTTTCACATTTAACTTTTATAATTCTCCGCTCTTTGCTGCTTTCCTTTCATAAGATCAGTTCTTATGCTAATAGTCTCCCACCTGTTATGTTTGTTCTTTTTGAACCTTAGAAACATGACTTTTTACACAATGAAACACCATAATGACAGAATTTGCAGTAAGAATGGCAGGATTTTTTCTACAAAATTATGCTCCAGAACCCTCAAAACAAACAGACAAATCCAGTACATTTGATTTCAGAGAAGGACTGTACTTGAATAGGGTAACAATCTCAATACAATATAATGTTCCTAAGTACAGGCACCCTTGGCAAATAGCTGTGGTTAAAATAGAAGCTGACCCTGCTCGTTTGGCAAAGGTTGGTATTAACAGATCTCAGAAAGAGCACTCTGGTAACCTCAGAAGGGTATATTAAGGATTTCTTTAGGATTATTCAAAGCTATCGATGTATTTGTTGAAGCACCTTATTGCTGAGCAACTTAGAACAAATCCTCAGACTCAAGGCTATTGAACCTCTCTTCATATATTTAAAACATGGACATTTATGATTGCCATCTGCCTTTTATACTCTTCCAGGTGCTCTATTGATTTATTAGGAGCCAATAGTCCTAAATGCTTGGCTCAAAGAGCTGTATCTTTCTCTAGACTAACTCTGCAACGCTGCTTTACACTAGCATTCAGAACAGCAGAGGCACTGTGTCCCTGGGCAGGAGTGGTAGGTAACTGTAACATAGTGCTTCCTACAGCATGACAATTTTCCAAGGGTGCAAGCAGGCATTGTGAAAATACTTTGCACAGTCAGACTTCTAGCGTGCCTAATTCAAGGCCACTGCAAGGAGTTAAGCAGCACGATTTCCTTGTCACTTCCTGCGGTGATGGGACCCAGTGGTGACCTATACACTGTTACAATTCTGCTTGTTTATTTTGTTGCTAAATATGTTGACCTTTGGTGTCACAGAAAAATTTCTTGGTTGGTGGTGCAAAATAAAATGGGATGTTTTACGACTTTACCTGACATTTTAGTTTCCTGAAGTTCACATAGATAGATTCCCTGTAGAAATTTTCCTTTTGGAGATAAGTAATCCAAGTCCTGACAGATCTCATGAAAGGATGAACTTATTGAAAAAAACATACATCTTTTAAACTGATGCAATTATGTAATAAACTCTTCATATTGTAATGCAGATTTTGAGAAGATTACCTGGGTTTTCCAATAAAACAGGATCTAAATTAAAAAGTTATCAAGGATTGCTTACATTGTGGAATTTGTGTTGGTATCTTTAATAAACCTGTGTAATAATGTTGCTGACACTTTTTGATCCAGGGCTATTAAAAAAAAAATGTCCTCCTTTGATTGCACTGATTTCTGAGAATGCAGTATTCAAGAAATGAACACCTCTTTTTACAGAGACTTTTTTACTAGTAAACATATCTGTAGCTTTTGATGGATAAAGAGAAAAAACAATGAAGAAAAAAAAAAAGCAGAATAAATAATTTTAATCCTTGAATTGCATAGATATCCTACTTTTGGCAAGGAGTTTTAGGCTCTGACCAAGTACTGATGACTGAGAAATATCCCTGCATGAGTTTCATTAGTGTTGGGAGGACTTAGTCCTCTAAATCCTCTGAATACTGACAGCAAAACAAAACAATAGATACTGGTAAAAAGGGATTAGAACTGAAATATCTAAACAAGCAGGAGCTCTCATGTGGGCCTACTGTTCAATATAAATATTGGCAACTTAATTTGCCATTTTTTTGCTAAAAGCACAAATTACATCCTCTTTCTTTAGCCATTCAAGCAAGGAGGGTGCATACAGCATTCCTTCTAACACACACACAGGGATAGATCTCTCTGGGCTTTATTCGGATACCTTTGTGATGCACATAATGAGCATATTTCCACACTTGGCACCTTTTTCTGGCAAAACTTACTGACTCCTTGCAATGGTAAACTCACTTCTAAACTCCTCTCTCTTCCTCAGAGGCCTCCTCAGTGGCCTGCTGTCCATGACAAGCATCCCATATAATAGCACAAAAATGGGATGTTTCTGTGGTGGGGGCTGGGGTTCTGCCATCTCAGCAGAGTCCTAAGCCTATATGGTCTTTAACACACAAGACAAGCCTAATGGTGCCTGTGCTGGGCAGCGTGCCACGGGTTTCGTGTGTGCAGCCAGGTTTGTGTCCAGCCCTCTTTGCCCCAACTCAGTCTGCCGAGGCTCTGTCATTTCTCCCACCCACAGACTTCAGTAGCTTAGGTAATACTGTCTCAGTGATTTTGTCCTCTGATGGGTTGTTTTGCAGTGAATTAATTCTGAAATACTTAGTTTATGAATTAAAGTGAACAGTCAATTAAGTGTTTACAGCCAAATGCCATGCCATGTTTTTTTCTGAATGCATTCAAACCTAGCCAAAAGAAAAAAATAACTTCAGAATGTAGTGTTTTTTTCCTTATTGTCTCTGATTTTTATAGTGCAGAATTTGTTAGAGGAGTAGCGAAAAGGCAATAAATGGATCAGAGTCACAACTTTTCATTGTCAGAGTTGTAACTGAAACAACATGAAAACTGGTACAGAAAATATCCTAGCTCTCTACAGAACTCATCTTGCTGTGCAAATAAAACTGCTGTTTATTCAAATAATGAAGGGTGGGAAACGGTACAAAATTACTTAAAGCGTTTGGATGCAGGATGACAAAATCTTACCTGTAGAATTAACTCAGAGTCAACATAACAGAAACACATATGAAGAGAAACCAGTTTATAGATCAACTGTAAATAGAAGGAATATTAAATGACATTTAGAGAAAGAAGATGCAAGACATTTATACCATCCAAATCTATTTAACATCCTAAACAATCCCATTTTATTCACGATCTCATTAGGAATTCTAGGGATTGGGATTAAAAGCTCTAGAAACCTTGACAATAACTTTCACCACTCTACATTTATCATGCAGAAGAAAAATCCTGAAAGGCTGTGATGTTTGACTTTTTGATATCTTTGAAAGGAAGCAAAAATTTTTCCAACAGATAATTCATATAATATAGCATAGCATACCTAAGGCAATACTGCAGTGGCTCCCAAATATTTCAGACCACTACTCACCATTTCAGAGGCCCTGAACACTCACTGTGAAGACTAGATTGGAAAACAATATAAAAGTGAACGATCTACAGTCTGCTAGCCATGGCCTCACAGACTTCTGTGTAGGAGCTATTAAAGTAGGGAGTTCTGTCATGCCAGTGACAAAATAAACTTTCAGCAGCAAAGCCTTTAATTTAGTCAAAATATTCCTGACCAGCTGTATCTTTCCTCTCTAAAGGAGGAATTTCTGGCAGGTCATGTAGTTTGAATCTCCGTTTTCATATTTATTATATACATTTATGTTTATATATTAATCTTACTTTTCTTTCAGTAGCTTGGTGAAGTTACGAATTGGCAAAAAATCTGACAATTTCAGGGGAAAAAAAAAATAAAATCCAAGGGTATTTACATATTGGTATTTTAGATATTATTAAAGGCAGAACAGTCTCTACTGGAACTCTCCTAGCTGAGATTATGCAAAATATGTCAGAATTTATTCAAACTTTTTTGCATGATATAGTTTGATTCAGTAATGTAACGTAAAAATTATTTACTTATTTTGTCATTTTCGTGGCCTTCTGATTTCTTTGCTGAATTGATATATTAAGGAGACTAAAAGGAACAAAAGAGAAAAAAATTATGAGTAGTACAACTTTATTACCTATAAAGAAGTGCCATAAATTTTGAATTCATGGCATCATAAATCAAAATTATATTAACATGATGGGAGCTAATAGGGTTGAATTAGCATGGGTATATCAAATTAGGCACAATGGGAAGAAAACAATGAAAAAGAAGGAATATGGAAAGTATGGACTCTCCAATAATTAGGCAATGTATTGCAAAGTAGAACAGATGAAAAATGCGTATATATATATATACACACTTTAAAAAAATTCTCACAGTTGTTGCCAGGAATCCTAACTTCACCCAGGGCTCCAAAGCATTACACACGCAGGCTCTGTGTGGGTGAATGGGTCTCTCCAAAGAGCTGAGCTGTAGCCTGTACTGGGCAGCTCAGCATAAACAGACGTGTGTGCCCCATGGGCAATCTATGAATGTCATCTTTAATTTCTAAGGGTGAATTAAGTGATTATTTACACAATAATGCAGGGGAGGGGAAAGACCTATAACAGAGCTAGGGGTAAAAAAGCAACCAGACTTTTTGGAATAGTTCTTTTCACTTGAAGAAACAAATGTATTCCATGTATTGCCTCAGTTTGAAGGTATTTTTGTTTAGTTATACTTTCCACCCGTAGTAAGAAACATTTAATTACAATTAGGACTTGTCCTGAGGAAATGGTCCTAATTCAGGAAAGTGTTTAACATACCTTACGTGTATAACTACCTGACTGAAGTACTCTTCTTAACAGGGATAATAGACCCAAACATAGTCTAAAGTGTTTCCTCAGCTGTGCCTGAAAGGTCTAATCTCTCAACATTTGCTAACTAAATCAGGATTCAGAGACCATATTATCAGGAAACAGTTTATGGGCTTCAGTAGGCTTTGTATGAACCTTTAAAAGTTTTTCCTTGTGATGCAGTTTAAAAATACTACATATAGCTCTATTTTTTTGACTAGTTTGGGCCCCAGAAACTAGTGTGACACAGAACATAGATAAATAAAAGCTTGTTTTCCTGCTTTTTTTTTTTTAAAAAAAAAAAAAAGCTATCTTTGCATTCTCTACAGAACATCACAGGCATCAGTAAGGACATGCTTGTTACATGTCTCAAAATCAGAGACAAAATTCATAGCCTTGGTACCAAAAATATCAATGAGCATCTTATAAGCCTGTCTTCATAAGAAACCTGATACATGGAAGAGAAGAGGAAGAAACTTAGTTTAGTTAAAAAAAAATAATTATTCTTTTAATCAGATTTATCAGTATTTATTAATAATTTGTTTTGTTACAATACTGCTTTTATTTACTAAAATACTTTCTAGAAGTAGTAAAATTGTACTACATTGAGATGACACTTAAAAGTTATTATGCTTTTCATAATCTAATAGGATAAAAATATAGCAAAATTATCCTATATTAGAAACCAGATCAATCCTAATGTATAAAATTGCATTCATTCTTTACAAACAAATAATTAGGAGTAAGAAAGACATGATTTCTTCAAATCATTGCTATACAAGCTGAAAACTGTTTCTGTAACTGAATTCTGTGATTTATTGACCATGGATTATTAACAAAATAGCCCACTCTAAACACAAATCAATCCATTGTGTTCTGAAGATGAAATAATTATGAATTGTTGTAAAATAACATTTCTCTGAACTGAGCAGCATCCATGCCAATTTTACAACTAACAGCTGTGAAAAAATTTACATGGCTAAAAGAATTCAGAAACCAAAACAACACCATAGCTGGGGAATAGAAGTTCTGAACTATTGCCACCTTGTCTTCCACAGAAAATATTTGGTGTCAACGTGGACAAATAAATATTGTGTGCTGCTAAATCAGTGATAATATGTTTTAATAGTATTAAAAGTTCTTTCCTAACATTTTCAACATATAAGCAAGATCATTCCATAAAAATAAACAATGGAGGCAATCCATATGTAAAAGAGTAGGGGAAAATGTTCTGGTTTGCAACTAGTGTGCTAATCTCCACTATTTAAATATGCATTTTCACAAAAATAAGGAATTTGTGGATGTCTTTATTTTCCTTCGGTTTGAAGTCTCTAGCAATAATGTTCCTATATTTTTCTCACAGGGAAAAAAACCCAACCAAAACCCAACAGAAAACAACTAAACAGTTTATTTATTTTTGTAAGATGGCAAGGAGTTGCAGTCACAGTGTAGATATCATGAAAACAAAGAATGAAAAGACTTTCTCTGCCAGGGAGACCAGTAGTTCTACAGCAAAACCTTAAAATATAAATACAGCATAACAAAAGAACTGCACACAAAGAGGTGTTAAGCACAAGTACTTTAAAAAACAAAATACTGTGCAGTGGCCAGGAACAGCTGGCTATGTTATAAAACACTGAAGAGGTAGAGAGAACTGAAGGGGAGAAAAATAATTTACATTCCTCAATTTTATTTGATGGGTGTATTGAGCAGTATCATAAAACCATACAAATTTAATCTGTCTAGCTCACATAATGCTGTATTCTTTCAAAAGACATCTACAAAACATATACTTAGATGGTTTGTAAGCCACATCACCCATTGTGCTGCCACTTAAGAGTTTATGTGACACTTTCTCCAAAATCTCCTTCTGCTGAATACAGCTGTCCAATATTCCTGTAAGACTCTGAGGTAGTCAGGTTGCTGTTGATACTTCCTAGCCTTGCAGACAAGAAAATACCAGTTTGTTATTTGCTCAAGCTTTAAGATGGTCGATAAGTAGATTTAACTTAATGAGAACTGACTTCTTAATGTCAGGAATTCTTGGGGTTTCCTTCATCACAGGTTCACACAGGTTTTCTTGGATGCTACACGCCATGGGTACAAGTCACAGCATGTCTTGCACTGTGCATTTGTGTTTATCTGCATGACTCACAGAAGAGATTTTCATACGCTTTGGGGGGCTTGCCAGCCTGTTATGCCCCTTGATGCCAATGCCAGTATTCTCAGACGTACCTACAAGGCAGCAGAAGGAGCCAGTGTACAAATGGAAATCCTGGTTCAGAAAATAGTGCCTCCCAACTTATTCCAATCAACAAGTTCTGATGGAATAAACACAAAAAAAGAGTAGAACAAAATCCAGGCTCCCTGCAGCATCAGTCTCTTCACAGAGAAGCTTCACTCTAGTGAAAAACAAAGCATCTCTGTAAACATCTTCAGTCTCCTTCCTTCTGTGTTCCTTGTCCAAGTCTGCCAGGAGTGCAGCAGGACTGCTGCGTATTCATATGGCCTTTTCCCCATCCTCAGCTCTCCACAAGAAGGATAGGAGAAAATAGCTCTGCTGCATTTTTGGTAGGAGAGGCAGCAGTAAAATCTTCCCCCGCTCCTGTTCCTATTGCACTTGTACAGGGTGAATGATGCTTTTCAGGTGTTTTTTTGTTTGTTTGTTTTTATTTTTTTTTTCCCCAGAGCATCCACTGCATCAGTTGGTGCTCTCTTGTCCCAGGGGGAGGGCTAATGAAGAAGTAGGGCTAATAATAATATAACCTCTCAAAAACTATAAGAATGCTTCTTCTTTCTATCTTATAACCAGACTGTGTTTATAATTGATAATTTTGGTTGAAGAAACCTGATCACATTGACTGGGTTAACAATTATTTTCTGGTAAAATGAGTTCAAGGTTGGTATAGACTCACCTTTCCTGAGATTACCTGAGTCTATAAGCTGACAAAGCTTTCTTTTTGATGCTCATCAGATTTATAGGCGGCAAGTAGATCCTCTTCTTATTTCTTGAAACTAAGAAAATAATAAGAAACATGTCGTCATGCACATGGTATAGCAAAACAGACAAACAAACCAACAAACAACCACCAAAACACTCCCAGAGAGACAGTCCATCTTTGTAAAACTTTTGAGTTTCCATTCTTATAAAAAAGTAAGGGCTAGAATTGTTCTCAGTGAAAAAATATGCTAGCACATTTTTAAGCTAAGGTAGAATTTTCTTTATCCTCCTTCCAGCAACTGCACCCCATGCATTAGCCTTTTTCTTATATTCCCCCTCCAAATCAACACTGTGAAAGAAAAAAATCGTGGTTTATGTAGAAACGTGGGTATCTGACACCAGAAGAAAGAATCTCAGTGAAGTTATGAATGTTGAAGACAGTTTTACAGTGGAAGCAAAGGGCAATTTCAGTAGCAGATAGCACTACGAGGTCCCCTACTTACAAGTGTCTCTAGAATCTCTTCAAAAAGAAGAAGGAGTGCATTTTAAGGTTTGAAGATGAAGAAGTTTTTTTGTTTTATTTTTGTTGCTTAAAGTCTTCAGTATTTGCCCCAGTCCTTTGGAGCCCAGTTCTGAGAAATGTACACTCAGCTCCTCACACTCCTTAAAGACTGAAACTTAATTTGTTTGTTCTGACTACTGATAAAATGTGCTCTGTAAATCACACATAGAATCACACAGGGTTGGAAGGGAGACTATTTAGTCCAACCCCGTGCTAAAGCAGGTCCACCTACAGCAGGTTACACAGAGTCCAGGTGGGTTTTGAATGTCTCCAGAGGAGGAGACTCCACAGCCGCTCTGGGCAGCCTGTGCCAGTGCTCTGTCACCCTCAAGGTAAAAAAATGTCCAGGAGTGACACTGGCTTTCCACCAGTCCTCAGGCACCTCTCCTGTATGCCATGACCTTCCAGAGATGATGGGGAGTGGCTTGGCAACAACATCTACCAGCTCCCTCAGCACTTGGGGTGCATCCCATTGGGGCCCATGGTTTTGTAGGTGTTAAGTTTGCTTAAGTGATATATAACATGATCCTCCTTGACCAAGGGAAAGTCTCCCTTTCTCCAGACTTCCTCTCTTGCTTCCAGGGTCTGGGAAACTGGAGGCTGGCCTCGATAGTGAAGACTGAAGCAAAGAAGGCATTCACTAACTCTGCCTTCTCTGTGTCCTTCATCACCAGGGCACCCACCTCATTCAGCAGTGAGCCCACATTTTCCTTAGTCACTCTTTTCCTGCTGATGTACTTGAAGAAGCCCTTCTTGTTCTCCTTGATGTCCCTCACCAGATTTAATTCCAGACAGACCTTAGCCTTCCTTGTTGCCTCCCTGCATGTTCTGACAACATCCTTATATTCCTCCCAAGTGGCCTGTCCCTTTTTCCATATCCTGTAAACTTCTGTTTGAGGTTTGTCAGAAGTTCCTTGCTCTCCCTGCAGGCCTCCTGCACCCTTTGCTGGTTATTATGCATGGGGATGCACCTATCTGGAGCTTGGAGGAAATGATGATTCCATATTAGCCAGCTCTGGATCTCCCTACCTTCTAGAGCTTTAAATCATGGGATTCCTCCAAGTAGGCCATTGAAGAGGCCAAAGTTAGCTCTCCTGAAGTCCAGGAGACTAAATATAGTCTTGTGTTCTCAATTTTTCCTCCAGTTCTCTGCAGATGATGTGCACTAAGAGCTGCGTCTTCCCGATCCCTTTCTGAACACTGAATAGGAATTATTCTGAATCTTGCCTACGTTGCTTTTCATATTTTGAGGTTTCTTCTTGCAAGCAAGTTAATCTCTTAATCTGTTCCCAGGACTTTCACATCTTTCCCACACAGTTTGTTTCTCATGACATGTTAGGCAGTTTAGCTCAGTCTGGAGAATTAACTTATATCTCAGTGCTACATGGTTGCACAATTTTTTGGCATTTATGAAAACTATAAACAGCTGAGTCTTTAGGAAGTTTTTTCATAAGCATTAAAGACTGACAAAATTATGTACATGTCTACATTTCTGAAGCATTCAGCAGCTAATTTAGAGGTTTTTGAGGCTTAAAATAGGTTTAGTACAGAAGCTTTACATTTCTAGAAAATACACTGTTTGTTTTCACTACCTCAGATGCTGCTTGGTGGATGGATTTGCAACTGTACTTATGCTGACTTGCGCAGGGTGAAAAAGGACAAAGTGTCAGAAGCTGACTTGTGTGTCTCACTTTTCTAGAAGGCCTAGCATTGCTGTGAGATGCTGTACAAAATGTATATTTGTAGAGAAAATAACTCCTGTCAACATGTGGAGGCAGGCAAAAGGGAAGCAGGTTTGTTTTATTTATTTCTAAATTACTGGAAGATGTTCAGTAAATTCCAAGCCCTAATGTCCTGATTTGGGCTGGGATAGTGTTAGTTTTCTTCTCAGTAGCTGGTGCAGTGCTGTGCTTTGGATTTAGCATGAGAATAATGTTGATAACACACTGATGTTTTAGTTGTTGCTAAGTAGTGCTTGCTCTGAAAGAAGGAGTCTTTAGGTTTCCTGTGTTCTGCTAGTGAGCGGGTGCACAAGTCAGGAGGGAACAGAGCCAGAAGAACAGCTGACCGGAACTAGCCAAAGAGATATTCCATACCATAGAATGCCATGCTGAGTATATAAACTGGGAAGAATTGACCAGGAGGGGCCAATCACTGCTCAGGTGATGGTTGGGCATCGGTCAGCAGGTGGTGAGCAATTGTGTTGTGCACCATTTGGTTTTTTTCCTTTTGGGTTTTATTCCTCTCTCCCTCTCATTTTCATTACAATTGTTTTTGTTGTTTTCGTAATTATTATTATTTCAGTTATTACTTTTTTCTTATCTCAACCCCTAAGTTTTACCTTTTTCCCAATTCTCCTCCCCCATCCTGATGCGGGGATCATAGATTGAGTGAGTGAGCATCTGTGTGGTACTTAGTTGCCAGCTAAGGTTAAACCACAACACTTGGGCATCATTATTTATATAAAAAAATCATAAACATTTGTCAAACTGCTTCTGGTATGCCACTGGCAAACTATTCAGAAGGATATTTTTAGAGCGCATTTCTTCGAATGCTGTCAAGGTAAAATACTTCTTGCTGAATACAGAAAGCTAAGAAGAAAATTATCATGACATTGTAGTTGACCAGAAAATGTGTTTGTATGTTTTCTGCCTACCTGTTTTCTATGCGCTCAGAATTTCTCTAAGACACTGTTTTGCCTTTAAGTTTGTTCAAATACTGAAGGTTTATAGAAACAGCTTATAAGGGGAAATGCTGGTTCAGTCTCCCAACTCCCTCCAAAAGGGACAAAGATCCAGGGATATCTGGTCTGTTTTTACATAATTGCCTTTGATCTATATTAGCCACACTTCCTCTAAATGTTTTTGACTTGCACATCACTGATTTCCTTTAGCTCCAGGCCTTTCTGAGGGCTAAGTATAATCTCTTACTTGTAGAAACAGGAGTCAAAAACTGGATCACTCCTCTGTTGTTGCATCTGGGCTGGGTAAGTGACCCAGACCTCTCGTCCCAGCCTTCATAAAGCACTGAAACACCTCTATTTCTTCCATCTTTTCAGGCTTAGGAGATGATGAGGTGCAAAGACACCCTTACAGTCCTGTACTTCTGCACTGGTGATGTGCAGATCAGTACTCACCTCCTGAAATCAGGACAATTCCAAAGGAAAAGAGCCTGTGCCTTATTAGGACAATCCTGCATTCCTCTTTCAAAAACAAGATGAGAATGGCAATTTTTTATTATTGCCTACAGATATATTAAATCTGACAACAATTTTGCATTATTGGAGTATTAGTGAAAAGGAAATAATCTTTTTTGAGGACAGCATATTTAGGAGTTCTGGCAAGGTCTCAGAAGGACTTGCATCATCAATATGTTACATTTACACAGTCAGGTCTTTCCTGACAGAAGCTGAGTGACCCCGATGTGAACAGTATAGACTTAATATGAATGGCTGTTGCACTCTTTAGGGCTATATTGTCTGTATCTCTGAGACAATGTACAGATTTCCAATGATGATGTCACTGCTATTCCTTTATTCATAATAGGCTGTTACTGCTTCAGAATTAACAGAAGCAACTTGTGATCACTTTTGAAAAGATATTTCAATGATTTAAAGACCTTTCCCAGTCTTTTTGCACTAAATAAAATACATCCAGATCCAATTACTTCCTTATTGACCCAAGGGACTGAAATGGTCTTTTTTATCTGAAATGCAAGGCTCCAGTAATAAAATTGACACATCATTTGATTTAAAGAAGAACAGGGGTCCAGTTTTGCCTAAAACTTTTTAAGGATGCTAAACATAAGTCAGGAAGTATTATGGAAGCACACCTGTGACCTCAGGTGAAAAAAAATCCTCAGCATGTATCAAAGCAGCCCAGGAACAAGATAAAATCACTGGTATTTATGTTGAAACTACAGATAGGGAAATGTTGATCTTTTCTGTAAAGGCAATTTAACACATAAGTGCAAGAATGCACATAAAACTAAAAGGTAAATTTAAACTCAGATTACCTTTGTGTAAAAAAAAATGCAGTTTTAGGAAATCAAATAATGCTGCAGATAACAGTGAGTTCTGTTAACCAGAATCTATCATGTAAGATAGAAACTACGTTCTGAAAGATGACTAGCAAACTTAATGAGTGGTAACATTAAACTTTATTTTACATTTCTGAATATTCTGAATAGTTACAAGTATTGCAGTGAGACCTTCAAAGTACCTGTATGATGAAAGAACATGCAGCTTCTTTAGAAAAGTGGCTTATGTGATTTGAGGTCTGTTATCTCTTTGATAGTCAATAAGACTTCACTGCTTCTGAAACTTTTACTCATTTAAGTGGTGAAAGTTTTCTGTAGCCAACATTTCAGTTTTCTTGAACAAGTTATTCTAAGAAGATTCTTAAAATTATTTTGAAATAGGGGTTCTCTGAAGGAGGAAGAAGAAGGGAAAGTAAGAAAGAGGAGTGTACTTTGAAACTATCTTTTAACACCAAAAAAAGGTTGACCAAATATTTCAGTGATAATTTTTAACTGTACTGAACTTTTGCATTAAACATCTTTAAAGCTTTTTTTATTTGTGAAGTTGAGCAAATTGCCAGAGTGCATTGACTTGAAAGAGTTTTTTCCATTGTCTTCAGGTTTCACTCTGTAGGCTCTGTATGATCTCACATCTGTTTTCATACATTGAGTTGCCATGGAGCTTTCTCGTGATGGAAAGCTCAAACAAGCTAAGACAAAAAATGTGCATGTGCTTTGGAAAAAATGACTAGATACCTTTTGACTTTGACTGGATATAACAAAATTAGAATTAAATACAGTAAAAGAATTACATGTGTGCTTGTCGTGTGCTGAAACCAAAATGAGGAAAATGGGTATTTGCTGAATAAGAATATGGTACATGAAATTATACTCTTCATCTGAAGTTTATCTGATTTATGTCAGTGGAATGCCCTAGTCCAAAAAGTACACTTATTTGTTAAAGTGATTCAGTAATAAGTGGCAGAATCTAGCACTAAAGAGCAAGTATTACACAACACAGTATCTCCTTTCTCTCAGTGTCTAATCATAGGGTAAGAGTACTAACCACAGCCAGAAAAAGACAGCTCATAGTACAAGAACAATGAAAACGTTAATTCTCAAGAAGGCCAAAGATGTTGCCTAAAATCAAAAGTAGATGTTTACACATTCAAAAATACTGAATTTTATTGTTGTAACAACAAATCAAAAGGATAGGGAACAAGGAAGGAAAGTAATTAGAATGTATTCTTAATTTCCAGAATTTTATCTTAAATCATATTTTGATATCCGTTATGAAATTCCAAAAAGAACGCAAACAAGTTCATCTTTTTCTGTGTAAGACTAACCTTTCCTCCAAACAAAGCTGGCTAGGAACATTGTATAGATATCTGGGAGAAAATGCATTTACGTCTACCAGAGAGAATCAGACCAGCATAACTTCCTCCTTTGCGCCTCCCACTAATGGCTAGGGTGTAAAGTAACAGTAAGGCCTAATACCACCTCCTAGGGTTCTGCAAATCAATCACAACTGAATGCAAAATCTAGCTAAATCTGCCTCAATTCTGGTTTAATTACAGCCCCAAATTTTGGCCTTGCTTCAAACAAACTTCCAAAAGACCTGGGGTATATTCTGAGTGTACCACCTTGCAGAGCATAGGAGAGTACTCTAATACATGTGTACAAAGGATGAAGGATTTATAGTTTTGGATCTCACCCAAGCCAAATTTGGAAGGCATCACTGAAATTTTCTTTGAACCCTTCACTTAAGGAAAACCTGGTGAAATTCCAGGTGAATCAAAACCGGTGCAAAAACCTGTTTCTGTATCCTCTTGTGAACCCACACTATTTCAGCATTCTAAATCTATAAAATAAACCTATATAAAAAAGATACACACCATCCTAGAAGGGCAGGAATCTGGCTCTATAAAGGCAGAGGCCTAACTCGGTCATTTTTGAAAGTTAAAAGTACAATGCAAGATTGGATTAGAATGAATATTAGGATAATTTAAAATATACCAAGGCACCAACAGATATCAAAGTTTTATTTCATAGGGGATGTTTTGAGAAGGCTAAGAAAACCATTTTCTCACTGGACGGTATTCAATGTCTCCTCAGTGAGAACAATGCGGAAATAAGTCCCTCAGGTACTGCAGGTACACTAATCCTATTATTACACCTTCATAGGATATTAACTTCTACATTTAGCAGGATACATTGCCAGCTCTGCTGGACACTGAAGATCCTCTCTAACATTCTCTGTCTACCCTAGCAATGTCTGATAACAAGCACTGGCCTTGGTTAGAGTGGATGTATTTAACCTCTTCACATGTGTATGTAGGAAGAACAAGTCAATGAGTCATTCAAAGAAGCATCTTTTTGAATATTATTTCATTTACAAGTAACATCACACTGAATTTGCAAATGTTAAATCAAAGGGGAAATTTCTTATTAGCTCTCAGCAGAACAAAGCTGTTCCCTGCACTAAAAGATCTGAAACACTATATAGGCCACTATACTTTCTCCTGTATTTTAAATTTAGTTATTTCTTAAAGCTCGGCAACAATGCATGATGGTGCTGGGCTGTTCTGCTGCACTGGTTAAATGTCCATGCTCTCCTGAGGGATGAATATTCTTCATTGTATTTAGGATTTCAAGATCTTTCTATCTCCTGAAACACACAAACAACAAAAAAAGTTTCCCTGTCTGCTGTGGAAAACTGAGGCAGCATTGTGCCGAGACCATGTTTAGTAATTCATTAAATCATAAAACTGCAATGCAAATTACTTCATCATGTCAAACAGCAGAATGACGTTTAACCTCTATGTCTAAGGACAAGACTGCTGCCATTTTCTTCTTTCTCTGTCAGGCTTTGGCTTTGATACAGAGTTGAAAAATTGAACAAGAGCCAATTGAAAATGAGGTGTTATGACACATAAATAATGTTGTCTTTGATGAATAAAAACTTCATCAGTTCTAAGTTTTCTTCTGAACAGTGTCAGAGTGCTATAGATATTAAATAAATAGCAAAAAAAAAAAAGGAAAAAAAAGGAAAAGAAAGACAAATTGATGGCTGTTACGACAAAAGGAATAGAAAATATTAAGATAACCAAGGTTATCCATTGGTCCACAAACACGGACTTTTTAATGGTGCAATATTGTGTTCTATAGCTCTACTTTTTAAACATGTGACAATTTTTGAAATATGGAAAATGAATAGTTGCACATACAGATACACTATTTGAATGTCAAGTGACTCAAATAATCTCAATGAAGTACTTTTATTGCTCAGAAATTATTAAAAGTGCCCAGGTTAAAAAAAAAAATAAATGTAAAGCTGCTCAAACCACTGAAATACTGGCTTTTTTTTTTTTTTTATATACTTTGGATACCATGACAGTGCTATAGGTGGACAGTAGACCCATGAAACTCTTTACAAGTGATTGGAAACTCTCCCCAAAATCTTGATTCTTCTTTGATTTGTACTGACTGTAGATACATTTTGTGGAGTTAGTAGTTACATGGGTCTAAAAAGTGTGGAAGATTTACAGAATTTGTTAAATGCGTTTTCCAGTAGTATGGCACAAGGTGAAAACTTAAAAAAAAATAAAATTGTTACCCACTTCTTCTTTTGATGGCTGGTATTTTAGAGATACTTTTTAAAAGCCCGGACTTTACAAATTTGTGCCTCCCTGTTGTATACTCTCCAGTACAAATCTCTTTTTTCCCTGCAGTATTTCTGGGCATCCCTTTCTCTATACAAATATTTAGTCTTTTTAAATGTCATGTTGTAGTCTTTTTCACTTCCTCTTGTTTCTCTGTCTTCTCTATGAGATGAAATATCGTCATGTAAATCTTTATACTGCATTAAAATTAATTTGCGTGAGCTTTAATGAAGAAGAAACAGTGCTGAACTCATTTTGGAATAACTTCCATTAGCACTTAAAATAGTTGTCATGTACTATAGCATGGTGCTATGCAAAATATAATAAGAAAGACTAAAGTACGAATATTTTTAAGCTCTATGTTTCTTAAACTACAGTCATGCTGGCTTTAGTAGTCATTGACTTATTACGTTTGTTACCTTTATTATTACTTCAACTGTCTAAAGCTGATTTAAATTCAGCATTTTGAATTGTAGTTATATTTATTAGCATTAGAAAATATGCTAAGGTCTTCTTCTTTCCATATAACACTCTGTCATTTATTGATTTATTTTCAACATGTCTGATATTGAAAAAATAGTACACAAGTTCTCAATCCAGAAAGTGTACTTTGTGCTGTTGTCCAAAGGAGAAAAATTTGGCCTAATGCTGTTATTTTCATTAATCATTTAAAAGTTCTATTTAAAATATTTTATTGGCAATTTTCTCTTGTGCTTGCAACTCTATCACATGTGTAATCTAATACAATCACCACAATCAAATTTGCAATCTCAGAAAGCATGTTAAATCACGAGTTACTTCTTTAAGCATAGGGTAGTCTTGCTGAAGTCAATGTAAAGCTTGGCTCATGCTTAGCAACATAGCTGGATCAGATCCCAGGAGACTGTTAAGAAAGAAATTGCAGTGGAAGATATTTTAAAATTGCTTCTCAGAATAAAGATATGTAAGTGTTCACCTGCACAGTGCACACAGCTTAACACCAGGAAATGGCATCCACAGGTGGTATGTTCAAAAGTGCCCCAAAAAGAGAGACACGGATTCCCTAGGGGCATTAAATATGAGTTGGAACTTCTTTCATAAGTATTTCTGAACATTCCAGCCTAACAGATGCTACATAAAAGTTCCTTTAAAAGATGGTTAGATAAGATCTATTATGATGTTAAATATGAATACAAAAACAGGTGCCTAAGGCTACAGGAGCCGCTAATAAAAGGCAGTGTGGGAGAGGCTGAAAAAAAGTTTGTTGACTTAAAAAATAATTAAAAAAAAAAAACCAAACAATTTATTTTTATAATAAAAGTAAAGATGTATAAAAAAGAAAGAAACCAACAACTCATTGCAAAAAAATATTGCCGTCTCTGAAAGTGGAGCAGGGAGTTATAGTTTTTATAGGTACAAAGTCATTCAAGACTTTGCTAAAAAAAAAAAAAAAAAGTTGCCCTAAAGGATAATAACTTAAATGTTCAAGATTGTCAGTTCCACTTTGTTGGTGATGTTAGTGAATATTTCTTGTTTATGGTAAGGAAAATGAACTTAGTGTGTGAATGGCTTGACAATCAAAATCGAGGTTTCCTTGTGGAAAGATTCATGCAGATGCTTAGCGCTGGTATTGGCAGTACTACTCATATAGTGAAAGTCAATGCATGCATAGAATTTTGCATAAATGAGACAATATATGCAAAGTCTCAAATTTAATTTTGGAACTTTAGTGATCATGGAAAATCCTATTCTCTCAATATTAATTTTTAAACTCTCTCAGTGTCTCAGTGAGTGATATTGACAACCTTTACTGAAAGAATAAAGGAGTATATTGTTCCTTACTAATCAGTGTTTCTGAACTTGATACTCATTTGTACTACTAAGGCGTATGTCCAAACTATATTGGATTTCTGGTAAAGCTGCTCCTTCCTATTGCAGCTCATGTAACCCAACCATGAAACCGAGATACCCACAGTCTACAACAGGACTGTACATTACAAGTAATCTTGCTAGCCTGCAAATTTCAGTTTGTGTGCAGATGTTCTTTCAGGAAATATGTTGTCAGAGCACCAATTTTAGTAGAGGTGCTGTGAACATTTCTAATCCTAAACGTACTTTCCCGTGTATTAAATCAGATTAGTTATTCTGTATTGGGTTCCACTGAGTCCAAGAAAGATTGGTCAACTTAACAATACTGTTCAAACTTTATATTATGTTTATTACTAATCTAAAAGAGAGAAAATGGTAATAAAAGTATTATAGAAATGCCTGAAATTCTCAATGGGCTATACCTTTATAAATGGCAGTGAGCACACCAACCCCATCCCAGGTGGTTTATGATGCATACTGTTTCAAGAAGAGGACTTTAGGATAAAATTTTGGGCTTGTTCAAGTCATTAAACTTCTTTCCTCCTTCTAAGACTGCACATTCTTTATGTTCTGTTCTTTATTTACTTTGTGCTTGACCTTCTAAAGAGAGACCATATAAATCTAAGCCTCTGTGCTGTTCTGCTGAAATCAGCAGAAGTTGCAGTTGCCTAAAATCAAGCACATGAATTTTTGTGGGATCAGTCTCACTTGAAGAGACCTGTACCCTATACAAGGAATGTTATCTTCATATGTGATGTTTAAAGTATGCATGAAGTTGAAAACAATATTGTGGGCAAACCATATTCCCAAAGCTATGTGAGCACCTTGACCTCATTAGGAAGATCTTAAAGGTCCATTTAATCAATTAGATTTTAATGACTTTGCTTTTGTCTTCCAAGCTTCATTTTGAAGGCTAGAGGACACGTGATAAAATTCTATATCGGATCAGAGAAGAATAATTAATAAACATTATACTCATGCTAAGAATGATGAAGTATAGGCACCCTTTTGGTATTTCAGTAATAAAACTTGATATTTCAATACCAAGTTTTAATTATTTGATTTCAGGACTATGCTAGCAGTATATCCTATCCAATTTTAAAACCAGTGGTGTTAGGTATTGAAAACCAAATAAATATAATATGCAGTTTCCACAAAAGGACAATTGAGATATATTGTAATATATATACACATATATATCTGTATATATATAATATGTAATAATATATATTTTTGTAAATAAAAATCCACATTCATATTCAACGATTGTAAAAAAACCTTAATGAATACGCCTTACACTGAACTTCTCATTACAGCTATTTCTCCCACCTTTTTCCTTTCTTTTATAAACTATTGTCGTATCTGTGCCTACTAGTATCTTAAAGGTACTTGAAATGTTTTGAGTATAATTGTGATATGTAATAATATTATATTACTATTCCAATAAACAAATAAAAGTATGTTTCCTGGTAGACAGTAATACATGTCAAGATGCTCTGTGTGTATATATGCATACATTCATACATTTATATAAAAACATGTACTTTCCCTTATAGATGATTGTTTATACATATGATTATACAAAACACAGAAGATGTGTACATTTATCTTTACTTTCAGGAGATTGTTTATAGGTATAAGTAAATAATATATAATACTCATACCAATACTAAAACTAATGAATAGATTAAAACCTATCTTCATTTTTTTCCTAGTTTTTTTTGTTTGTTGGGTTGTTTTTTTTCCCCCAGCTTAAGTACAGGCCCATTTAAGTGACACTCCTGTATCAGCCTGGTCGTGAGGGCTGTCTTCAATAAGAAATCACCTGTGTAAGCCTCCGGGCTCCAGAACCAAACTCCATGAGGTACTTCCCTGCTGCATCTGACTGAAGCAGCCTCTGGAGCACCATAAACCCTACAGGTCCACATGGTATTCCCTGGCAGTTTTTCTAGCACTTGCCACACACTGAACTTGTTTGTTTTACATAGCACTATTAAGGCATGACGAGAACATACATATAGACTTGTTACCAACATTGGTCTTGTTAGACAATTAGTGTATAATAGTTGCAGGGCTTAGGAAAAAAGATATATTGAAATTCCAGTCAGGGTTACCTATGGGGAGAAGCAGAACCAGCAAGAAACTGTTCTGTCTGCTTTCCTGGTCCTGTCTATGTATTAAATGTGAAGTGTAAATAATCTCATTCCCAGTTTAGAGTGGCCTGTTGAGCCAATTCACAATTAAAATTGAATCCCAAGTTTGACTTTCAGAAGTGTCTTCTTGAGGATGTCTGTAAGGACTCCTTATTCAAATCTTCCCAACACCGTAGCAGTCCTCATAAGTACTAATAAACTTCTGGATCTTCCATTGCCACAAGAAAACTGATGGATTGGAAATGCAATGTGAAGTCAAATCAATGTATTCTCCAATGAGTTCAAAATTTTTTGAGAACACAATCTGAGGTGGGTATTTAGCAATAAACAAATACAAAAGAAGTGTTAATGTACTCTAATAGCTTACATTAGCTGTGTAAACAGAGGTTACTGAATTTCCTTTTAATCTTTTTAGGAAGTCAGAACAAAATTGCTTATTGTACTTTGGTGTTAGAAATAACATAAACTTTAATTGCTGCAACAGAGTGGCTCTATATGTTCATATTTGTTACTTTTGCTTACTTCTTTTTGTATCTCATTTGCCTCTGAAAGTGAGCCCGCAGCTGGAGCATATCTTACACTATGCTACATGCCATTGTCCCTACAGGACCTGTTCTAAATAAGTCTGTGGGAAATCCAGACAACTAACCACGATGGAGCTACAGAAAGATGACCTCCTAAAAGCAAACAACTAGTTTTGCCAAAATCGGTTCTATTAGAATTGAATGTCTACAATATCCTAGACATGTGCTTACCTTGGCTGTAGTATATGCAGCCTTCCCTATAGTTAGCATCGGAAATAGTTGCAGAAGCAATTTTAGCTGCTGTGAATGACACTTTAAATGTCTTCTATAGTCTAACTGTAAATGTCTGACATTTTATGCCAGGAATTATGTGATGATGCTTTTGAATAAGGACAGATGCATGACCCACCTTAAAACTAAAGTCAGTCTTTCCCTGCAATTATTCAGG
This sequence comes from Falco biarmicus, assembly GCF_023638135.1. Taxonomy (NCBI): domain Eukaryota; kingdom Metazoa; phylum Chordata; class Aves; order Falconiformes; family Falconidae; genus Falco; species Falco biarmicus. Next base: position 102,326,946 of record NC_079289.1, on the reverse strand, counting down.
AAGAGCTAACCAGAAAAATACAACTGTTCCCACAGAAATCAGATGAATGAAACATCAGCTCTGACTCCTTCTGTATTTCAGATGTTCAATAATGTCACTAAATACATAAACTTGTTTTATGCTAATATATATAGAATATAGTGCCCCTAATTTCCATTTTCTCTGGGCAATCTAGATATAAATTGTTGCTCAATATGCATTTTCCTTTAAATAAATTCAAAACTATGGTGGACAGAACATATTTTTCAGTTTCTTATGAAATATTCTTGGACAATGGTATCACACGTCAATATTTTTCTTTATGCAGCTGAGTGGGAAAGAAAATGTAAAGTGCAAAGTGTAAATCAAATATTTTCTATAGTTATTGAAATGATTGTTAAAAAACAGAATATGAACTAAATAAATACAATCCATATTGCAACTTGTCAAATCACTGCATTCTCAGAAGAATTAAAAAAACAGAGAACAGCTGCTATGTTTGAAGTTTTGTGGGAAAAGAGCACTTTGTGTATTTTCAATAGCTTATGTCTTTCTGAAGCCTTTTGGATGATTTATGTTAAAGACAGACTGAAGTTAGGTGGGTTCAAGTTGCTGTATGAAAGCCTGCCAAGCAAAGCACAGAGAATTCCGTAATTCCTTAATGTGTTGCATTTGCACTGAAAGATAATAGAACAAGGTTACAAGCACAGACAAACCAACCTACTACATAAATGCATACAACAAAAAAGTCTCTACTCTATTTGCTCTTCTCAGCTCTCTTCCAATGCTCCAAGATTGCTACTTGCTGTATCAAATGTCAAGTTGTAATAAAATGCACCCCAAATCCATTAGCAAATAAAGACCTTATGAGCATTGCACACGTCAAATCTTTCTCGCACCAGCAGAATGTATTTCTGTTACAAACTCACATGTCCATAAAACACTGTCCTGGGATGTGACGGCTTGCTTCAGCACGTTCCATAAAGGCTTCTTGTGGAGGAACAACTGGAGGTGGATACTTCATTAAAACTGTTCTGCCAAAATGAAGTCCACCACATAGCGTTAGCCACATGGGCTGAAGATCTCTTTCCATAGTGACAAATGCACACTCATTTCTGCAGATAAATGCCTGCTCCTCAGTGCCAAATCCATGTCATCTTATACATCACTGCCCATTTGCACAACGTGCTCTTTTGGACCTGGTGGCAGTTGCACTGTGCATCAGCAGGACCACAGGAGGAGGTGATATATATAGAGAAACTGCCATATTTGGAAATCTTCAGCCTTCTCAGAACTTAGGAATGGAGCCTTCTCAATTTCCTCCTACTGTCAGCACACCTTATGGTTCCAACAAGATGCCAATATCTGAATGCTCTTTAGAAGTCAGCAGAAGATCTTTTGGGGCCCTAACCTGAAAGTTTGGATACTTGTGCAGCCCTCTAATCTCCTCTGTGTCTTGGTTATCCTAACTGTCACAAAAAAACCCCAGAAAACCAGCTTGCTCATATGGGATGTTGCTTCGTCAGCACTTTTCAGTGTTCCCTCAGTGGGAGGCCACTTGTCAATCAAAATGAAATTCCAAGCCACATTCTCCCAGTGACTCAAAACTAAGCACGAGAGACTCAAATAAGGTCAAACAAGATATATTCCTTATGGCTTAAATGAAAGTGTCTTTTCATGGCAAATAATTTTCCCTAATATTTATATGGCCCATATGTCCATTATTAGTTGTTTATTTACAGATATCAGAAGTGTCATAGGCAATTATGTTTAAACATCATATTAAAATATTAAATAGAAAAAAAAGTCTGCATGTGTTTTTTCCACATTTAAGGTATTTCTTAAATGCTTTTAAAGGAATTTTGCTCAACCAGGATCCAAGGAAAAGATGAGATCACTTCCAATTTGAATAAGGCAGTTCTGCAGTCTATGTATGAAAGAAGTAAGGACTAATTGACTTTTGGGCAATGTAATCAATATCCTGTCCTTAAAATATTCCTTATTGTCCTCCAATAGGGTCCAGCTGAGAGAGTTTTGCCCCTTGATCGCATACTTTTGTAAAGAACACATTGCTGGATTTTTATCTGTGAGAATTTCTCACTTAGCAATGTGGTACCGATGTGACAATTTCTAAATGTGGTACTGACATGATGCTGGGTAGATATTGCAAAACATAATTTATTAACAGTCATTTAATTGCTTTTTATGCCTTCTTTGGTATTTTTCTTTAATTTCCCAACAGTAAAGTTTATTGACAGAAAAGTTTCAAGAAGATAACTTTGATACTGAAGAGTATTTACCAATTTAGAATTTATTTTCTATGATGATAGACACATACACTAAAACATAATTCTGTCTGTCACAAACCTGAAGAAAAAGATTCATTCCTGGTGATCTTCTAGTCTAACAATGAGTCAAGGTGTGTGTGCTGCCTTCTGGAGAGCAAACACAACGTGTGAAAATTCGCAGGCAATTCATTGACTGAAAAAGATCTGTGCTTTGTTAAATAAATGGCTATGGCTGATCACCACCACCTACAAATAGATAAGGGGTTATTTCACAGACTGCCAACAAATAACTCTGTGACACTACTGAATTCCCTACATAGAGAATAGACTATTTTAACTTTTCTAGCAAACCGCTTACCAGATTAAGAAATATTATCTCTAATTTCTCTGATTTACTGTTTGTGTCTTCTCATATCTCATGCATACAAGTATGTATATGGGAGGGAGAGACAGTAAAATAGGAAGAGGGAGGCAGGGAGAGAAGGAAAGGGACAGGAGCAAGGAGGTAGAGGGAGAGAATGATTTTCCTATTCAATTATATACTGGTATGATTTTTAATTTTTACCTATGCAGTAACTTTGGTTTTAAAGAACAAAATTAATAATGCCTTTGATAGGGCATTAGAAAGCTGATACAAATGACTTATCACATGCTTTATAAGGCATATGTTGAATTCATCATCAGAGCAGAGCACAATTTAGAAGCCTGGCTGAATCGTGAAGTACCATGTAAAGATCTTATCTATCATTTATCCAGAGGCTTCTCCAGCAATAGTGTTTCAGAAGATAATGCAACCAGACTATCATCCTTCTTCCTTCCTCCTTTAATTCCTGATGGGAAGGAGCAATACCAAGAATGGGACTAACCACTGGAGAGATAGGGCATATAATGGCCTGGGAAAGATATGTAAATCAAACTGAAGAAGTCCCCTGTACATCATTTCTCTGTGAAGGTACGGTAATCCAGACTAAAAAAGCCTGGTAAGTTAGTATAAAACACTAAAAATTCCCCATATACATCCATTCTTTACCTGACTAGAAAGGTATGTAAGACAGCTACACCCCTGAAATAGTTTTCAGGCTCTCCAGTAACGATCACTCCTTTCTATGTTTTAGAAATGATCAGAGCAAAGATACACAGTTGTCTTTTCCATGCCTGTGTACTGTCGGTAAATACAAGCATTGGGTACCCCATTCTGCCTGTTTGCAGTCCTCATGTTTTTACTGTCATACAAAGGTTCGACAGGAAAGGACATTATAAAGTGTTTATCTGTTATTATTAGACTCAGTGAGATTTTTCCGTTACTGAAACCAGAGAAAAATAAACCTGGATGATTAGTGCAGTTAGCTAGCAAGCTTTTGGAGATTAGATTAAAATCTTGATGAGCTACTTGTATATTGAAGTTAGTTAACATTGAGCAATGGATATTGAGGCTTATATATTTCACATTTTATTTCAAAGGAAGTTGGGGAATCAATTCAAAGTTTGCAATTGCAAAGGGCCAGATACACTATCAATCATCTTTCAGAAATGAGGTAATCTATGGCACTGAGGAATTATTTTCTTCACTGAAGGACAAGCATTAAAAAAAATAATCAATCTTCCCTTGATCTTTGAGAAATTTAGGAAACCTCCATTAATTCAACTTGATGCATTTAAACGTAAAGGGGAAAAAAACAGGCAGCAAAATAAATAATAAAAGCCATACATATCCTGCAGACCAATTATACCAAATCATTGAGTCTGATCACACCAGCAGAATGAATATGAGAAGGAAAGATACATTCTGTGTCTTTCGGTTTATATAAATTGTTTAACACATTGTTCAGTAAATAGTTGCAAATCTATTTGGCACTTTCCTCACTGACCTTAGAATGCCTCGAGTAAGCTCTTTTACCAGTTTCATGAAACCCTATCAGAATGTTTTTCCCCAGAGACCAACTGTCATGGTGCCTTCTACCAAGATCTACTTGGACAGGCAAGACAAAATAAACTAATGAGTTGCTAGAACTATGTACCACAGACTAGAATCCTTCCCCTCTGTTCCACAAGTCCATATAATTAAATCAGAGAATATGAGACATTAAGTTAAAATATGGGAAATCCCACCCAGATTTTTTTTACCTTTTGTTTTCTCCCAGAAGTAGAAATCAGCCTCTTCTATGAATATATTACCTGCTCCAAATTTAAAGTTAAGTTAATAAGTTTGTGTGTTTTCATAACTGTTTGAAAATAATGTAGGTGACAAAACAACTGGTATTTTGATGAAATATCTTTCCCTCCAGACAAACCATTTTTGGGGGAGTTTAGTGATGTAGCATTAAACTATAAATGATCAGAGAATTGTTTTTCCCTGAATTCTCATGCTGTAGAACAATAAGCAAGCAAAGACTTTTGGGTTAGCATAAAAGCCTCCAGATGTGTTTGGTTAAATCTTTCTCCCAGTGTATGAACACCAATGAGTAGGTTCCACAGGTTTGTTGATGAAAACATTTCCAGACTTACAGTCCTCCACCTCACCCTGCCCTCCCCCTGCAACCCTGCCCCCTCCTCCCTCTCCTTCCACTTGTCCCATTTACCCTGTTCCCATTACTGCCTCAATGCTGGTCATCACTGGAAAGAAAAGAACTGAAAAAGTACCCTCACTACAAGATTTGTCTCTGTGTGCTGGATGTCTGAAGAAAGTTATCACGAAACATTCTATGCAACTCATTCAGTGTTGGAAAACTGTCAATAAAAAAACTCCCATAGAATATGAAGCATGTTAGGGGCTCCAATTTCCAGCTAAGACCAGTTTCTGAGATACTTTCTGAGGTCTTTCAAATCTGCTATGCTATGTTCTGTTTGATCTTTTTTAAACTGAGACACAAAGAAAGTGGATTTTCCAAACCTATTACCACTTTAAAAGATAATTAATTTACTGTAATTGGGAAAAAGCACCATTGCACTTCTGCACTATTTGTTTTGTCTTATAATCCATAGAAAAAACCTTGATGCTTAAAGGGAGTTAGAACAGAAGATGACTGCAAAACTATTAATGAAACTGCTGCAGAGGTTTTTATCTCAAAGACTTTACCCAGTGTTTGCTCATTACCATTTTGCTACATTGATGCACATCTTAAAATGAATTGCTCTCTCTTATATATACACTTGATAAAGCAAAGACTTAGTTAAGTATTTTCTTAGTATGGAACTTTGTTTGAATGGGTAACTATTTGTTTTGAAAGTTATTTAAACAGGAGGTCACTGAACATGGAAATACTACAGCAAATTAGTTAATGATGCTGGCTACTTGCCATTAAATACTACAGTAAAAAGAACAGGAAGAGGGCTGGATACTGTACAACTAGACTTCCTAGAATATTGTTTCTGAAGAATGCTAAAAGGGGCTTTTAAATAAATCTGAGGAATGGCAAGAGGTCAGCCTTCATGCTTGCAACTTGCACAACTGAAAAAGTTGGTTAGATTGTTTCAATTCAGATCCTTTTCTTAATAAAATTTTATTTTAAACAGTGAATTACTTCTCTTTTTTTTACATTTATTTTAGTTTTCTGTTCTTAAAGAAAATATAGAAAATAAAGAAAATGAAGGGAGGAAGATATCTGTAGAACTCATTTCTGGGTACACGCTTTATTATTACTTGGATCTGATGTTTTCTTCCTAGAAGAAAAAAATGCTTAAGTGAATCAGTATCTTTAGCTCTCAGCCATAGTATTATGACTAACAATTTCCCACTTAGTACAAAAACAAAACTCCCAGTTTCCTGTCCACTGCCATACCTTCTTGAGCTCTTCCGTCAAGGTAAATCTCTTCCTGCAATTCTGGCAGACCTCCATCACCTGCTACATCTTCCAACCAACTTATGCTTTTACCCATGCTGCCTTTCATGGCAAGCAGGTGCTTCCAATAGAGGTCATCAGAGATGTTTCATCGGTTGTTGATATTCCTGCTTCTTGCTTTGCTCTGTATCCAAGTAGAATGTGGATAATCAAGGTTATGTTTATCATAGAATAGAATGAGCTAAGACATCTTTAGATTTCCCATTAGATCTCACTTATCATCATCTCCTGGAGCAGGAAGGAGAACAGTCCTGATGATACAGAAGAACAGCAAAATAGGGCACATAAAGCCTCTCTCTATGCCTATGTGGCGATGTCAAGCCAATACAGTCAACATATCTCTACAAGGAGGCTCTCACATTCCGCAGCTGAAGGTGAGATGCTCTGGGGGCTCTGTTCACAATCCAGGCTCCAAGCAGGGGAGGCCTCATGACTTTTGAGCCCAGATTTTCCTATCACTTACCTGTAAATCTAGTAAAATGTGGGAAAGTTGTGCATGAATATTGCATATGAGTAGTAGAAACTTCATGTTAAATGCTACAGAAATAATAATGTCTGCAAGAAAATGGAAGTTATGAGCTTCTTTTGCAGAAATTGTTGGAACTTCCCCTTGGTCCTCATCTGAAAGAAGGAATGCATGGTTCTCAATTGAATCACAACTTTGTTTATGTTTAAATAAATTCTAATATGAAAAAGCAACAACAAAAATTCAGATTTACTTTTTAGAACATTTAATTCTATGTGTCTAAGAAGAATGCTTTCTTAAACTGCAGTCTTTAAAGGGGACTTTAGAGATTTAAAAAATTCTTTTGGGGAGTTTCTCCATTTGTAGAAATATTACATGAAGTTAACAGGTCAACAAGCTCTCTTCTGTATGTACATGACCATATTCCTGCCAATTTCCAACACTTAATTTACTGTGTTCTTATATTCAAGTAACTTTTGTCCTTTTACTTTTGGGAACGCTTGAATACTTTTTTCCTTTTTTTTCCCCCTTTTAATGAGATTGCTTTGATTGCAAAGGTTTGGAATGTTCCCTTTCATGGTGCCTTTGCTTTTGTTTGGACTATGAACTTCTGCAACATGTAACTCAAAAAAGATTCAGTTTCTAAGAGTAAAAAAAGAATTGATGATCTGTAGTGACAATTTCTTTATGAAGCAAAGTACATTCCAAACATTTTTCTCATGACAAAAATGTTCTATTTTTTATAAATAAGCTATGAATACACAGTATATATATATATATATATATATATATATATATATACAGAATAATCTTGATTAGGTCTTTAAGGATGTAAATTTCTCTAATGACCTGATTTCTCAGGACTTTGAAGGCATCATATCATATTATTTCTGATAAGAAGTAATTATAAATATGAAATGGTCAATCATCAAGACTTAGTGAGCTCTTTACTGTTGCAATATACAAAATACATTGTGTTCTTCTGTTGCTAAAGAGTTATTTCTGAAGTAAGAGATGGGAGTAAATATTTTTTGGTTTAATCTTTTTTGATCAGTGTTTTTCTTTATTTTATTTTCTACTTCTTTTGAAACATAACATCATGATTTTATTAAATTTGGAATGAACATGGGACAGTTGAAAGCATGCCTTCAGATTGCAAAAATGGTACCCAATGCTCGCCACTTTCAGTCTTCTCCATGCAAGCTTTCTAAAACATTTGCTTTTGATTAAGCGGAAAATGAAGATTAATCCACACAGTAGGGGTGTACTATGTCTTCAACTTGAACTCTGTTTACATGTCAACTGTGTTAGATATGTAACTGGTTTTAGCAGACATTGCTGCCTGCTTGAGACTGAATGAAAAGATCTGTTTTGTGTTCAACTACAGATTGAGAATATAATGCATCAATTTATTTTATAATAATGGCAATTATCTTCTTCTCAGTAACCTAGAACTATAAAACAGCTTCCTCCTTTTAGTTTGTCATAAAGTCTACGTACCAGGATGGATTTCTAAAATATGCTTCATTTACGTTCTTTGACAAATGTGACTATGTGAGTATAGCTTGTAAATATAAACATGCTGGTTATGGTTGTCTAGTTAAAGTTAACAAGTTTTGCACAGACAGGGGATGAATACCTGCTATGACAAACAAGGACTACAGAATGTCTCCAGTAAGAATTTTGATCCTAATATGTTGTTTACATAAAGTAATTTTTCTAATAATTATTTTATGTGTTAAAGTATAATTTTACATATGGCATTCAAGACAGAAATGGTGATGTTTTTCCTTTAAAAATTGATAAAAATCTCTTTCAAAAAGAAAAATGTGATCTCTCTACACTTTCCATGTCATAATAACCATTGAATTTTTTTCCCACATTTTTAATGTTTAAGGATGATAAAAGACAACTGTGATGAAAAAAATAGTCTCCACTTAACTTTCTTGAATTACTACATTATCTATATTGATGTTGCTACTATCTATTTTTCCCAGTGTTGCAAAAGTCACAGCCCCCTTAAATTCTGTTGCTCCCTTGTAAAAGGTCATCAGTTGTTAGGAACCTCATTCAGGGAAAGGTTAAACTTTTATTGGAGGTGGAAATCTTTGCTATCAGTCACTGTCTAGCATGGTACTTGCAAATACTTTGGACACTGAGATGGAAAACTCAGAGCTGAGGTTTATATGTTCAAGAAGAAAGAAAAAAAACAACAAAACAATCTCAAAACAAAACAAAACACAAACCAGAGCTAGTGCCAGAAACCATATACTAAGGAAAGCAAACTCTCTCCATCTTTAACTACTAGGTTCAAGGCATGAAAGACCACTTCCAGATCCCACTGAAGTTCTTGAGGATGTTTGCAATCAACATCAGACCATTATTTTTCTAGCTCTGGTTAACCACAAAATATCAGAAACTAAAATGATGGCAGACTTATTTAAGAAAAAGTGGGTAGAGGCATTTTTTTATAAAATTCTAACGGTACATTATCACCTTCCCTCTTCCTTTTGAGGCCTTTGTTGCTGGCTTTCTCATGTCAAAACTCATGTATTTCCAACCATAAAAGCAGCAATGGAAGTTGTTCTTGAAATGGCGTATAGTGATATAAAGGTGTTGCAGTAAATACAGAGCTTCTCCAATGGTGTGTTGCTAGTGATAATGGTGGACATGGGACAGTGCTGCAAAGAAGTGCAGGCTGAGGTCCAGTAGGGAAAAGCAATGGGCAAACCCAAGAAAGTTCTTTCCCTATTTCTGCCCTTAAGCTTGCCCCAGCCACCCCACCACAACTCAGTTCCCAGTGCCTCAGTATGCTGGAATAGCCTATCTGACTTCTGTGTGTGTCCATGTATATACATAAAACACTGCAGAGAAAAGGATGAAAAATTGAGCAGTGTGACATGTGGAAGAGCATATGGAGAACCAATGGCTTATGCCAGGATATATTTGATTGAAAATATCGCATATCCTTGTTTGATATAAATGACTGGTAACATGGATGTTGCAGGGAACTAGATCATGTCACATTGCAGTATTTTTGCTATACTGTACCTCCATTATGGCAGATTGTTTACACAATTTTTGTTTTCGTAGTTCTGGTTAACAATGACATAGTAAAGTAGTAGGAACCTATTAAGAAGTTAAGAATGGGCAGGACATAAAATATTTTGCCACAGGAATTCTGTATGAGTATTACTTATTTTCCTTTCCATATATGTGCAGTCAGCTCTAGTGGCTCGGTTTATGTTTTGGCTTCAAATGCCAAGTTTAGCTTGGCTCCGCAACCAAAGATTTTGGTTTACCAGAAGCTAATGGTAGCCTTTCCATTAAAGTTACCCATGTCAAGACATTTGAATGAAAAGTTTAGAATGTTTTACATAGTTTTCTGATATTTCCTCTGGTTGCAAAATTGAGAGAATATTAATGCTTAATTAAAAATAAACCTAGAATGCCTGTATGTAATAGTGAAAACAAGAATGTAAAATACCTGTCATGATCCAGGTTTTCACATAGCTTTCAGACTTAGTTGCCTTTTCTTGCATTTCTTCCACGAAGATGAATTTTTAAATCTCTAGATGAGACATCTGTAGAAGTCTGCTCACCCGGAAGGGAGTGACATTTCCTGAGCAAGGAAATATTAGAAGGTGACCTAAAAAAGCAATTTTGCAAAAAGAGCTTATCACTTCAGAGCAATCCCTAAGTACCAGTCTGGCTCACCACTGTAGATTCTCACAATTCTACATGATCTGTAAGTGCACTGCAAAATAAGAAACAAAACCCAACTGTAGAAACATTCTGTGTAAACTCTACAGACAATAGAAAGAAATCTAGAATTGAACTCTCAGGTTTCATATTCCTAAAAAGTGTTTGTGAAAAAAAATCAGAGAGATTTCTGTGCTGTTGAATTAGCAAGCTGAGGAAATCTTTCAAGAATATACAAATATTCTAAGACAAATAACTGACAAATAATTACATTGATGGTAGCGGATCCAAAACACATTTAATTTCTTTCTTAAAAAAACTATTGTAATGAAATAATTTTTTTGTATAATGGTGGATTTTCAGTTCTGATCATTTATGAAAGATGCTTTCTTATCCAATACTATTGCTTTTATCTACTACTAATGCTTACATGGAGTTGTGCTGTTTGTATTACCAAAGTATCATATAAATATAAATCTTAGCAAGGCATAAATATTTGCAGCCATTTTACCAAAAACAAAATAACTTTTGGCAAATTGTTCTTGCCTGTAACTCTCATGCACTGCGAGACAGTCCTGCAAACAATCCAGGAGGTAGGAACACACAGAATGAGGGAGAGGAACTAGAGTCATCTAGCTCTTTTCCTACAGAAACTTGCAGGTCAAGGCCTGTAGTAGCCTAAAAGGCTCAAACACCTCTGTGCTCCCTTTTCCTGCTGTTAACTTTGTGGCTGGTCCCACGTCAGTGTAAACCCAAACCAAAACAAAAAGCCACTTTCATGAATCACGCTTTTTTGATTTAATCTTTCATCTGCTGTGTATTCTGACCTTGCCTTTCCCTAATACTCACCAAAAGCATGTCACTCTATCTCTTTCCCCTATGTATGATAAAAGGCCTTACTTCTGATACCAAATCCTGATAGTGGGGCAGATCAAAAAACTTTGTCATCAAAAATGTGGACAGTCACTTCATGAAACAGTTCATATTAAGCGGTGCCAGCTGGAAGTGTATTTTACCAAGTATGAATCATTTTATGTTTCACATGACAAAATATTTTAGAAGAGGATAAATAGAAATACCATTCTAATCTCATTCCTCCACCATATATCACTGCTTTCAAATCCAGACCTCAGTGTTAGACAGTAAAAGACCAATAAAGGATAAACAGAGAAGCTTCTTCAATCTTTCTGTCAGCCACCTTTTCTGGTATGAGAAACAACAAGGCAGAGAAGCAATTCAGGCATCATGCTGTTGATAGAGCTTATGACATAGGGGAGATGAGCAAAAGGAGGATAAAGAAGTAAAATTGAATCCATACCAGAAAACAAAGTCAGCTGTGGAATAGTCGTCCATGTGAGTGAAGATAGCAAGATGTATACATTTTTGCAAGCAGAGGGAGGGAAATAGTATATATTAGCATGGATAAGTAAACAGGGGAGGAGTAACTGCAAAAGTACCTGATGCGGCTACCAGTAAGGCTATTTCTTAGGTAGACTTATGTACAGTCTCTTAAGGAAAAGTGATATGTTTTTTGACCAGTGCAGGGGTAAAGCTGACAGATATTGCAAGTTTGATATTAAAGAAGGGATGTGTGAAGGAGCAGGTATGAGACAGAGAAGATGGAGAGGTGGTAAAGGAAAACAAGAACAAAGAAAAGAAAAGGAGATATAAATTTAGGCACTGCAGAAGATGTAGAAATGGAATATTTACTTGGAAAACAAAGAGTTGTGAGAATTTTCTTCTGAAAGTGTTGTGAAATAATTTTCTTTAAACAGATCTGTGCCAATTATCCTTCAATAGAATTTTTCAGTAATGTAATCCAAAGACCAAATGTCCAAATATCAGAATATTGTCCAGACAATGTTCCTTGATGCATTAGGAATGCACCTTAGGACAATGTTCCATGATGAGTTAGGAGGACTATGGTTCATTTCGAAATCAGTTCAGTCTTGATAAATTATATATTGAAGAAAACAGAATTTCGTTACAAAGGTAGAAATAGAATCACAAAACACTTCTATAAAAATGGCTCCAGAACTACAAGGTATAGAGTAAAAGTCAACAGACAAAGTTAAAAGTGCTAGGGAAACTCATCTCTCAGTTGTGATCATTTACAGATTACCGTGTTTCTTTATCAGTGCTTCCCTGTAAATGAAAAACAATCAAGGCATAAACTTGTTAACTCGTTCTAGCTCTGGTTATCCAAAACCAAGGCTGTTCAAAACCAGTTTTGTTATATCATTTCTTCAAATATTTCCCCTTTACACAGGCCATAGAAACATGCAACAAGAAGAGTACCACACAGAAAAAAGGGAAGAAAAGATGAACATACAACAAAACCCCTAAAACATTGCCAAGGTGTGTAGATGTACACTCAACAAACACTCCAGCAGTGTGAAGTCTTCATTAGGTATGCACAAATCCAGAAGAGAAATGTTTAAGTTGGACTTCATTCGCCTTTTATTCTGGTCTTCAGTGATCCTCTTCTATTAGACATTGCATTCAGTTCTGAGATTTGTGGAAAGGTACTATGGGAAAGCCTGGCACTAGCTAGCTAAACTAGAGGAGCTGGCTTCAAGGTGAGGACCAAAAAGACACCTGTCTAATGTGAGGTTCAATACCCCTCGTCCTTACAGTGCTTGTCTTTGTTTTGTTACTTGGTGCTCGTATCCCACAACACTCCAACTTTACTGCTGTTCTCCCATACATACTAGCTAAGCAATGCTCCTGGTGGTTTTCTGTGTTGGAAGAAGTATACTATTTTTCCTTGATTGGATTTGTGACAAAAACAGTATCGTAACACACCAGTGTTTTAGGTATTTGCTGAACAATGCTTGCATAACATCAAGGTTTTCTGCTTCTCACTACCTGTACCTCAGCAAGTAGGCTGGGAGTGGGCAAGATGCTGGGAGGGGACACAGCTGGGACAGCTGACCTGAATTGACCAAAGGGACAGTCCAGATCATATGCTGTGCTCAAAAATAAAAAACTGGAGTTTCGGTCTTTCCAAAGTAGCCAGTACTTGGAGACTGTATGAACATCAGTCTGCTTATGATAGGTGATGAATGATTGCTTTGCAACTTTTTTTTTTTTTCTTCTCCCTTTTCCCTTCAGTTATTAAATTGCCTTTATCACAACAAACAAGTTTTCTTGCTTTTCCTCTTTCTATTCTCTCCTACATCCTGTTTGCGGGTATGGGGAGTTTCTAAGCGGGTGGCTGGGTGCTTAGTTGCTGGTCAGGGTCAAACTACCACAATATGAAACACAAATAAATATTGCAACCAACAGAAAAGCTCTTTGCAGGAATCTTACCTTATGTACTAGAAGCAACATAGCAGTGTGGTGCTGACAGATTCACTACTGCATGCACAGTATTGATTGTCACTTTAAAGTTTACTTCCATGCAATATTGCATATGCTTTTCAGCTAGTTAGGAAGTTCTTTAATTCCAATCCAAAGGGGAAGAATTGGAGTAAGCTTTCTTTACATAACACTAGTCAAGTGAATAACTATTTTAACATCCGATTATTGCTGAAGGAAAGACACATGTAAAGAATGTACAGTAAAGAATGTACTGTGCAAATCTTACTGTTGGCATATTGGTCGTTAAGGAGCAAATATGGACTTTTCACAATGATACAACTTTAGCCAAGGTTAGGGCCCCACATGTGAAGGTCCATCCTAAATCCTGTCCTGAAAAAAGGCTTTGATCTCAGCAGTTATCCCCTTCTATATCAAAAAGAGATCTTCAGTTTTCTCAGCTACTTCCCCTCTGTGTCTTAAAACACTAAGCTGTCCTACAAGTGAGATAAGTGAATAAATTACGAGTAAAACTGCAGGAGTGATGTACTGAGTTTACACGCTGAGCAAGAAATGAGAGATGTGGGTGATAAGCAGAAGATACTAGAAGACCAAACGGATTATTTGGTACTGAGAAAGGAGAGAAAACAGAGCCAAATCAACTGAACCCAGTGCTAAGCAGACCTGCAGGAGGGAAATTTCCATCAGAGGACTATTGTCTCACTTGTTCCTCTAAACTAGGGATGGTGACCCACTATGACCATCACGCATGTTAATAGTGGACTGACATAATTTAGGGAATACAAATCACTCAATACTGTCTAGCTCAGGAATATGGGACACTGTGGGAACTCTTTAGATGGGAAAGTGCCATAGCAAATCCAAAAGCCTTTAAAAAAAAGCTTGAAAAAAATTACACAAGTGCCTGTGTGCAAAATAAAAAGCCTGAACTAAAGTCTATTGAAAGCAACATTAATCTTCCAATTAACTTCAGTAGGCTTTTCATGGATCTTATTTGTGATCATTAAGAATGAAAAATATGAGTCTCATGATTCATCCCTAATTACCCCAAATATTCATTTAATGAAATCTTGACTCAAGTGAGGTTGATGAAGCTCTGCCATTGACTTACAAGAAGCCAGGGTCCCTGCCAGGATGACACAAAATAGAACTAGTTGAGGAAGACTCTGCTTTTACCTTAAGCACAGGTAGAAAATCTTACTTTTGACTATTATACAAGCTGAAATTGTGACTCAGGAACAAACAAATGTACTCTTATAAAAATCTAGCTATCTCACTTCCTTGATTTGAGAAAAAAAATTATATATTTAAATTTTGATAAATAGAGCTTCAATATCGCACTATGCTATTATTTGTTGTAAGATAAATATAAGGTATTATTTGTATGGCCACTTAGTCATTAAAAGTCACATTTTTTTTCAATTAAAAACAGTGCCTGGAAAAGCCATTCATATGAGAAACCTGCTTTCCTCTTTCTTAATCATCCAGAAAAATAATTAGTTGTCTGTGTTTGGATGCTAGCAAAAACCTTTGAATACATTTTGAAAAGACTGAATCTTTTTACAGTCTCTTGTACGGTTAAATTAGAAAATAAGGCTTCCCATTTGTAGAGGAGATATGTGTGTGGACACAATGTCTCTGCCAGATTAGCTAAAGAAAAACATGAGAGAACTCTGCTTCAAGTATTTCAGACAAAAATTATCTTTAATTTTGCAAATGTCCCCATAGGAAAAGCTGTTTGCATTGCTAAAAACACTTCTGATGAAAATTAAGTAAGTCACAGCAAGTGCAAAAGTTTGTATTTTTTCTGCATTTTTTTTGTTTACATTAAGTATACAAAAGGTTACATTAAGTAAGTGCAAAAAATATGAAATTCCATCACATCTGGTAAAGGGAAAGTTGCAAAATTATCATAAACTTAATAAACCAACATCTCAGGCCCTTGTCCATCTTCTTTATTGTTCCAATAATTGTACTAAGCAGTCAGAAAACCATGCCACATATTTAACAGGGATAGAAAGCAGATATAACATGCTTTTCTTGATTACTTATAGCATAACTCTCACAGCTTCAGAGCAAAGCACCCAGATAAAAAGTCAACATATTGGTGAAAACATGGTATCCCACCTAACAGCCACCCCAGCTCTGACGAGACACAACAACCCAAAGACAGCTGAAAACCATTGTAATTTTGGCCAGTGGGAATGCAAGGTTAACATGAATTTGTTTAGTTCAAAATTTTTTATAGTACTAAGCTTGCAGGAGAATAAATTTCATGCTGTTTGGCTATCCTAGCCAGTCTGTTTTACATATTTGTCATTCTTCACAAAAATTCAGGGAAACAGGCATTTAGATGATATAAGATTTCTCACCAGTACTTCACAGGTATTTGGAGTGGACGACAACTCAGAAGCACAAAAGCTATACTACACCAACTGTAAAGACATTATTATGCATGGAATGATTTTTCCTTTGTCAACTAGTCTGCAATCGATGTAATTCCATACACTTACCACAAATCCATGACAAATAAAAAGCAAGTACAATTAACACAACCTTCTTTTACTCTAGGCTAGCTAACCTCAAATTCAAGAACTTCTTTTTGTGAAGTAAAATAATTTTGTAAGGATATATACTGTGAATCAGATACGTGTGGAAAAAAATTACCCAAGGTTAATTTATATATGTGTCTGAATTCTATTGGTGAATCTGATTCATCATATAAGCTCAAAGAGTATTTTATTATGTGGTGAAATATACCTCAGAGAAAGGGAGCAAATTCAGTGAAATATTGCATGCTTTTTTCTTCTCCTGACGTTTGGAGGAAAACTCTAGTTATGCTGAAATCAGGGAAAGTTTTGTCCTTTGTTTAAAAGGCACAAAAAAATTGGTTTCTACACAAGGATCACTGACAGGTTTGCATCTCCTTGATACATGTATGCCTTTGTAAATAGGTTTACAGAACATGAATTCTTCTAGACTTCTATTCATTTATTATAATTATGTAATAATAATATCACATTGCAATGTGTTTTGTTTCTGTGTGAAAGTACAACCTATGTCTGCTTCCAGACTCAAAATTAAATTCCAAGATTCTTTGGAGTTGCTTGTCCCTCACAAGCACCTTAGATAAATGGTACCAAAAATTGGAGTATAATGGAGCTGGCACATCTCTAAAGTACCAAACACTTCAAACCATTTTTTTTTTTTCTTAACCTGCTGGTGCTGTTATTTCAACCAACTTTCAAAACAGGGCATATGATTTTCATCATATGTACTATGTAAAATCAAGAACAATATTTTGGTACTAATATTTCACAATAAGTAGTTTGTTTCATTTAGAAGTGAGTGCCCTGACATTTGAAGTGCTACCCTGATTGTCATTATCTTCATTGTACATTTCCTATTAAAAATATGGTCTAAGATGAACTGATTAAGACATAATCAGGGGACTATAGGTACATTTAAAACTGAACAGGATTTTTTTTTTTTCTGCTGAGATGCAAAAATAGCTTTGAAAACTAAAATTTATTGCAAGATGAATCTGTGTTACAGTGTGGTTAAAGGAATAAGCTGGTCTCCTTTGGAGCCAAGCTCTCTTCTATATTGTGCTCTACAGTTAATTAAATGAGAAACTACAGTTAATTTCCTTATAGTTTTCAAAAAATCATAATTTTCACTTTCAGAACAGTGAAGACCAAGAAAAAAGTAGTATATATGAGGGTTCCTCTTCGTATAGCATGCATCAAGTGTAGTAAAGCCCATGTTAATTATTTAACAGATAAGGACAAAGTTTAATCACACCTACACAAGGAAGTGTGTTAAGTGCCATGATACTTGCTTTAACACTGGCACATGTCACTAAGTAACACAAAGATATCTGCTCTGAAGGTTATCTTCACAGTGCTTAGTTGCAAGATGCTTTCAGTTTCAGAGGGGAAATTGTAAGCTAAACTTCTGGGGGTATTTTCTTCATCATACAAATTGTATCAGTAATACTTCACATTCAGCAAGGACTAAACTATGCTGATTAATATCCACATGTCATTCAACCTGCATGAGAAGCAGCAATCCTGAGTACTTCACTCCAATCCATTGCTTTTGTAACCTTGCCCTCTACTTGTGACCTTGCCACATAGCCAAAAAGAACATAAATTTCACGATCAAGGAATTTCTTACCCAATTTCATTGAGACTGTCTGTAGCCAAATCAACACTGTTTGCATACACAATTTTACTTAAATGAAAAGATTAAACACTGCATTCTTTCCAATTTTTTATGCTTCATTCCATGTCAATAAAAAGAAATGTAAGTCCAGTCAAATCCTTGATTGGAATGGATGGGATCCTGCAAAAATAGGTACAAGGCAACAATAAATAAAAGCAGGAGTGATATTGTGATAAGCAAGAGACAAGCTGATGTGTAGAATTTTGTCAGTAAAGAAGTTTAAAACAGAAAAGTCTTCAAAAGAAACCAATTTGACTTGGTTTCTTTGACATTATGAACACTGAAATATCATCAATTGGATGTAAACAACACTGTCATTTGAAAACAACACAAAGAAGCTGAGCAGAAGCAAGGTGTGAGGAGCAAAAGACTGAAGAAACATTTACAAGTTAAAGGAATCCTCTTTTTCTTGTGAGTGGAACGTGTCCAGGCAGGTTGCAAACTTCAAACAGTTAATCTGATACATAACTTGCATTAATTAGTTACTGTGCTAAATCAATCAGTATATCAATGTGTTCTCTGACTGATATGGTCTGGAATTTTACTTTTTGTTACTGTAACTGGCAAATATGATTGTTGGTGTAACAGATATTGAACCCTGAAGGTCTAGAAAGAACAGGCAAGTGCTTCCCATTACTTTCAGGCCAATGAAACAGTCACGTTGGAAGGGAGTCTCCCTTCTACGCAGTGCAGCATGCCAGGGTGGGTTGGGTTGGTTTTGCCTTTCACCACCTCCTTTCTTGGCTAAACTCCTTAGTTCTTGATGTTGCAGTAGAAAGTGTTCATTTCTTTATGATTGTTAGTTACCATTACCTACAGTCTTACCAAACCTAAATTGGAAATACCAGAATAATGAACATGGTAGCTTTAGAATCATTCACATGATAGACTGTGGTGTAAGATGGTGTGCATTCTGACTCAAGTTTTTCCAATGGCTAAAGTGTATGTAAAGTTTGTCTCGATTTTCTGGTTTTAAAAACATGTCTCTGCTCAGCTACCTGTTTCCAAGAACTGTGAGGGCTTCTATACCTGCATCAACTTTAAACCAAAGTATTCTAAAAGCTGAGGGAGAAACACTACAGACATCATGTAGGTCATACTTAGTGTGTTTCCACAGGAGAATAAACTGAAGAGGTGCATATAGCTGAGCTCCCCAAGTATGTTGTTTCTGTAACAATGGAAATGGCAAGTGATAGCGCAGTGAAAAATTTTCATAAGAGGAACTAAAAATTAAAATAATAGTAATTGCTTTGCTCATGACACAATATTTGTTGGTTAAGCCACCGAGAAAATAAAAAAGAATACATTGTAGACACTCATCACCAATTGTAAATACTTAAATGTGCATCAGATTGTATTCAACAGCATCACTTGGAGGCCTATGATATTTATATGCTTTCATAAATGGACTGTTCTGGAGATACACTTAGAACAATGGCAGGGTAGTGTAAAGTCCTCTGGCAGACAGCTTTAACCACAAAACCAACTGACAGTCAAGTAAGAGACTTTAAGATCCTCATCTTTGTTCAGCTCTTGAGGCTATCAGGACATTATGCCAAACCTGCTAGCAATTAATGAGAAGTAGACAGTGCAATGGTATTTTCTGCTCACAGCATAAAAAACACTACCAGCAGGAAAGATCAATCATTTTGGAAATCAGCATTTTTTTGCCAATTACTACTGAAACACTAGAAAATATGCAACTGAAGAATAATTCAGCTATGTCTTTCATGCTGCTTGCATGTTGCAAAATAATTACCAGATGCACAAATGGGAACGTCAACACGGTATAAAACTGGGACAGCTTTGTGCCACCTATCCCACAGGCAAAACTCAAGGTATATGAGCTTGGTTTGAATGCTGTGGTCCTGTGGCTGATCACAAGCTTGGGGTAGCCAAACAGCAGCTTTGGCCTTTGATGTTTAAAACATACCTCTACCCCATATCTGCTTCTTGCCAGATTTGACAGCTGCAAATTTCCAGCCCAGCTTCTCCCCAAAAATGCGAATAGTCCTTTCTACAGGCGGTGTGTTTGGCCTGCCACATGCCATGAGCAGAAAAGCAAGTCAGAATAACACTGATAATTTCCAGTTGTTATACTGTACATCTTTCAAAGGTAATGCTAAAAATCAGCTATACCCAGACTCTTAAATAAGAGTGTTTTCTGGAGCACAAAGCAACAGAACAGCTCCTGTTTAGCCAATGAAAATATATTCAGGGTACAACTCAAAACTGGACACTGCTGTATTTATACACACACATATATATACACACAAATATATATCTATATATAAAAGCAGCAGTGATAATGGCTGTGCCTGTGTGAGCTAATCCCACCCCACTGGATAAAAAGGCACCTCCTGGTGTATTCAGGTTTCTGAGAGAAGAGCCATAATGTTATCCGAGGATATTTAAAGAAAAAAATAGCTGGATATGTTGGTGTAGCTATTTAAACTCAGGCATTGAAGGGTGGGGTGGCAGACAGGAACTTTACTATCAGAATAGACTACTACTCTCTTCCCAGCTGTCTCCTTACTGATAGAAGAGACCTGAGCTGGATGCTTTGCAGTATTTTTAGGTAAGCAAAACAACTGCTTTGCCTTAGGTAGTAAGTCTTAACCTTGATTCTCTCTCAGATCCCCTGATCAGCTAAAAAAAAGCTGAATTTGTTGTTCATATATATTGGTTTTAAATTAAAACCCACAAGTTTAAAAAGCATTCCTCTGAAGTCCCTCATAGAAAGCAGACAGGTTATACAAAGCTCGGACTATGGAGAATGGGAGTTTGAGGGGACAAATACTGTTTGGACATTTGAGGCAAATACTTCTAAATATTTTTCCACTGCTCTAAAATGAAAAAAAAACCCTACACCACCTCTCACTTCATCTAGCCACATATTTAAGTGGAGGGAAATATTTTTGTGTCAGTTAGAAACTTCACATTAAAAAGACCTCTCATATCAATAGTGATCTAGAGGTATTACAAAGTTTTAATATCCATGATGAAAACCATCGCTTTTAATCCCAGCTGAGTTTGAATCAATCTGAAACAGCATTGTGGGTAATATTGGTTAACAAGACTGTAAATTTTTCACAGATATTTTGGCCAATTTTCTCTTACTTTTCTGAAAATGATGTCTGCAAGCCAACATCAGGGACACATTAGATTTTGGAGAATATCATAGATCTTCATATAACTCAAAAATGTTGGAGGCATGTATTTATGAAATAAACTATGCATGAACTTACACATTGACTTAAGTATTTCCATAGTAAGTCACTTTTGCCACATATTTCATTGTAACATTAAGATTGTAGTAGCTCATCTACTAATTCTTACTAAAATTTAGCAATAAATTATTAAAGTATATTAATATCTTCTCAAATATCTGAAGCAGAATTATGGATTTATCTTTACTTCTTCTTAATTTGTTTTCTAATATTTGCTTCTGCAATTGTTTTATTTCATCTGTTACACTTTTTAAATCAACAGCATATCTAGCTACTGGAATGTAAATATGCTGATGTGCCTTTTCAAACTGCGTGTTGAGAGGAAGCCCTTGTATTAAATAAAACACAGTTTTGTATTATCTTGTTTGTAAAATCTCTTTACACAGTATTCACCCAAGTAAAGCAAACACCATATTATATAAAATACTTTTATAGACAAAGTTTTTCTTGTTACACCCTGATGGGAGTTAACTGTGAAAAAATTTCCTGGAAGACAGTGCCTGTTGTTTGGGATATGCTTTCGGCAAATGAGTACTCCGGGGACATACACAGCTCATTACCTCATGCCATACTCAGCTGAATATGGAATGAACATTTTGAAATAAGTGAATATCCTATCAGTTACAGTATATTAACCTGCCCTTTGCCATGCATCTAGGCAGAAGAATATTTCCGATAATACAATCAATGCCAAAGAAGAATTTCTTGTGAGGCAAAGCAAGTTTATCCAGACCATGAGAGGGTCAGACATTTTTTCTGGCCTAGCAAGTTTCTCGTATTGTGAATTTCAGTGTAATCTATACATTCCATCACATCATTGATGGCAAGTATTTTGGGTCTACACATAGCAGAAGCACAGAAGAAGATAACTATTTCTTCATATCTGCAAATTCCTCAACCATGGCCTTGTTCCAATTTTTTGTTATCAGGAAAGAATTCTGACTTGCCTGTTTCTGTGGTGGCAAAGGTCATTGTTGTAGATCTAGCTGTTTTCCTTTTGCACAGAGACCTGCTCGGCTGAGATATCCTGCAGAGTGCTGTTTGTTAATTGATAAATATACTTCCTTTCAAATTTGTCAGTCACGGATACATAAGTCTTGTATCATCCTCAGGGTTAAAAAACCCTGAAACTAAGCAAAAATGCATTTACTCTTGTGGTATTTAGGTAAAATCAAAGTGTCTGAAGACTTTAAGAGGCTTTAGGCTGAGTACATTTGTTAAATAGACTGTGCTACTTAGAAGTTTAAGCCGTACACATACACACTAAGGTTTAGGATCATAAATTTCAGAATCACAGAGTGGTCAAGGTTGGAAAGGACCTCTAGAGATCATCTAGTCCAACCCACTGCTAAAACAAAACAGGTTTGCTTAGATCAGATTGCACAGAGTAGATAAGATAATAATTTTTAAATAGCCTTTAGGCACTTTTAAATATTTCCTGCTTTTTCTCTTAATTGATTAACCGATGAAAATCACTACTGTAAGTCCATCTCTCCATCAGTGTTCAACTTTAAGAAGTATTTATTTATGTAAAGAGTCTTCTTTATGATCCTACTGACTTCTGGATGGGCCTGCCTTCACCATTTCTCACAATGTTGAATGGAGAGGTATAGACAATTGTTACACAAATATCACTCCAGGTACATATTGCAGATCAGAAATCTCCAGAAATGAGGGCCCTTTCAGTCTGACTGACTAAATGTCAGACTGTGTGGAAATGGCATGAATAGCAGGAGACAGCGTATCCATCCATAAATTATCTGTATCTCGAGAATGGAGATGAGGGCTAGCAGTTCAGACATCAATTCCATTGTAGTAGGAGCATGATGATGTCAAAATGGAAAGAGTGAGGAAGCAAAATAAACCAAAAGAATTAAAGAGTGTGAGCAAGAGACAAACTACTGGGGTGGGGAGTTTTAGAGAGGAAAGAGAGTGTGTTCAGATCTGCCAGACGTACCTGCCTACCTAAATGCCCCTCCAATCTAGCATCCTCAAGCCTTGTAACATTTTCATCAAGCACCAAACAGTGGCCTCACCAAACCCTATCCTTCATCTGTTTCTAGAAATCTTTCCCCAGTGGCTTAGTTGGTGCAGAAAAGAAACAAAAAAAGTTTGGGTCCTGACAAGTTTTAAAGATTTTGACAGAAAAAACGTATTATTTTATCTGCAAATATTTTAAAAGCCATCATAGTTGTTTACATGCCTATTTACACACTTCCATGAACATTTTTATAATTATTTGTGCCAAGGCATTTAGTTGGAAAAGGTTCAGCTTATGTGGCCCTTGACCATTATTTAGTTCATTTTATTGTAGTCACTTCTGACTTCCCCCTAAAAGAGCTGTCTTTGTTTTCTAATGCTTCTTACTCTGTATCTGATTTTCAGGACAAACCAGAGTTAGCTTATTTCTTAAAAAAAAGTTTCTTCCTTAAAAGAATTAATTTGTTTCTTCTAAGAAAACAACATATGCAGCAAAAAGATCACAGACACTAGTGTTTCATCCGCGTCCTCGTAGGGAAGAGAAAAATTACACAGCATTTTAGAAAAAGATCTTATATTACTTTTCTGCCCCGCTGTACTATAAATTAAAAATAGGCAAACTAAATTAAATAAAAAATATGAATATGCTTCCATTTTTATTTACTGTAAGTATGGGAGTCATAACCAACAGGACAGAAAGAATTTTTGTCTAGAATAGGGCTAGAAATCCAATGTCTTTAATGCAAAAATAATTCTGCATTAATTACTCTATTCTTATACTACTGAATAGTGTAAGAACTGAACTGAATTTATTGTCTGCCCCTAAACTGTAACTGATTAACCACAGCAGTATATTAACTACAGCACCAATTTCACTACAGTAAGTGGAATTTAGAATGAAATATTTTTCCCTTTTTTAGTTCATCTGAAGCATCCAGAATTGTAGGAGAGTAGACCGAGAACAAAGAACACACTGAAGTGAATGTCTTGTTATTCAAACACCACTATCAACTAATATATTCTTGGCACATTCTCAGGTACCGTCTTCTTAAAAACACAAAAATCAAACATGCTGGTATTTGATTCAAATTATGGTTCACCACCTTGTGCTGCTTATGAGTCAGACATGATAAACCTGGTGACAACATTAAGTTTTACACCACTGAAATCAAAAGCACTTTAAGTGATACTTCAAAATCTACAACCTAGAAAAAAAAAATACCATGTGGACGTCGAAATTCACTAAGGATTGAGACTTCTCAAGTATCCATTTTCTGCGTTAGCTAACTTATGCAGCAATTATCTTGTGTTTATAGGATGAAGATGAATTATTCAGAGTAACAGTTCACTTTGCCTTATGATGATGTGGATATTCAACCCCCCCCAAATTATAGAATGTTCAACAAGGTCATATAGATACTACAGAAGGTTTAGTTCTTTAGAGATAATTGCAAAATTGAGTTAAAAAATACTTAGTAAACTGACAGAACAACTTACCACCTGTAGAACACCAAAAAGATGGCAATACTGCAAGAAGGCCAAAAAGCATACTACCAAAAATGCAATGTGTGTTAAAGGTAATGCTTTCTGTTAGTCCTCACAGAGGACAGATGTCTGGTACATTGGTATGGTACATACAAAACGGTTGCTGTTTTACAAAAGACAGGCTTTTGCCTGGTGGATTTTAATCCTGATTTATGAGGCAAGGGCCTCCAATATCCTACAAGCTAAAGGGAACAAATGTTACACAGATAAACTCATACACCATTTTCCCAGAAACAAGAACCTCTGTTTAAATGCATTTTAAAAATAGTTTTGAGTTTGCTTTCTTCCACAGGCATTAGGGAGACTTCAACTTGCATGCAAATGTCTTGTATAACTGTGTAGGAGCACTAACGCTACAAAAGTCAGTTTTAATCTGGATTGTCCTACAGAAGCACTTCTGTTCAAATGCTGACTTAGCCTTTTGGCTAGGACACATGCACATTCCTCTCCTTGACGCTCTACAGATGGAAACTGTATTCAAAGTTTTTTCGCTGAATGAGTGGGAATTATAGTGGTTAGGCAGTGAGCCTAGACTGAGCTGATACAGATACTCAGAGATTTTTCTTTGAAATTTGTTCTTAAAACAACAAAAATGTAAATATTTGTTTCATGAAAATTTTATTGCTGTGCTGATCAGTGTTTTGGTTGCTGTTCTCCTTTTACCTCCTTTACCAATTTTCCATCATGTGACACTTGTAGAAATGTGATGAGACCATACTGCCTTTTGACTAGATGCTAATATTTTCATTACATAGTAGGGCATGATTTTGGTAGTTTTCCTAGGTTCTGTGGGTAATGCTCAAAACAGAAAAAATATCAGAGATGTGAGTGGATGAAGTAGGGAAAATAATTGTTATTTGTTTTTGTTTTTGTTTGGTTGTGTTTTTTTTTAAACCACGTGCTGCAAACTGCAACACATTTTGTAAGACTTTACAAGAGGATAAAAGTTAATGTAGACAAGAATGCATTTTTCAGAGTGAACATTTAGCCACCTAGAACAAGCATCACAATTCTATGGAGTCTCTGCTCAGTTTTTCACCATTACTAGTCTCCGATTTCTAACCAATGTCAGTTAAGGAACAGTTTTTAATTCAGTGGCATTGCTTACTTGTTATGTGTATTTAGACACAGAAACAGAACAATAGATTTTTCAGAACTGATGCAACTAGATAGGTACACATTGTGCCCACACTATGACATCTGCAATGTTCTTGTGATATACTGTTGTATCATCTTTATTTACATCAAACCATGTCAGACTTTCCCATCCTGCCAGCTACCCCGTTCAGTTCAGAAGCAGAAATGCATCCAGAAGCAAGCAGAATCCAGACTGGAATAGGTCCTTTGGTCTGGGTCATCAAGGAACCAAAATTGTGGAGAGTATGGCTGAGCATCTCAAACCACAATCTGATGCTACGCTCTCAGACATCACCTGGCAAACTGAATGAGACTCAATGTATGGCTCTGTCCTGACAACCATGATGACAGGCAGTATCAAGATGCCAGTGACCAGCTGGAGTGACTGAGCCACCCTGAGCTGTGCACAGGGGAACTCACACTACTGCACAGCACTACTGAAAGTACCATGTCAGCCTTGTACCTGATGGTATGTCTATGACCTGCACAGGGATTATGGGGATTGGCAGCAACAGTTTTGGAAACACTACCAAACAATAAAGAAAAAAATTGGCAAATGTTGGACCTCAGGAAGAAGGTGCTAAGCATAGAAGTTAAAATTATTTAGGTACATCAAATGTAGGGTCTAGCAGGGACTATTTTCATTGTAATGCAAGTGCCCTAGCCCTGTCTTTTGCTCTCAGTGTGTAAGTTTCAGTAACATCCTTTGATTTTATTCGTGTACTTCTGACCTGTTTTGAGGCATATTTACATCAAGAAACGTTTAACATAAAAATGATTTAAAAAAAAAAAAAAGCTGACAGTACTGGAAAGTTTCTTGAATATCACACTTATTTTTTCAATGCAACTTTTTTGTAATTGGTTTCTAAAAATTGAATTTTAAAAGAATGGCCACTTTTGTAGTTCCAAAATTCACCTTTTAAGCTTCAAATGCATTAAAATTTCTACACTTTCAGCTTCAGAAATATATTTTGATATAGTTTTATAACATAGTTTAACAACTTACATTTTGTTGTGTTAAAAAGCTGAAGGATTTAAAAAAATTATGCATAATAAGATGGAGGAAGAAGAATTCTGGAGGCCTTTTGCAAACAATATTCTTAAACTACATGAATTTGTTCATAAATTTTATCTTTTTGAGAAGTGAAAAAACCTGATGTAGTGAACTACCCATTCTTATTGCTGAAATTATGATTGAAAAATCTCTACTTAGAAAATTGTGAAATTGGCAAGATGATACCACTGCCATTTACATGCAAACACAAGTTTTCATTCCAGTTTCACTTTATACTTCACTAACAGCAAATGTAGTTTTGCTAGATTTTTTTTTTCTGTATAAAATTTTCTTTCCCTTTTTATCTTACTGTGTGATGTTCTCTTCCCCATCAATGTACTTAGTCTGCACCACACAGTACATGAGCATTATTACCCTCTTTCTCTTGAGTATGCTTTACTCTTTCCCAGTGTCAAAGTCTTTGCAGAGCACTGAACTGGGAATCTTTCAGAACTTCTGTTTAATTGTAGCAGACATGCCAATTCAGGATGCCAACAATAACATACAGTAGATGTTGTGTGTGGCTTTTTCATAGTTATTTGGATAGTGTTTCTTTGACAGACTGGATAATGAAGTAGGATGAGGTGAAGGGCAACTTCTGCTAGACATGTGTACGTGTTAGAAGCCATGTGGCTGAACGAATCAAACAGCTATTCAGTGAAAAACAACAAAAAAGTGTCCTGCTAAACTGTTTCCAGTGTCGTTTTTAATTAGAATAGCCTTTGCAATACGTAATGGTTCATCCATTTAACAAAGCACAAAAGTTTTAGCATTGAAAAACTTTGCTAAATAAGTCATTAACTTTGGGGGGCCCTCATCATGTGTAGATTCAGGGGTTATGTAGCTTCAAGATATATCAAAATTTGTGTTTTCCCCCATTTGAAGACCGTATTGCTAGAAGTGTTCGTACTTCAGACACCTGAAGCTTTGGTCCTCATAAACCTCGAGGTGAGCATAAATGTTACCAGCTCTCAAAGAACTGTAGTGCCAGCTGCCTAAGGAGGGTTGCACACTGCTAGCTTGAGGAGCAGTGAGGAATAGGTGCAGAGCTACTAATATAATTTCCTGTTCTTTCTGTTCATGTTCCATTCGATTTCTGAGTTACCCTGAAAAGGTAATATTAAATATATGTACCTATAGTGCATTAAAGACATAATAATCTGATTTAAGAATAATTTAACTGGTAAAATAAACTGTTCACAATGAGTTTTTGTTATTTTTTGGGGGGATATATGACTCTGGGGGGATAAATAGAGTACTTGATGTACGCACAGTTTATGCATTCTCAGCGGGTCTTTCATTTCACTGGTGACTCTTTATTTAGCACTTTGTGCTCCTTTCCATGGTTCCAAAGACATTGGCCTTTAACTTGCCCTCTGCTCATGCACATTGCTGAGCAAATAAACAAAGGCTCCAAAAGACAATTTCCTTAATCAAGACATATCCATCCAGCTGCAAGCTGAATTTTAACAGCTCCTGAAGAAGCAAAAAAGTTACAAAGTGCATGACACGCCTTTAGCAAACAATGTCAGACCCAGTGAAGACAGACTTATGACTGATGGCTTTGATTAAATGAAATGAAAGTTTCCCTTCTATATTGACAATATTAATTAATGTGCAGCCATTAGAACAGTTACAGCTACAGCTACAGACATGGTATTACTTCACTGTGTTTGAGATAAAGATTATCTCATGATCAAGGACAGTTACAATCTATTTTGAGGGGTATATTTTAATGCATAGAACAGAATATTATCAAAATAATCTTCTGAACCTAAGCTACAAAGAGAAGTACTTTTCAAAGGCAAAAGGCTAGGGCTGCCCTCATACAAAGGAAAAAAAAAGTCTTCATAGTCTCTGCAGCCTTGCTGCACTTCACCTTCTTTTGATTGTTTGAATACTTTGAAGCATTTGAATGCTTTCTCAGATTTCATTATGACAAAGTTTACAGAAAGAATTAAATAAGAAAGGAAAGGCCTCCTGAAAACAGAAGGAAGGATGAAAAGAAGGTGTGAGCAAGGAGGAGTAAGATGCAAGGGAAGTCAGCGTTGCCTTTAAAATGAGGGATTTCCTTGTTCTGCTTTTCACTTTAGTGAAAATTTTGGGCAAATCGTTCTCCTCATGAAGAAAAAATTCAAGCTTCTGCAACAGGGAAGGAGAGTGGTTCTGCTGCAATACAGAGAGACACACACCACCAACGTGTTTCTGTTCTTGCTCTGCAGTGCTGGAGAGGAGCAAGGAGTCCAGAAACAGCTCTTTCTGCTGAAGGTTTTCTTGCCTCACCATCAAAACTCTGAATAGTAACATGCCTTGAGAGAGTACCTTGTCCAAGAGTGTCACACTTTCTCTGGACATCACTCCAGCAGGAGGAGCAATGAACTGGTGCTGTGACAGCACCAAAGACCTAACACACTCCCTACACTGTGCTGTTATGGAGAGTTAAAAATCCCCAGATAATCCAGAGGAGGAGGAAAGGCCTAAGACTAGTGCAGGAATTTCCAGGGTTCCTTCTTGCATCTCCTCTGCAATGGCTGTCTCAGAGAGGTCAGCCAGAATGCTGTTCCCAGGCACATGGAGGATCCCTTACACCATTCTAAAAGAGTTAAGAACCATCAAGAAAGCTTAAGTGCAACACATTGGGGGCCAGACTTTCCTGGAACAAGTTTGTCTTCCTTTGAGTTCAGCTTAAAGGTGCCCTGTAGCTGTCTTTGACTCAGTGGAAAGAAGAGAGATCTGTCAATTAATCAGAACATTTTTAAGTCCCTGGAAGCCTGGGCTTATGCAATTATAAATATATTAAAAAATACATGGATAAAATAAGAAAAGCACATGCTTAACTTTCCACCTACCTTGAAAATGATGAACTACACAGAGACAAATACATGTTTTTATAAGACAAGCCATTAAATGTTTTTCATTAAACTGTTTTTCATTTTTCTGTCACCTCTGAAATGCTTTTGGCATCCAAACACATGAATTCATTACTTGAAACTGCTAAAATACAAAACTCAAAAGTGTGCTCTATAACATTTTTCATCAATTCCTTTTACAACTCCTAGCTGCCTGCCAAATGTTCAGCTGAAAAAGCTTATCACTTAGCCCTCTGTTTATCTGTTTATTTTGGTTTTTTTCCCCTCCTCTGGAACCTGGGAAAAGCAACAACGTATGTCACATTTAATTCTCCAGGTCTGCTCCATCTTTTTTGCCATTCCCCAGTGGCTCAGAAAACAATGTTTCAAAATATACTTTATCCTTTATAATTAAAATAAGTATGAGTACAATTTAATACAAATATGCATGGTTTT
The DNA here is from genome assembly GCF_023638135.1 of Falco biarmicus. Classification (NCBI taxonomy): domain Eukaryota; kingdom Metazoa; phylum Chordata; class Aves; order Falconiformes; family Falconidae; genus Falco; species Falco biarmicus. The sequence continues at coordinate 102,296,873 of NC_079289.1, read as the reverse complement.
TGTTCTGCCTTGGCATATGTCTTCAATCAAATTTTGTTAAGACTGACACACTAGCCTCTAGGTTCATGGGTAGAAACAGGCTCACTCTTTCTCAAACCATTAAACTGACTCATTTCCATGTTGATTGTGGGTGTATCAGTATTATCAGAGAAACAGTTCAGCACTTCAGTCTGGTTTTGCTGAGATGTGCTTTACAACTATCACATCAAACCTCTCTGTTCCAAGCATGCAGTATCTCTTTTCTCCCCTTGCAATAACACTGACAGCACCAATAATAATGACATTTCTCTCAGCAAAGGTATTGAAAGAGTTCAGCATTTTTAATACAAACTTGAACTGGAACAGGAATCTGCTATGTAACTGGAAAAAATATTACCTTCCCTCCAACAATTTATTGTAAAAATCTTTAGTGGAGTAACAGAGGCTGAATAATAGTATTTAATGAAGAAGGAAAGTCACCCTTTAACCAATGTGCTGACTTGTTTATTCTTTACAAGGCAAGTACCGCAGATCTAGTGACTACTCATCAATGAAGCCTATTTTTCCCTCATATCCCTTACAGTCCAGAAAACCATATCCCTGTGTGGATGGATGTTACATTTTTTTCATATTCACAGCTCCTAGCTTACCCAGTTACCATTTTTTTTTCCAAACAAGGTAGGAGAGTAGCTCAGATCAGGACTGATCAAAGTTTTTTCTTTATTATTTTGATTTTTTTTTAAGATTACAAAAAACTTAGCAGAAGTACTTTCAAAGGCAATTTATTTAAAAGAAAAAAATAATACCTTATCTATACTGTGATTTTTTTCTCGAAGGCAAGAGGAGGTAAAATATTCCACGATGTTTCTAATGCTTTTTAACAGGTGAGGAATTCAGCATGTGTACATGTGTGCATGTATGCACAAGTGTATTTACATATGCAGTTGTGTGAATATGTATGTGTGCACATAGGTGTGTGGGTATGTGTGTTCCTGTGCATGTACATGCATGGGCACACTTATAACAGAGGCTTAAGAAAGCAATATAAACAGGATCAGTATAGGTTGTGCAGTATTGCAATTGCACTAATAAGACAAGAATAATTGTTGTGCGTTAGAAACAGAGAAAATGCCCATTGCCTGGTAAAGGATCTTGCTACATTTTTGTATGGGGTCCTTTACACGGTCTGATCCGACACATGCCCATCTCTTACCCTGGGGACAACCAGTGAAATCCCTACTAAGTGCTGCTGTGCAGACACATGAATGCATGAGAACTCTGAAATATTTATTGAACTTGTTTTTTAACAAAATAATCTGCTTAAGTCATCTTCATGGAAAAGGAAGGTTCAAGCAAAGTTTATGTAGTATAAATAATCATTACTCACCTCGTGAATGAAATCACAAGAAAACCAGAGCTTCTAACTTTTTCCTGTGTGCTGCTTTCATGCTCAGCCTGACTTGCTACATGTCCATCTCTATGGCTTTGGGGGTAGCAGAAGAATTTCTGGATGAGGACTTGCTTCTGTGCAGCTGCAGTGTGCTGTCTGGCCAGGGCAGTATTGCACCAGTGCAGTACCAGGCTTGGGACCTAGCATATGCCCTATTGACATTTTTTCAAGAGCAAAGTAAGACTCAGAAAGATTTCACTGAGGGTTATAAAGTTCTGGTAGGAGTGAACCTCACGGTAAGAGCCACCAGTGTGTATAATAGACATCACAAACCACTATGTCAAGACTGATTTAGTGACAAGGAAATAAATGCTGTTAAAGCATTTCCCACTGTACTATCCAGAGAGTGCTCAAGTTTTGTTAATTCAGGAAGATACTTTTAAGAAGTCTTTTTGGGGTATTAGAGGCCTCCTCCCACCGTGAGTGATACTGTAGCCTTTGCTTCAGCACCCTTCATACCATACTACCAGGACGATCTTTCCTTTTGCTTGGAGCCCTCAGCATATCCTAACTCCTCTGTTCTCCCTGCTCTCAACGCTGAAGCTCTGTACTATGTCAGAGGCTCTGAATAACCCTCCCATCTTTGAGTTTACCTTGTTTTCTCAAGTATGGTTCTATTGAATACAACAAACATGGCCAACCTGACCTTGTTGATTTGTTTTTCCAGGATCATCTTTATAACTTAATGCATGGGAAAACTTTGTTAAAGTTTTGTTTGGGTTAGGAAAGCCAAAATTTTTATAGATGTTTCTTCATAAAGCCTGTTTGGTTTTGGTTTTTTTTCATGCACACATGACAGAGGTTAACTGAAGCTGTTTTGTGTACTGGTTACATTTGTTCACTTTGTTCACATTGTATCACAGATACCTTCCTCAAAATGTGTTGCTGAGAAGAATACAGAAGTTGGAAAGAGACATGGGAAAAAGTGATTTCTAGAGACATAACAGTAGTGGTATTTGAAGGATTAATTTAATGGGAAAAGTAAGAGGGTAGTGAAGTCTGTGCCTAATACTGTCAACTTTTGACTGCTGGATGCTGCAACTTATTTACTCTTGCTTGCTTCTGGGTCATTTTGCACATAATTTAATCTTTAATCTTAAAATATATATAAATTATGATTAACAAAACAGTTGCAAAAATCACTTATTAATGAACAGTGTTTGACAAGTGTATAATATAGGAATAAAGCTTCTACCACAAAAGCTGCTACTACTGTACTATGCTTTATTAAAAAAACATACTTGTCAGACTGACCAGTTTTGTTTGTCACAGTGTGAAACCTTTGACTTTCTTAACACATTTATCTTGAATTTATTCCTGAAAAATTGGTCATCTAGTGAGGAAGATAATGATTTAAATCCTGTTGATTTGTCAAATGATATACATATTGAGTGATTAAAAATAGAAACAAAGTCACATGTATGTTAAACATGCAGAGGCCAATGAGTAAACATATATCAAATGAGCTGTATCAGTGCAAACTCTTAATGTCATGATTGTCAAAATGCAACATGGTGAACTTCAAAAATTCTGAAATCAATCAGAGCCTAAAGTGTTTAAAATGTGGTAACAATTCAGGGAAACCAAAACTTCAAGTGTACAACCAACTTGACAAAAGTTTTAAGAAAAGTCTTACCTGAGACAATAAAGTTTATACATGGTGGCTGTTTGGTGTCAGAAAAACCCAAACACCATCCCCATACCACTTATGCTTGCCAAACTCTCCATGCCTTCTTTCCTAAGTCCACAATAAATTTATTATTGTGCAAGCAGGAGCAAGTTATTGAATTTATTTCAGTTTAGATTCCACAGATAATATCTTCAGTGTAGCTGTCTGTGCAATGGTAAATATATTTTGAGTTTCATAAATGAAATATACTTTGAGTTTCATAAATTATTTCTTTAGCTACAGAGTAAATCCTAGCAGAGGAACAAAACTGAAGAAGGCATTTTTCCCAAAGAGCTGTTTAATGTTATTTTAATAATAATTCCCTGTTACATTACTTTGAGCCTGAGGTCAACAGAGGATGTTAAGTAAATAAAACCTGGTTAACATAAAGCTTTAGTAATAATTTCTTATAAAATGGTATGCATAAATAAAGACACCATAAAATAATTTTTAAATTACCTTTTAAAGGAGAAAAAGAGCTAATGTCAAATGGCTGAGAAGACTAACAGGAAATTAAGAAATTCATTTATTCTATATGGATTATAAAAAAATATGCATTTTCATACTATGATAGAGATGTTGATGCACAAACTGTATTTCATTCTATGCATCACCCACCCCTGGATTTTCTCAATTGTTGATTAAGTTAATTGTTGATGAATCTTTCCTCTGTGGTGAGACATATAAAAGCATGAAACTAAAATATTTATTTGATAAAAAAGTGACAGATTTTCAGTCATGTTCAGGGGACTGCCAAATGTTTTAACCAAAACTATATTTTTACTATACACAATCTGCATGGAAAAATCAAGCACATCACACAGAATTGTAAGCTTTTATGTGAAAAGAAAAATATTCTACTAGAAACCTTCTTCCAGACTTCTGCTATTTATATAAAAATATTTTTTATTTTTAGACAATGTTTTTTGGTGCTTCATTGCCAGAAACTAAAAATGTGTTTGTTTTTTTTTTACAGTAGAGAAAATGTCCAATGTGTTTTCTGATGAGTCTTATTGCTGAGTAGTGGACATGCTAAATTTAAACTCTACTACAAAGTACACTGAACTCATGATCCTTTTTTTATCTTGGTGCCTAGGAAAGTACTTGGGAACTTACCATTTACTTCTCCGGTGTGAACATGTAGGACAGCTGATCCAGAATATTCCACAGTGAACTCTGGTCTTGCTGGACTTGTAGCTATTTGTAACATAGAATCACAGAATATCTGAAGCTGGAAGGGACCCATAAGAATCATTGAGTCCAAATCCCTGCCTCTCGCAGGACTACCTAAAACTAAACCATATGACTAAGTGTTGTCCAGATGCTCCTTAAACTGTGACAGGGTAGGTGCTGGGACCGCTTCCCTGGGGAGCCTGTTCCAGTGACTGCCCTCTCAGTGAAAAGCCTTTTCCTAATGTCCAATCTGAACCTCCCCTGATGCAGCTTCACCCCATTTCTTCATGCCCTATCACTGGTCACCAGAGAGAGGAGGCCAGCACCTTCCCCTCTGTTACCCAACTTGAAGTTGTAGACTGCGATGACATTGCCCCTCAGCCTTCTCTTCTCCAAGCTGAACAAGCCAAGTGACCTCAGACACTCCTTGTAAGAATTGCCCTCAAGAGCTTTCACCATCTTGGCTGCTTTCCTCTGGACACGCTAATAGTCTTGATGTCCTTTGTCCAGCATTGTACTGAAAAGTGTAAGAGACGGTCACCAACACTTAACTGGATGATCTGAAGTTCAGTGTAACTGGAGAAGATTTCTTGTGACAGTAAAAAACAGCTGAAGAGACCTTAAGAAGCTGCCCTTTGTGATTGCTGCTGGGCCAATGTTTTTCTTAAGCATTGAAATGGAGGAAATTATTCTCACTAAAACAACTTCCAGAATTAGTAGTTGTGAAGGGCCAGTCACTGAAGGCAGTGTATACATTTCCCCTAAACAGCTGATGCACTTAGAGATTTTTAACACTAATTACAACTCCACATTCATAAGATGTCCTTGGCTCAATATTTGATTGCAGAAGCCCTCAAATTAGATTCTCACATGTTCATCTAGAAGTTAGAAAAGTATACCCATGACTTCCTGTCATTGTCACAATGAACACAAAGGAAGGATGAATTCACTTTGGACAGGTTGGAACATAACAGGTGAAGAGAAATACCCTGTTAGGCAGTAAATTGTAAGCGTCGCATACTTGCAACAAAACCAGATCTGGTCCATTTGGTTTTGCGGTGCCTTAGTATCCATGTAAAGTGTGTGAGGTCAGAAGACCAGCATCGGATGTTTGAAACCATAATGGTATTTTAATAAAGATTTTAGTCGACAGGATTTATAAAACTGAGAATTGCAATTTACAGCAATGGTATGCATTTTAGCTTTTAAGTGTCTATTTTTCACTAAAAGAAAATCCCAGGTTCTGAAAATGTACTTAACATAACCATATTTAAAAAAAAAAAAATGAAAGGTAAAAGAGAGATACATAGCTCAAATTATTTAAAGAGTTTAGGAAACTAAAAGTCATCAAATTTCATTTTCTTTTTTGCTGTGTTCCCAGATTAACAGCCTGCAAGTTTATTTCTGTAAGAAAGTAATTGTCACTATGTAACTAAACTCTAGCATTCTTGGGAAACATGACAACCAACTGGAACTTGTGGAGACATGTTTCCAAAGTTCATAAATGAGTTAAACCCTCAAAGGTTTAAATTGATTCCAATTTCCTTGAAACCAGCCCAAAGCAAATACAAAAAAGGGGCAGAGGAAGAAGAAAACTTTCCCAGCTGTTTGACACTTTCCAGCATGCTACTGTGCATTAGTTGTTTATATACAAATGCCCTGCACTTACCAAAGGTACTGAATCATAAAAATAATGAAAATATAATAAATCATTAACACTGGGTGTTATAAGCACATACAAACTAATTACATTTCATTCTGTTTTTTAAATTGCTACATGCTCATATTCTAGGATTTGAAACTTTGCAAATTAAGGGCCTTTATGTTTTGCTTTAATATTCTGGATACAATGGAATAATCTAGAATCAATTCTGCTAATGCATGACACAGTGACTTGTGACTGCTTATGAAGGTTGCCTCACACTTCTGTTAGAAAAGTCTATTTTCAGATGCTTAAACTTTACCAACCTGTAAGGTGTAGGCTATTTTTCATACCATTCTCAGGTTGATTTATTATTTTACATTTCAGCTGAGAAACATAAGTAATTTCTGAGAACAAAAGAAGAGAAAATGTGTTGTTTTACCACACTAATGGTAGTAATAATAGTAATGCTGATTGAAAAAAGGAAAAAAACAAAACAAACCAGCTGAAAAAAACCTGATGGAAACCACTGTTGAAAAGCAGTTTCACAAGAATACCACTGAAGTCCAGATGTGTCTGTCTTGGTCATTCCCAGTAAGAAGCAGCCAAATTTAACCAAATATAAAGACTTACAAACACAGCTGAACATGACCAACAATCAGATTTGTGCATGTGAAAGATTTTCCCTCATGGTAAAAGAGAATCAGCACTTCAGACCCTATGAACAGCCCACTTGTACTGCCCACAAAAAGCCCAGAATTGCAGAAAACAGAAAGATCTCTGGGTTGTTGTGAACTGTAGCAGAACAAGGGTGGGACACAAATACTAAAGAAGCCTAGGAGGGAAACAAACAGTTGGAGCTAGTGGAAATGGAGAATGCACATGTGGCTGGAAGGGTGACAACATGCTGATAAGGCAGAGCAAATAATTAGATTATGAGTCAGGAAGAAATGGCATGAGCTAAGCAAACAGACTGAGACAAGAAGGAGAAAATGATGTTTGAAGGAGTGAGATGAGTGGTGAAAAAGCCACGGCAGAAGACAACTGAATCATGCAAAAAAAGAAAGATCTATTGACCAGGTATGGGACCAGTAAGTCCCACACTTCTATAACACATTTAATTCCTAGAGCTTGCAGAAGAACCTAAATTATATCAGCTCTTTGTGATTTGTCTCTGCATAACAACTGCTACTAATTCAAGTGGGAAAATACCCGCCAGTAGCCCTAGTCTCTGTACAACAGGGCAGCTCACTGCTGCTGGGCTTTCTGCTCCACTTCTAGAGTGAGCAGTAGAGCTTTACACTCTGGATTTTACAGTTCCACAATGCTGATTTTCTTTCATTCCACTAAGACACCCGCAGAATAGAACCACTAGGCTGTTCCACATTGTTTCTTAAAGGCCTCGCTTGCCTTCTTTGTGGCACTTTCTCTCCCCCTCGGGCACAGACACACACATGTGCACGCACACACACACAAAGGGTAAAATTAAATCTGACAAGGCATGCAGATGAAAGCTGGGAAATACTGTAATTATTGTTTCCCATGTAATCTTATTTCAGCCTTTTGTGCACAGATTTTAGGGTACAGTTTGTAAAACTACTGTGTCATTTTGAACAAAGAATGGACCTGCTCTGGGAAAGAATGAGAAGCCTGACATGAAGACACTGTTACCTACAGAGGTGAAAAGGGGAATGAGGCAGAACATCAGGAAAACTGGTTATAAACCCCAGTTATAAATCAGTAAAGAAAAGAAATGTTCGATTTCCTTGAAACCTGATAGTTTTCTTGGTTTTCTCAAGTTTTGACTTTAAATAAATTCACAACATTCTTCATTAAAATAAAAAACACAATTGTTTTACCCTTTTTATTCAGTCAGGATTTAAAGAGGATGAAAAATATGTTGAGAAGCCCTTTACTTACAAAAATAATTAATGAAATTAAAATTGAAATGCTTAAATCCAAAGACATCAAACAATACATGTTGCTAAATGTTGAAACATTATTCTGTTTTTCCCCATGTTCCGAGCAAAGACCTTGGAGAAAAAAGATATAATCTTAAGAAGCCTTTTGATTTCAAAAGTTTCTCCAAGTTCAAGTCTCATGACTTCTGCAGCTGAATCCCGCCTTGGGGAAAGGGATGAGACAATAACATGCTCCAGACTGTCAGTGTGGTGCTGGACAACTCCCTGAAGTTGAACTCTTCCTAGGTCAGCTGCTAACAGGCTGTTCTTCATTTTCTGGTTGTCTAGATTTACATTCCTGGATGTGACCCACAAAAACCCTAGACCCTCATGATAAGAACTGAAGGTGTCAGAGACTGCACTTTGAATGTTCTGCATCTGTCATGACACTAAGTTAGCTGAAACAAATCCAGGTCCTGCTTGTCTTAAACTTGGCACCTAAAATTAATGACTGGTCAACCTTCATGTCTGTACTGTAGTTTGCAATTTTCACTGTGGGAATGACTATAACACTCTACTGTGAAAATGAAATGTTTGTGAAGTGTTTTTCTCCATTGACATATCCCATAATAAATCTCATGAGAAAATGAATAACATTGTTTTCAGACGTGGGTTTGACTAGTATGCAGTAAATGGGCCACACAATGAGTACCAAAGAAAAATTATTGAACAGTTGCTAATTAAACCAAGTAAAACTGTCCCGTCTGTGCACAGAATTATGCAGAAATCTGGTGAGGGGAAGAGAGGAAAATAGATCTCCTAGTGCACACGCAGAAGAGGTAGAAACTGGGTTTAAGTAGGAAACTTCAGTTTCTATGTTTCCTACTTTTCAGGATTTGACTTTACTTTTTGTACTTCTCCCATTATTTGTGAACAATACCATTTATAGGGGAACAAGCTACCAACTGATTATATTTAATGTCAGAGTTGCAGCATATCAGCTTCTATTGGCAGATATGATTACTTCAGCAAAGCAACATTTTTACTTTCAACAATGTTACAGAAGACTTCTGGCATGCAATCATCTGGAAATAGGATACATTAGGAGGGTCTTTAAAGGTTGTTTATTTATGTTGGAAATGCTCTTGATTTTGCTTATGTACTACATTAAATGGAGTGCAAGTTGTCCACCAAGTGCAGTGGGAGGGGGCTGGTCCTGTGACATGGTGCCTTTTCTACTCACCATAAGGACATCTGGCCTGACAGAGAATCTGCTCTGAACAACAGTTGCCATCCACTGTTCTACACAAGTGTTTCCCAACTATTCTATGGTTTATAGAGTGACCATGACTACTGATGCCCCTGAACATATATACTGGGAGACTTTCCAGAGGATTGCTCCTTAATATATCTAAAACTCTTTGGCCTTCATAGCTGGTTAAAAAGAAGAACAAACAGTTGTAACCCATCCAGACATCATAAATCTGAACAAATATTGTCCTAACATAACTGCTTCTAGGCCATCTTGTTGGTTGAAGATTCATATTGCAGTATATCAATATTGTCTTTACATACCTGGCCACTGAGACAGGTCCTGTCTAGTTTCAGCGAAAAATGTAGGAACTTTGTTAGACAATGTTGTCCTAGTTAAACATCTGAGCAGAAATTATGTACATGAAGATTTCTTCCACATCTGTTTTCTGGATAGAAGAATCGATTGCAAATCAGTTGATCGATTGATCTTTTGTATGCCTGGTAATTTCATTTCTCGGTAGAACCGTTCTCTTGCTATCAGATAGCAACACATTTTCCTTCTAGATTTGGCAACTATCAGCAACCAACAATTATGCAGATTTTTCCTGGCATTTCTTTGTGTGGAAGTTGGTATGAAAACAGAAACAACTTTCATTAGCTGCAGTGACTATTAGAAACCCCATCTAATTCAAGGGCTAGACAAAAATGAGCAATGCTCAGTGACCTAAATTCCTCATATATTAACACAAAGCATATATTTGTTAGAAGCTGATATTCTTAGAAGTTGTTTGCAAAGGCTGGAAATCCAAAGGAATAGCAAATGGGACAACCCGATGCTTTATATATAAAACCACCCATGCCATTCCTTCCATCCCTCTCTGTTTCCATCTCTCCCTCTCTTCCCTTCCCTCATGCACAAGAACACTTTTAGGAATAATTGCCATATACTCATTACTTCGACATCTCAGTTGCATTATAAGACACACAGTGTAACTTACAGATCTGTATGCTCTTCAAAAATCTCATTTTCAAGGCTACTTAGTGTGTGTAGATAATGGAGCCCCGAGCAATCTCCCAGTCTGTACCAAAAAATGTACAGAAAAAAAAAATGATAAATCCTTAAACTCTTAAAAATGTCTCCAACAAATATCATACAAGGATAGACAGACTGTTTAACCAAAAATTGGTTGAAAAATATATGATTCTGAACAAAGACTTCTCAGAAACTATGTATTCATTGTTCCATCAACCACTTGAGTGAGGCCTAAAAATAGTTATGTAAAGTACAGGGTATACACACTGCACTTCCATTCACTTCAGTGCAAGGATATTAAATTCAACTGAAGATGAAAGTTGTAGAGGCAGGTTTGGCTATATCCATGTTATTGGATCCATGCTTTAGTATACATTTCACAGGTAGAGGGAAATGGAAACTAGAAACAAGAAAGGAAATTAGAGGCTCAAAATAATTTAGGAGATAGTGGGTGCATTAGTAAAGAAAAGTACAATGCTGGAACTGGTAAACTAAGTTAAAATACTTGAAAGATCAGTATTTCAAAGACAGTTTTAAAGTGGCAGCTTCCAGATATTTCATATGCTTGTACACAACTTGCTTCATACCAACCTGGAATGGAAAACCATTTGTGAAATAATACTTTACTTAGAGAAAAAACAAACCAAAACCAAAACAATCACAGTTATGAAAGAACTGTCTACAGTTGTCTAGAGTTGTGTTGCTTTGAAAATGCCAAGAAATAGGAACTAAGAAGTGGATTTCTTCAGGTTTTTATCAAGGTACACCAAATATGTTACATTAATATAAGAAAATACAAAGTGTGTTATTTAAAACCACAATGGAAAAGGGTAGAAAAATTATAGACACCTAAAGAAAGCTGTTTCTCCTACAGTTACAGTAATCAAAGTCATAAAGAGTAAGATAATTCCATGGGAAGAGTACTAAACACAGAATCACAAAGAAGGGATAAGTATTTGTCAGTATCACATCTCCAGTATTCCCCAAACTTAAATGAAGTTGCTCTTACAGGTGAGAAGAAAATTCACCGTTTCTCCAGAGTACAAGAGTAGTAGCAGAAGGAGGATCTGGAACTGCAAGACCACACCAATTCCCATTACCTATTCCAACATAAAAGATTCCAACTAGCATTGGATTGTCTTATGCGCCCTCAATAATCCCATATTTTATGTTGGTGGTCTTTTTGACTACTGTCATCTATACATTTTTTTCCTCTGCATCTTTGGGGCTGTCATCAGAACAGCACACTGTGACACTAAAAGATTGCACACAAGGTCTGACTATGTGTACTCAACAACAGTCTGGCCTCACTGACCATTTTGATTTGTCCACGTCACTGATAAAAATTTTTTCTCCCTTCAAGTTAGTAGATCCTACTTTCCAAGGTCTACCAAAAGTTTCAGTAAACTTTGGTCTTCAGAACGATTATATCATGTTTGCAATGTTTCCTTGGTGGCTGACCCATTGACATCACTCAAATGTCTGAGATCAAGAATATATATTTTTAGGGTACCATAACACTAAATTATCATGGTCCCACTGGGTAGATCATCAGTTCAAAAATACTTCAATTGGAATATTTAGAAATTATTTAATAGGTTTACAGCTTTTAGAAAGGTATTCTTCCCTTAACTCATCTAAGTTTGTTTGAAAATCTGACCTGAAGAAAATATGCCCTTCTGTTTTGACAGGTTTTATTCATGACAAATTGTCTAATTTCTTGATTTTTTCTTAGACATTATATAATGCTTCTTTAAAAGAGGATAGAGCAGATCAAGTAGGATCCCTTGAAAGAAATGGGAAAAGATTGTGCCATCTCTTGGGGAAATAAGTATGCCTGAAGAAAGATGTCTTAGGGGTGGGAGGCTGAACTCAGAACTACAGAAATTTAAAGAAAACTCTCAAATTATGAAGCTCACATGTTGACTCCTGAAAGGAGGAGAGAGGACCTAGCTGTGTCTCAGAGACTGTGAGGAAGATGGTGCGAAGAAATTTCCAGGGAAGCAGAAAAGGGTATGAGCTTCCAGCAAGGTATAAGACTGAATGAAAATATAAGTCAATCCTTGGAAGCAAAGACCTATCTTCAAGGAATTTTGGCAGGAAAAGAGCCAACTATAACCTCTTTATTTTTATTGTCCCTTCCATACTTGCATTTAGGTGTTTTGGAGATGTAGAACTTGATGGTTTTGATCTAATGCTGCGTTCTTTCACAGCCAGCCATAGTTCCTCTGAATGAGGAATTTCCCCATTACAAAAACTGGGGGGAGGAGGAAGAAATCCTAAGACTGGTAGATCTCAGCCATGCAGACCTCAGGACTTCAAACTCTTCTTAAGGTACATGATTCTTTCACTGTTTAGCTTATGAGCAGTCACATTTGTAATGTCATATATCAAACGTGCCCCTTTATATCACAGGAAAAGACTAGAAATAACTTAATATTGCATGGAAGGAAGGACCAAAATGTTTGGTCTCCTCCTTTCTTAGCTCTCTGTAATGGCTTTGCAAGCTTTAACCCAAGCAGTTCAGATATTTTCATAGGCAACGCTTTTTCAGATGCCTATCAGCTTCTGGTTATATTTCACTGCTACCATAGGTATTTCTAGAGAAAACTGATACTTCCAACTTGAGGAAAAGGAGGAAACATTCTTATGCTGCAGAGCTCTGTTCAATGAATATTTATTTTCTTTTTAAAATCACAGCTGACTGCTTATTTGGTGAGGCACTAATCCCACTTATGTCTGCAACCAAAAAGGCTCAATGAGGCCAGTGCTGTGTTTGGGTTTGGTTTTTTTCAGAAGGAGTACTGCCTCTTCACATTAATGTAGGTCAACTCCTATTTTTGCCATCTGTACTCCTGCTGGGACCTGCCTTTCATCCTTAGAAACTCACTGAGCCTCAAGACAGGGGAAAGTATGCCAAGATAGCATTCTCCTCCATCAGTTTTTCTCTGGAGCTAGTTTCTTGCAAGGCTCTAGGAATACTTAGAAGCTGAGGAATGTTTTGATTACAAATGTAAGGGAAGAATTTTTTTGTCCTTCATGTTGAAAGAGTACTGACGTAGCAAAGAGACAATCTAATTTAATATAGTTTGCTATTTACTACTCTGATGGCCAGGGGCTAAATGTCGACTTTTCAGAAACTCAGGAGAAATATTGGGGAAATGCCAGCTGAAAGGCAAATAAAATCATGCTATTATTGGTATCACATTAAAACAATAGGAAAAGAAGAACTGTGAATTTTAGTGAATCTACATAAGAGAAAAATTCAATCTGCAATATAGAAATAATTTCTCTTTGGATATTTTAGTTTGTTGTTTTGCTTTTCTCCCATCTTCCACATTAAAATGCCTTTGTGTAACTATATTCTAAATTATGGATATTCTGTATCACAATAAAATGAAAGAAAACTAAAAGGAAGTAAAAAAGCAATATCGTAATCTCATTATCAATGCAAAAATGAAAATATGTCTATCAAGATTCTGAAAAGGACAAGTCTGGCACTTAGGTAATGATCTGTTAACACAGCAGAAAAAGATGTCCATGGTAAACTGCATGTATCATGGATCTCTTGAATTACTACGGCTTCAGACAAACAGCTACATTCTTGTGTAAAATCTGTCCTTTCAGTTTCTGCACAGATATCTGAAATTTCTCAAAACCACAGTGCTGATAACAGACTGATGACAATAACTAATTTTATTAAGCTGATCTTGCAGTTTGGTTTAGATTACTGAAAGAACATTTTAGAAAGTCCTTCAGTGTCCTTTTTTTTTGCTAACTCAGCCTCACACAATTCCTTTGGTATTTTTTCCCCCTTTTCCCGATCTTATAATCAGATCACAAGCTTTCTTAGCACACTAAGAGAAGAACAAATGAACGAAAGAAACCCACTAAAATTTGTCTTTGCTTAGAAAGCTATCCTTTCTCATAACCCTGAAGATGAACTGTGTTTTCAGTGCATAAGCTCTATTGGACCATATTCAAATCTACACAGACAGATTTTTTGTAATTACAAAGTAAAAGATTTGTTCATTGCTCAAAAAACTACCTATTCTGCCAACTGCCACTACAAATCTGATTGTGTTTTCAGCTAGTAACAATCCACAAAAATCTTAGAGATAAAAGATGTGTAAGTAGCCACTATTAAATGAGTAGTTAGTGTATCTTAAATAGCCAGATCCAGATCCCAGACTAGTGAAGAACTCTTGTATCTTGCTAAATAGTGGTTCAAAGCAACAGATCAGGTCATCAAGAAGGGTGTAACTCCCTAACAGAAAACCCTGTGGTGACTTTTCTATGAAGTTCTACCAGTGACCACTTGGGAGAAAGCACCACTTATCATAAGACTGTCACTTTGTCAAAGCAGATATCCTACTGGTAAGCAAGATAGTATATGGTGGCCGCAGAACAAAGTTGTGCAGGTCTAATCCATCAACAAAATCAATCAATCAAACAAAAAAACCCCAACCACTCCCCACTCCCTACCCCCACCCCAAACAAACAAACAAAGCCAACCTGCAAAACTCAATGTCTTGAAATAAGCCATGACTTTTCTAAAATTTAGAGATGCAACCAATAACAGGTTTTGTGGAGCAAATGTCTTGCATCAAACTCACTGGAATACTGCCATTTCTTGCTAAGATTATTTCATTTCAGTATTTTAAACATGGTAAGAAACAAAGCCATACTCACACTTTTCTTAGGATTGTAAAGCTGTTGAATTTTACTTACTTCTTGATAAGGATTGTTTAACAAGTTCCAAATGGGCCACGTGGAAAACAGCACAAACAAACAAAAAGGGTGTGTGTGTGGGGGAACAACCCCACAAAACTCAAGTATGCAGCGAGTACTGCAAAACCCTGAGCATTTAGTTTTTTGGTTTTTTTTAATCATCGGTTTATAATCAGCATATAACTGAAATTATTAAGACAACAATTGATTGCACAGATATGTGCAACATACACTACAGCTGTGGGCTTGGTTGACAGGTCCTTTATGAAAAGCAGAGACACTCTTATACTGTTTAGATCTGGTCATTTTTTTGAACATGATAAAGGGTATATATATTACTACTTCTATTCAGCCTGCTAACTACCATGAAGTAGCCATTGATTTATTTCCTAATTTGTGTGCTTGACTTGTATGGTCTTTGTCCTGTTTTCTTGCTGATCACTGAATCACACAGGGTTGGAAGGGACCTCTGGGGATCATATAGTCCAACTCCCAGCTAAAGCAGGTCCACGTAGAGCAGGTTGCACAGACTCACTTCCAGGTGGGGTTTGAATGTCTCCAGAGAAGGAGACTCCACAGCCTCTCTGGACAACTTGTACAATAGCTCTGTCACCCTCAAGGTAAAGAAGTTCTTCCTCATATTCAAAAGGAACTTCTTGTGTTTCAGTTTGTGCCCAATGCCGCCTTGTCCTGTCACTGGGCACCACTGAAAAGAGCCTGGCCCCATCCTCTTGACACTTGCCCTTAAGATATTTTGTAAACATTGATAAGATCTTTTTTCAGTCTTCTCTCCCGCAGGCTAAAAGGCCCAGCTCTCTCAGCCTTTCCACATAAGGGAGATGCTCCAGGCCCCCAGACACCTTTGTAGTTCTCTGCTGGACCCTCCCTCCAGTAGTTCCCTGTCCCTTTTGAACTGGGGAGCCCAGCACTGGACACAGCACTCCAGATGTGACCTCACCAGGGCAGAGTAGAGGGGGAGGATCACCTCCCTCGACCTGCTGGCCATGGTCTTCCTAATGCACCCCAGGATCCCATTGACCTTCTTGGCCACAAAAGCACACTGCTGATGAATGGGTAATTTTATTAATTTTTTTTTCCTACTTAAGTGCATCAGACTTTCATATACTGACACAAGATGTTTTCCACAAGAGTGATGAATTTCCACTTGGCTTTCTGTCAGGCTATTTTCATGAGTTCTACTTAATTTCACATCCCAAGACTTCTGAAAGCTCAAAGTAAGTTGCAAGCTTGGTATGACAATTTTATTCTTCGCAGTACTTCTCCTGCTATTATTTCCTGTGGAGACTTAAGCTGCTGTACTTCAGAGTATAAAGAAATACAAGAACTCTAATTTAATACTTACGGGATTTATTTTCTCATTTACTTCTCACTCAGCAACATGATAGTAGACCAAAAAAGCCCGAGGATTATTTGATTCAAGTACGAAGGAAATTGTGCTCTCTTTACAGAATTATTTATGGATTATACTGATTATTGTTTAATTAACATGTAGAAACATGACAAATTTTTATTACTCTTCCAAAATAATATTACATCATGAATTTCTGATCTATAAATTCTGTAAATTTACAAAATTTTGGTTTGTCTGCATTTTGAACTTCCCCTCCTGCCTATTCCTTTACTTACCCCAGTAGCTAAGCTATATGAAGCATGTAATCCAACATAGTAAAATCCTATTTTACACTGTCAGAGACTCAGGCTGATGAAGCCATCAAATGTGTATACAAGAACTAGAAAGACATCCGTGCCATGCAAAAATGTTCATAGTCAGTTACGGTAGGAGAAATAATCTCTTTAAAAAAATAAAAAAGGGAGTAACAAGTTTGTCTTCAAAATGAAAGGCAAGATGGCTATAACTAGAATGACAGCTCTGTTGTTTTCATCCTGGTACTTAGAAAACTTGCTTATTTGGTGGTTTGTTTTTTTTTTTATTATTTTTTAATCAAAGCTAAAATAACTATATTAATCAAGCAGTGGACTTTTGCTTTACTCATATATTCAGCCAGCTAAGAAGGAAGGAAAGGTTTCTGAAAGAATCGTAGTGGCAAAGTACATTTGCATTTATTTGTCCTCAAAAAAAGAAAAGGGAGAAAACACAGGACATCTGCCAAAAGATCTGACTGTGTAAAAGGTGAAGAAAAGGAGCCCACTTGTAGCTTAAAGGAAATCTGCAGCAAACAATGTTCTAGGTAAGGTCCTACTGTCCTCTAGGAATCCAGATACTCCTGATGGAAGACTATTGTAAATGTCATCAACAGGTTTATTGGAAGAGAGATTTTGTTTAGTTGTTTGTTTTAAGCAGCTGAGCATCAAGTCAATTTACACCCAAATAATACAGTAATTATGTCTTCAACTCACTCGGAGTGTGTCTTTAGTATTAGGACTCACACACTAGACAGCAGAATCAGTCACGCCTAGTGACATTTCCTATTTGTGTCTTGTTTAGAGAAATTTTCTTATTTAACTGATTACATATTTTCCAAACAAATGAATTATGGGCAAAAATTATTTATGTTTCTGATATCATTCTCACTGGAGGCAATGGCACTTTTCCATCTTTAGCATGAAGTAGATTCAGACATACTACAATACATGCTGTGGTAGTGAAAACTAAATTAAATCATGCTTTTGTCTTGCATTTTCTGCTGCAAATAAACATTTATGTTTTGTGAATAATGACTGATGATAGTACATTTAATGATCAGCAAATTAACATTGCTTCAAATTTTCTAATGAAGATGGCCTTTCAGAATGTTTGTAAAGCATATCACAATCAAAGGCTACTAACTGAGCTGAAGAAAGATTTAGTTGCAAAAAAAGTTTATGGTCATCAGTTATTTGTTACAGCTACAGAAGAGAATATTTGACTTAGCAGGATTTTTAGGTTTTGTTTTAAATTAAAATATTATGAGAAGCAATCCCTTTGTTCCTCTGTAATTTTTCTTCTAATCTGTAACATGTAGGCTTTTACCTGCTCAGAAGAGAAAGAAATGTATGTAAATTCAACAGGGTGGAGTTTCATCTGATTTCTGTAGAGCTGGTCTGGCCCAACTTGTCTAAATGAGATTTTCAGTAAATTTGTTTTAGTGTTAAAAAGTAAAGTGACTTGCCATTTTTGAGAAGCTTGTGTTGATTTTGAATAATACAACCAAATACCAATATAATTATTTAACATGGCAGCACAAAGAAATACTATATCACTTCTGAATTTCAGGTAAATAAAAAACATATTGAAAATTGAAGCCCCCAAGCTGCTTCACTAGGGAGCCAAAGGAACAGGAGAATGCTACTGGATTGCAAAGAAACCCAAAATACTTTTTCCTCTCTTCAAATAAAAAGGTCAGTACACCTGAAATAGTCTGCTTGCTTACATAAAATAAAGTAGATGAGAAGTGTGGTGTGTCTTGGAACACTCTTCCTCTTTCTCTAAATGAAAGTGATTTCATTTTAAAACCACTGTTTATGATAAAGATTTTGGATTTTGCAGTGAAAAGTCCCTTGAAGCCTAGGGAGATGTAGAAGAAAGTATTACCTTCTACAGAAAACTGTCACCTAAGAAGGTAATAAACTAAATGATATATATATATATGATATATATATATATGATATTTATACACACACACACACACACACACACACACACACATATATATATGCTGCATTAAAACAAAACCTTTGCAAATGGATTAAATAATGCTGAGCTTGTAATGGTACAAAGCATGTAAAAAGAAAAAAAACGTGGTTTATATACTTCTGTCAGGCTTCATTTTTCAAAATATTTATATACTGTCTTTAACACCATTTGTGTTGGTTGATACCATTATCCCTTACTTCACTAGTTACGTTATGTTATGTTATGCTTCTATCATGTTTATATTATAAACATGGTATGATGCAATTAAGAATATTTTAAGTACTTTTGCAAATTAAGTTTTCTCTGAGAGGTCATCTTTGGTGTTTATGTTTCTTTTGATTTAAAAACTAGCAAGTATATTATGAACTTAAAAAAAATAAGGTTGGAATTTAAATAAATGAGTATTTCATTATAATTATAATAATAAAGAATATAGAGTTTGAAACTTTATATCTTTAAAGTGCAGGCACATGGTATTTCCTACAGCTAATTTTTCTTAAGTTTGTCCTTCTACACTGTGGCACAAAAGTAAAGTTACTTAGTTTTAAAAGGGAAATGATTTAATTGGCCAAGCTGGAATACTATCAAAAGTTGAAGAGGCTGCCTATGAAGGTACAGTTAAAGTGGCAGATAGTCTGTGTTCTCCCATGCTGTCATCTATCTCATCTCATCTCACAATTTTTCCCACATCATTCTTACATATTAACAGGGAAAGAGAAAGAAAATGAGGGGCAATTTCTGGTTCCTGTCCCGTCCCAGCTCTTATACAAGAATACTGCTTTCCATATAACTGGGCGGAGCGAAAGGCAGAAGCATCTTTTCTATTATTTCTGTTCCTCCTTTCCTGGTCTCTGCAGAGACAGAATTTATAACATGGTCTATTGGGATGTAAGTCCTATGCTATCTCATGCTGTTTTTCCATACTGACGAATGCTATTTGGAAGCAGAAAGACATGGAAAAGATTTATTATTCAAATGGATTACAATGGAATCCTTAGAGCTATGCATTTCACAAAATATTAAGATTTAGCCCTGGAAGACAGAAGAAAGAAATATGTCAGGGTCAGATTTAAACACTAATCTAAGTTTTGGGATTTTTATAAAACTATAAACAACTCTTTCACAACTAATATATCTCATCTGAAAAACAAAACATCTGTATCAGAGAAAAAAAACCCCACTAATCTGGCAAGGGAAGGAAAAAGATGGTAATTGCACTTGAACAGATTTACTACTGTGAAACAAGCCATACACATTAAAAAAAAACCCATTCCTGATAAGAGTGATAGATCCACTGTACAGTAGTGTTGGCTCAGCAGCCTTGCTTAAATTGCCAAACTTCTATCCTTCATGTGATGGCAACCTAGGTGGACACTAGTTTAAATACCAGCTTTCTAAAGCTAAACACTCTCGGATCAAGCTATTATTTATATAGAAATTATTATGCTGATGTGTCCAAGTTAGCAAAGCCAAGATGATGCCTGAAACATCAGTAGGGATCAAACTGAGGAGCTTAGCAGGGTAATTATGGTTTCATCTTTATTCACTTGATAGCAGGGCTGTCTTCAGCTAAGGCATACACCAAGCCCACTACACTGAGCTGCTTTGCTATGCATCTGATCACCATGAGAAACCCAGCAACCTTTTCCTGCTCCCTGAACTGATCATTCTCACCTCCTGACTTTTGGTTCTACTTTTAGGGGTCACTGTTGCACAGAGAGCTTTACAGTCTATTGAAAACAACTGGAGGAGGTAGCTTAAGGAACCACTGTGCAAGGCTCAGGATTCTTTGTTACAGGCAGGTAATGAACTCCGTAAAATCCCATTAGTCTTCAGAGTTAAAGGTTGTTCTGATTTTCTTTTACCATTAATCACAAGATCACATCATTCCATATACTGTTCTTCAACAATTTACAAGACTAAGAAAAATGTAATAATCTTCAAGTTTGCTGAGCCAAGGTTATTCAGATCCTGAAACATATTCAGTATCTGTGGTTTTCATTAAGTTATCTCTTATTGCTCTAATACCAAAGAAAAAAGAGAAACAGGAAAGGGAGGTTCCCAGTTCTGCAGCTACCATAAGGCAGCAGAAGCAGAAAAGAAAACTTCCATACTTCTTCACATAGTTTGTGATGTGCTACAGCAATTAGAGACTTTCAGTGATACATCCTTCCTTGTTTAACACAATGAGCGTGGTATGGATTGGGTAAATCTTCAGCTGATGTAATCTTTCATGAGATATTACAGTATGTATGGGTGGGTGGGTGTATGCATTTATGTGTGTGTGTATGGTACAGACTTTTCCAAACACTCGGTTTTAGAGACTGTAAATGCAAAGCGAAGGCTTGCAAGTACTGATGTAATAATGCTGGTTATGGGACAGATTATGCAGGTCCACCCTTTGGCAGACACCACTCAGAAGTGCACCTGATATTTTCAGTACTTTCTTCCTCTCCCTTTGACACATTAATCTGCTGCTGGAAAAGTCAGACATTTCCCTCCCCCTTCTTTGGCTGATGTCTTAGCTCTCTTGGCCAGTACACAATCAAACAGCCCAGCTGAGTTGCGTGAAATTATACGTAGCTGTCAACTGGATTAATGGAACGAATACCTGCCCTGGAAATTATGGTCCTCCAGTATTGTTGCACAGAAATATCCTTACCTCCAAGGTAATATGACCATACCCCCCTGCTCAAAGAAATATTTTCATATAACCTTGTACAAAAGCTGGTTATAGGCTGTTGTATGATGTGAAGTGTTTTACCCTTCAGATGATGAGGCATTTGGGCAAAGTGACATTTTATGTACTTTTGTAGTGTTCAGAAATAAATAACAATATTCCAGCAAAGCATCCTTGCTACTATTATACCTGTACCATAACAATGCCCTCAGGCAGATGTAAAAAAGGAGGTAGGACATGTCATGTTCTGGCTAGAAAAACATCTCAGGTGAAATAATGTCATAACATGTAAGTAATTGTTTTTCAACAGAAACAAGTACCATAAATACAGGCTTTCCTTTTATGAAGTGCTTTATGGAGAGGGACAGGAGCTTATATCTTTACATTAATAGTTCCATTTTCTTACTGTGATAAGTTGGTTGTTCCAACATCAGAAGTCTACAGAAAAAGTCTTTAGGAATACAAAAGATAAAATTGTCCTCCTTCACTTAAAAATAACTACCTAAATGTAATTGGAACATCTGAATAAAAATGGTCTAATTTTCCAAATTTCTCAGGGGTCTAACTCCCACAGACTTGGAGTTTCTTAATATCTAAAGCTTGACCTTTAGCTATAATTATATTTATAGACAGGAATTTTTGGTAGTAGGTGAAACTAGTTTAAGATTTCTCTCTTTCCAGTAGTCTTTGTGAAAAGATCATACGTCACAGCTGTACTTCACTATAGAGGCATCAATTTTGCTCTACGTGGCAAAATACTGCTGTAAGGACAGAGGGAAAATCAAGATCTGGGAACCAAGTTTATTCATACATCTAACCTACCATGGAAGTTCTACCTGAAGGTTTTCTGGTGAGTGGCCATACTAGACTAGAGTCCTCTCTCATCTCTGTTTTATTATTTTCTGCGTCAAAGAATGACGACAGATTGTGATCTTTCCTGCAGTACAGGCATTGTGGGAAGTCTCTCTCCCTTATCCAGCTAGTTTTCTATGAATTCTCTAGAAAGTTAATTCTTCTCTTTTATACAGCCACCAGAAAGCTCTGTTCATTTTCAACAGTAATCAACTGCTGAGTGTATCAGTGTTCTGATTACCCCCACAGTCAAGGGAGCCCCAAGATTTTGGAAGCAGCACCAGAAACACATCTTTCAATGTATTGGCAGACAAAAGGAGCATCTGGACAACTGACAAAGGAAGGGAGCACATTAAGTACTTTAATACAGCTTACTGAAAAGTAAGTCCCAAATGGCAAGTGTAGCACCTTTCTGACCACCATAAATAAACTTGACATGCTGTTTTCTATTGCCTCTAGTAGGTAGCCCTTAGGATGCTGTCCTCCATCAGAGGAAATAATATCCAAATCAAATAAGCCAGTGCTAGAACAAATCAATATGGCACAGTTGGCACATGTACATATAGAAATTGGGGATGTATTACTAGGTGATGGACCAGAGAAGCCTAAACAGATAATTTCAAGACCTGGACCCAGAGAACTTGAATATCATATCCCATCTTTATTTCCTGATCATGGCACATATAATGGGAACAGCTTGGCTTTTGCTCAGAGTGAAAATAACTTATTTTTCTCTCCACATTCACATTGGCACAAAATGCTCACAAATGATTAGGCAAAACAGTGAGTGGAAGCAGCTAACTTCATATTTACAAAACATAGGCCTAGGTTAAAGATAGGATCAAGATTAGAGATTTAGCAGTCTGACAGGCAATTCTGGCATTTACTGTTCATTGTGTTTTGGTCACAATGATACATGATTAGTCCTCTTTTACAATTCAGCAATGTCTGGGATTATAAATCCCAGAGATTGTGGTTGCTGGAAAAATTCCCATGGGATGGTAGAATTTGGCTTCTCAGTCTCTTGTCTGGTCTCTGTGTTTGCACACACAGAAACCCAGACACAGCTGAGTTCTGCAGTCTAGACCAGTCCTTTGGATGTAGGTTCCTAAGGGAAAAAATACACCTCCTGCATTGTGTGCAAGGTACTATACAGTATTCTACTAAACACTGAAAATATCCAGCTGTCCTCCACTGAGTTAAGCAACACCGATACGCTGGAGTCAAGGATAAACCAGCTTTCACTGCATGAACCATGGTTCGTGAAGATGGCAACTGAATGGGTTCAGGCAAATTTTATTAGCTTTCAACAGCTCTTGGGACACCAGATTGATCCAAATTTTTCATTTTTTGAATGGAAGATTTGTATACCTGTAAAATATATTGGCTCATCACACCGGTAGATAGTCTGGTGCTATGATTCTGCCAGAGTATTTTTGATTGTTGAAAGCTTTGAGCTGAAGATAGAGGTGAAACAGAACAATGTGCTTTTTTGCAGTGGTTTGCATTTGTTTAATGAAAAGACACTGCATTGTAAGATAACTTGTGTAAATATAGCTAAATATGCAGAAAGTCAAGGATGTACTTCATATCACTGTGACATCCATTATTCTATTGCTCACATACAGCAGTTTTCTGTATACTTACGTAAACTTGGGATACATCCAGATTAAACACATTCTTGCCTGTGTTGTCTTTTTTTCCAGATAGTTCCACTGGAACTTGCCCAATCCAATTTATACTGGCTGACTTAGTAATTTCCCCTCATGATATTTCTTCTGGAAATGCAGACTTACAAAAAAGGTCATGGTTTACATGCCATTTTTCTCCATTAACTGCTTCGCTCCCGTTATTTTCAAATGCAAGTTAATATTTTGTAAATGTATTTGGTGAGGAAAAGAATCTAACCGCAGTGTTCTCTGACTGCAGGAAGACCACATTGTAAAAATGGAAAAATCAAGAAGGAATTTGAAAACACAGTTGAAAATGGAAGGACAAATAGGGTTTTATGAAGATCACACTAATACTGTAACATCCAGACAAGGACCTTCACTATTGATTCTGAAGTTATCCACTTTCTGTAAGGAACTTGGTTGAACAGAAGATAGCTAGGAGACATAGACAAAACAGGTCTCCATCCCTTGGAAACTCTAAGGTGCTTCTTCCTGCCCAAACTAATTTCTATTTGGATGGTCCCTGCATCCTAGTTTGTGGGCAGTGTTAGGGTTATTGGATTTTGTTTTCTCCATCACTGATTATTTTGAGCTGATCACAAGGTACATCAGGCATTAGCACTTTCACCGTAACCAATTTGAGTAATTTTTTGTTTGATGCCATTGTATGAAGGAAATTAATGTCACGGGAACAAACATTCATACAAACTTCAGAAACTGCTGTATGGATATTTCCGCAGAAGACACTGTAAGTTAATTCCTGCAAAAAGTACTAGTGGCTGAGAAACAGGAGTTCTGAATGAATTATGAATAGTTAAATAAATGCACAAATTATTTATGGATTTTCTGTACACAGTGAAAAAGTGAAGGACTAGATTTTAGCATCTTTTAGCATAGCTTAGGCCCAAAAAATTTACATGGGGATTTTTGCACCTAATGAGTAAACTGCAGGTGCCAAACAATTTACTTTGTTCATTACACCTTCCACAAAACCAATGTGGAAACAATTACTGATATTTGGATTGCCGATTCAATCAAAGAATGATACAGGGCCTTTGCATCAAAGAAGACCTCCCATATTTCCATTCTGAGAATTTAATTGAGAGGTACATTTATGCATATCCCCCAGGCAGTGCTGAATTCACAGGATAGGTGTGACTATGGCTATTCCAGTCAGTAAACAATCCACTTGAAACTCATTTACTGTCTAGTTTAGAGATAGAAGAAATGGATTTTATTTTCAGTTCACCTTTGTATTTAATTGTTTAGCATCATTGTTTCTAAATACTATACTCTTTACATAGTTCTGAAAATACTGAAAGAGACTGTTTGACTGTGCCTTCCAGAATGAGAAAAATAATAAAATCAAACGGAAGTGGAGTGTCCTGCTGTTTGATCTGACAAACACTAGGTCAAAAGTGGAACATTCTGACTTACAAATGTTTCTAACTTGTAACTGTTCCCATCAGGATCAGGGAGACAAGCTTGAAACCATGAGTCTATTAACAAAGCAAGCATCAATAGTCTTTTTCTCTACAAACACGGTATTTTTTCATCACAATGTTGTCCAGCAGCCTGAATGCTGAGAAAGGACTGATCCAAGCCTGTTTTACAGTGAAGTTAATAGGAGAAGATTGACTTATTTTTTCCATAGTTAAGGGTAAGAAATTAAAGAAATATAACTGTATCAGCACAGATATAAAACATTATTCCTATCTGCACTGAAACCTTTTAAGATGTTAGATCAAATGAAGAGAGTAAGAGTCAAGTGGAATGATTCTTAGTGCTACTCTAGAGTCAGATTAGTGAGAAGGAGGACATAACTTTGTCAACAGGATTAAGGGGAAGAGATAGTTTTACTTTTACAAGTTTTATTTATTGAGAGTTTCATAGTAACCAAGCTGATCTGAAAATACAGAGTTCACAATGCACAGGGGTGTTCATTGCATAACTGAATGCAAACCACAATTTGGTGTGTTACATCTCAAACTTTACAAATTGAGTAACAGAAGAGTTTGATATCTTATCTTACTATAGACCTATAATCAGCACAAATATTGTATTTATTAGCTTTTGCTTAAGAACTAGAAAGTTGTTGACAGGCCTAAACAGCTGCTTTTTCTATTACTAAAAATTCAGTGGGAGAAGAGCATAGCAGGTTTGAAGGTCCTCACTTTGCATTTACTTACTTTCTGTTTTTTAACACAAAAGACCTAGAAACAAATAAGCAACAAATAAATAAACTCTTATTATATATTGATATACATGGAGGAGGGGAAGGTTACGAAGCATCTCATGTAAACAATTGTATTTCTTTTGTTGCCTGTGTTAAACTAAACTGAAAGCAGTGGATCCACCTGCTTTTCTTTTACAAAAATAATATTTTGTAATAATTATTGGTAGATACAGGATTCATTAGCCCTGGTAAGCCTTTGATGCTGATCTAACCACTCTTGTGCCCAGCTTTCCCCCTCCCCACCCCTTTTTTTTAAAGAAAGGGAAGCTAATTGGAAATGATCCAGCTGAGTTATATTGGAAGTAAAAGAGTCAGTCATTGAACAACAGATTTGTAACAATATGGTTCACAGTCTGTTCTCATTTACTTTCTTCCTTGGGATTAATTCCATTGAAATCCCAGGAATTGCTTTGAGTTACACCCCTAAAATTAAAACCAGAATAAGACCTGTGGATTTTACAGACCAAATCACATGATCATTTGCTGTTAGTGAGAAGTTTCTGTGTATAGGCACTGAAAGTCGTAATATATGACTCTTATAACAACAAGGAGTTTTGGCCAGTTTTGATCATCTTTTAATACCAGATGTTCTTGGTCCCAAATGAACGTGAACTAGCTTATGGTTTTCTACCAAGGAAACACAAAAATCTGTGGTTTTGTACAGTTTGGATGTGAATTTAGGTGATACGGGATAGACGAGGAAAATTTGTTTTGGGGCATTCAAAGGAATGAGGATTTTAAGTCTATAATTTTTCAATATTTAAAAATGCAATATTGTTTTGATTCTGAAACTTGAACCAAATCAAAGTGATTGAAGTGCTATTTATGCCCGAAGAAAATTATATGTGACAACATATCATATGGTAGAAAAACAAAATTAAAGTCCTGAATATTTGAAAACATTACCTGTTTATTCTGTAGTGCTTGATGTGCCAAAGCTTTGATTGTAACAAGTTATAGTTTGGAAGATACAGCAAATCTGTTATACCCGACTCTATGTATTTTACTTAGCTCAGTGGCATCCATTCTGGGAATTCAACTAACAAAAGGTACCCACTTTCACATTCCTTCAATGAATACCTTGATTTCTTTGGGAAGACGTGTTCAGAGACACAGGTAAGTGATCAGAAGGGCTTTAGACTGGGCAGTGATTTATGGATCACAAGACATGAAGGTTGGAATGTCCCCCAGAAAATTTTTACCCAACTCCCTGGGATGGTGCAGCAGCTTCAGGTACACCTGCCTGCAGGAAAAGGCTTAACGCTATAAGGACTCTTGAAGCTGAAGGTCATTTAACTGAGCAAGTTAATGACGTCTCAAGTATTCCTCTTTACCTGCAGCAAGGGACATTTAATTCCTAGCCTTTTGCACAGTGTTTCAGTGTAGCAAAAAGCTTAAAACTTTCATTAGCCCCTAGAGACAAGCCCTCGTAACTGAGACTTCACCAGCATTGTTAGCATTCAAATGCACAGTAAATTGTTAATCTTGTCATTGTCCTTTCCTCTGATTCTATCATGAGCATAACTAAAGGCGGCAAAGGGTAGGATCACTCTCTCAGTACTGAAAGTGCATAAAAAGGTTCTGAGAATTGAAATGTGTTTGGTAACAAACACATTAGAAGCCTGAAAGTCTAAGGACAAGCACAATTTCCTTAGAGATGTTTAGTAACTTACACTGCTGCAGAGCCCAGATTGCAATCATTAAGGGCAACAGTTAGAAGAAGGAATTTAGTAGCATTTTAAGCATTAAATAAAGGGAACATGACCTAAGGTGTTTCTCTTCCTGAAATGAGTGAGCAAAAATGGCTTTGGTTTAATACCCATCTGAAAGATGGGGTTATTTATGCAGCATTCAACATTGTGCACCACCATTAAATGTACAGTGAAGTTCTTCAACAGGACATTGCATACTATTCCATTGCAGTAATAAAAATCCTGTCTGTCATCTGAGTAAAATGTGGTTTTACTACTATATTTATTACCATAGTATTGACCTTTCCCAAACAGTTGCTTGACACTTTTTGACTAGTGAAGCCACTTTCAGGTTCTATTATTCTGAAGCAAAACAGAATTTTGAGAAGTAAAGCTGACTCTTTGGAGAATAATTTACTGATTTTAACTGAAACAACATTTCGGACTTTAAGACTACAAGCCTGAGTGTTAAGTGATTCGATACTTTCAATTCATCCTTGTACCATGGTTTTTTTTTCTAAACTTAATGTAAACCAATACAGGGCATAAATTTTTTTGTAGGGAACATTGTTTCATGTTCATACTGAGATACATGTTTATTTCAAATAATACCACAATCTCACTATAAACCAAACCAATTAGAACACTGTGGTATACATGCATGCATAAAATAAGACCGAGATGGACATGAAGATCCACAATCACCTACACCCATGGTGAGGTCTTCAAAGTACCTTTGATAATTTTCCATTGCAACTTCAGCTTTAGCTTTTGTTGCTTTACCTAATAGTACTTTTTAAATTTAGCCACCTGGCTTCCAAAGCAAAAAGATTTACTCCAACTCTGTGCATCTCCACATTCCTTTTTAGTTTTTTGTATGACAGCAATACTTAAGAGACCCCCAGTGATGTTAGGGCCTGAATTGTACAAACATAAGAGACAGCAATTGCAACAGATTGTTTTTAAACATGTTTTATTCCTGCGTATGAGGTGGGGTTGGTGGAATTTTATGGCTTTGCTTGCCTGTTCCTTCTGGCTACGATCATGCATTTGCAAAGTTTACCCAGAAGTGTTTAGTTTACTGTAACTTTGCTTCTAGCATCCATGATGACACTAGCAATTATTAACGTAATTTGCCAAGATTCTGGGATGCTTAAGTGTTAGAAACTACTAAAGGGAAATTACTTTTTCTGTTTATTTTCAGAATGTGTCTCCTACATGTAATAATTATTACTATTTTAAGTCTCTAAAATCTAGTCTGCTTTTCTGTTGGTCTTAATTTGAGAAAGCAGTAGCTGTGGTGCACTGTACTTCCATTGGCAAGAATTGAGAATCCTTAATATAATAAAAAAATAGTGAGTTTATGTTGAGGAAAAAAACAAGAGTTTTAATATCTGAAAGAGATATATTCAAGGTCATGATCATACCAGTCCTGAACCACCTCTTCCGAACCTGAATGCCCTCCAATCCTACTTCGTGTGTTTGCTATACTCATAAAACACAGCTGAGGGTACTAAACCCTTCCCTCCAGAAGCATAACTCAGCCTTTTTGCTTATTGCCTCTATGCCTTTTGAGCTTGTGAAGTCTAAAGCTGTAGGCACCATAGTTTGGTGGTAAGAAACAGGAAAAGTGAGATGATAGAAACGTATCACTTTTCCTACAAGAATGCCCTTCTCAATAAATGAGAGGTGTTCTCCCAAAGTACCCCTTACAAACACCTAAAAGGACCTTTGGATCCATAAAACCAGGTCTGTGCTTGTTACGTATCTGAGGATTTCACAAGACTATTTGTTAAAGTAAGAAAAAATAGGAGAAAAAATATTGGTGTTCATGTGCTTGTTGCAGTGTGGGAAATAAGAAAAACAACAGTATCTTGGTTTTCATGAAAAGGATAGTGGTCACTAATTTTTACAGACACTTTACTAGCACACACCCAGAAAAGATCAGAAGCAAAAGCTCGTGCAGTCCTGTGCTCCCAAGCTATGTCTTCAGGGAACATAGTCTGTCTTAAAAATCCAGCAACACAGATGGCCACATTTAATAGTTTCATGAATGTTGAGAAATATTATTTCATCTATATTGCCCAAACCAATAGGAAATTATTCAAAACAAGTAAGATCTTTGAAAACAGAACAAATTCCTTTGAAGTGAATAGTGATCACGCAATCTACCACAACTCCCCTCAAATGTCTCAGTCCTTTACTGTAGTGACCATATTAGAGGTGAGACAATAGTTCAGCCTACATCTACTGCTTCTGTGCAGAGGCTATAATTAAGGGCAATAATTAGTCCCCATTCCAAGTGTTGTTTTCTGAAACAGATACATCGTACAGAAAGCAGAGCAAGAGTATAACCCATGTCAAATGCACTATCATTGACTTATCACACACTAAAACCCCTTTACAACTGACATAAGTAATACTGGAACTGAGATGTTGCTAGGCTGCATGTATCACAGATACAAACCAGAGCTCTGTAATTCCTCTCTGTACCCCTCTACTTGGTAATTAACAAAATTACAAGCTAATGCAACTTTAGAAGCCGAAAGTTTAGGATCTCTCACCAACTCACCTCCAATAGAGTTGGTCTTCTCAAGTAATCATTAATGCTATGAGATGATAAAACACCATGAAGATGAAGTGCTACGGAAATGCTGTCTTACAGTGTGAGATGTTATAAAGATTCCAGGGAGATCATCATGAACAATCCTATAAGATGACTCCTTTCTTGTAATATGGGGAGACAAATGATGTGTAATTGAGAGTTTTACATTAAAGGTACATTTCTTATTCCAGAATGATTCAGCAGATGAGGTGTAAATGTTAAACAACCACAGTGATGTCATCGCCCTACATGTAAATCTCTGGAACAAGACCCTGGCAACACAGGTAATGATGTTACTGTACTATAAGTAAGCCAAATATTGTTTAAGCAGTTGTAGCACAGATTTCCCTACTGGAAGCCAAATGGACTTGCCAAAAAGTCCTCCTAAGGCCTAATAAATAAGAAGGTAACCATGATCTATATGTCAATAAAATAGCTGAATCAGCTGATATAACTCTAGAGAGGATGCAGCAACAAAACAAATGTTCAGATGACTTACCTAGCAACACTATAGCAATCAGTCTGTGTGTTTGCATGATTCAAGTAAAGGCTTCATCATGTTATTTTTATTCATGTGGGTATGCATGGACTGTCTGACAGGAAGAGTCTTCATCAGTCCCGTATTTCATAACAGAAAATGCAGATGTAATTTTCCTTTCTCCTAGAAGCAGTGAAGATCAACTCCCACCATCTGAGAGAGGAGATGCTTTCTGGTGAGGTATGGGCTTCCAAGGTAGAAAAATTTATGGAGCATGTCCTAACTCCAGATATTTATTTTTTTTTATTTGATTTGAAAGCTTCATTGCTGAGTTACTATTTCCTTCCTAGGTAGCTGTTGACTCTGTAGTTTTAAAAGCTGCGATACATAATTCAGAAGAGTGAGCACCACAGCTAATGCTGAGCCAAATGGTAGAACAGAATTCTCCATTGCTTTCAGTACTTTCCCTGCTGATGGAGCAAGAAATGCCTGTGCCATAGATACCCAGAGCTGTACTGGAGAACACTGTTTCTTATGAGTCAAGAATAATGTCTCTAAACAGTTCTCTCATCAGCTATACTTATGTTCTTGTATTCCAAAAGCCCAAGTAAAATTTGAAACCAAATTTCATTTCCAAGTCTTTTTTTTTGCATTTTTTATTTTATATAATAATAGTCATGAAGTTGTACTAGTCTATAAAGTTTAATCTCTTACTCTTTTTTAATGTGTTTTAAATGTGAAGAGAATTTTTTTAAAAATATAATTGAGACCAACTATTAAAACCCCACCCCCTCTCCCAACATCAATAATAAGAGAGAGGATAGTTAACCCAGATCTTATTTAAACTCTTGCTTATGCATATTTGAACTAGGGCTGTAAATCAGAACAGACATTTTCTTTCCAGTTACATCAGAAATGTTACAGCAGTTGAGCATATGACTATATCTCAGCAATTTAAACTTCCAGCAGAAATCAGAATGCACAGAGGTGTGTAGCCATAGCAAATAACAGGAATAAAAGATGTGTATACATGAGTGTGAATTTCCAGGGAAAATCTAAAGCAATCTCTCTTCACCCTTCCCCAAAAAACACGTGTTTGGCTTTCAGTCTGTAAAGTTACAGTCTTCTAAATATTAACCTTCCTCTAATCCCATTTACTCTGGAAGTGTTAAATCCTTCTGATAAACCTTTCCATGGAACTTGATGGAGTTTCCTGGTTATCACGTGAAGAGGTAAGTCAGCACCACTTGGCATCCAAAACTTCCTTCTCTTGTAACAAAGCTTACCTGCAGAGTAACTCATACTTAAGACAATACAGTATCAAATTCATGCTTTACTTTCAAGTAGCCAAATACAAATCTTTAAAACTTCAAAGATCAGATGTAGAACCAATGTATTACTGGTAGAGAACTACTGTGTCAATGATAGAGCACTGCTTTTTCCCCGATGCGCAACCATGAACTTCTAAAAGCACATGTGTATATATTCCAGTTCCAGAACAGGATTATAAACCCAGATTAGTGTTTTATTTCTATTTTTAATGACTTTGAAGGTTTCCATTAGGCTTATCTTTAGATGATTTTAGTCTTCTAACCAATTAGCAATGTTCTCAGAGTTAGTGCAAATACTGTTATAACCAGATTTATAGCCCTGCTCCCTTCCATCCTCTGCCCTCTTTCTTACAGTCATGTTAGAGGTTTAACTTAGAGGCTTGATTTATGATTGATTGTAGGAAACTAAATTCCATTTGAAATCAGAATGATGATAGGATTGATATGATAACTGGAAGAGTTTCTTAATACTGAAAGTAATACAAAATAAACTAATAATCAGCAGTCTTTGCACACGTAACAAACATTTGCCTATTTTATGCACTAAAAATGCATATTATTTTGTCACCTGCTCAAAGTTCAGAAAATCCTAGAAAAACCAAAAGTTGTCAGAGTAGGTCTGCAGGCAAAAAATGTCACTCATACAAACAGCAGATTTTACTGCAGGTTTAAGTGGTTGGTAGCCTTAAACGAAGGTATTCCCTCCCACCACTACCACTACTTGCTTTTTTTTTCTTTTTTTTTTTTTTTTTTTTTTGCTTTGTTTTGTTTTAATGTAGCAATTAATATCTGCTTATATCATTCATACATGAAGGTCAACTTCAGCAAAAAAACTGCTGTACTTGTAACCTGGTAAAGGGGACCTGGTCTTGCATGTTATTTCAGTAGTGTCAGAGACATTTTTGGGTGGCTTTTTGGTGCAATGATTAATTAATAAATACCTAGTCTAAACAATTTTAGAAATAGAGTAGGCTGGTAAAATTTGACTAGTACTGATACTTTGTATTTTAATTTACTATTAAAAACACCAATTTGTTTAACTTAAAATGATTTGATAAATTACTTATTTTCCAGTTGAACATTAAATTTTTTTGAAAGTTTGAAATGTTGTTATCAGAATATATCAACTATTAAGAACAAATATTTCAGCTTTCTTATTGAAGCAGGAGTTTGTTTTTCTTGTCTTTGATCACATAAAACAAAATTATGTGTCTGACGTTCCAAGGGTTTGGTTTAAAATTTGGGTGTTCAAAATAATCCTGATGGTTTATTTTTCTTGTACAGCATTGATCTTCAGTGAAGATTCAGCCTTTTAAATATATATTTTGTTCCACCTCAAAACAAGAAGAATTTTCAAAGTATCAGAATGTCTTGCAAAATTAAAGAAAAATAGTTCTTATTCCTTAGTAGATTTGCCAGACTATAGTTGTTTAATTAAAAGCAGGATTAAATGAATTACATGTGACATGCTGCTACTATCAAGGCCAATGGTGACCTTTGTTTAAACAAAAATATTTCTCATTGTTGTCAAACTTTGTGTAGTATATTTAACTTACTCCCTGTCAGGATTTGAATGACCAACTTCCAGTGGTTTTAACTGGGCAAGGAGAAAAATGGAAAGAGATATGATTACAGCAAATGAAGTTCGGTGCAAAGAAGGTAAGAAGTACAAGGTGACAGCATGTTCCCTTAGAAGGCAGCAGTCAGGAACTAGGAAACTCCCTACTTGCAGCTGGAATCTGAACTAGAGAACAGATGGGGCTGGAGAAAAGTCACATGAAGGACAAAATATGAGGGAGAAAAAGGTGCTTGGAAGTAGTCAGCATGGGTTCACAAAGGGAAGTCATGTTTCACCAACCTGATAACCTTCTACATTGAATTGCCTGGCTTGATAAGTGAGGGGAGAGCCATGGACAGCATCTACTTTGAGCTCAATGAGGCTTTTGACACTGTCTCCTGTGAAATCCATATAGAAAAGCTGATGAAGTATGGACTAATGAGCAGACAGTGAGGTGGTGTGAAAGCTGGCTGAACAGTTGAGCTCAGTGTTGTGATCAGTGGCACAAGGTCTAGCTGGAGGCCCATAACGAGCAGTGTACCCCAGGGGTCAATATTGGGTTTAACCCTGTTCAACATCTTCATTAATGATCTGGAGGCCAGTAACTAACATACTCCAGGGGTCAATATTGGGTTTAACCCTGTTCAGCACCTTCGTTAATGATCTGGATGATTGGGCAGAGCATACCCACAGCCAGTTTGCTGATAATACCAAACTGGGAGGGTTGGCTGATACACCAGAGGGTCATGCTGCCATCCAGAGGGACCTTGACAGGCTGAGGAAATGGGCTGACTGGAACTTCATGCAGTTCAACAAATGCAAGTGCAAAGTCCTGCACCTGGGAGGAATAATTCTGCAATACTGTGGAAAAAAAAATAAAAAAGAAAGAAAAAGGAAAAAAAAAAACCCAAAAAAACCCCAAAACAAAAAACCCCACCCCCAAACCAAAACCAGAGAAGTGTGTGTGGTAAGTGCTTTATTACCAATTTGTTTTCAGTTTCTTTCACAACAATTACTATAAACAACAACCACAGTATTATTCCGTTTTCAGTTCTCTTTTTCAAAAACTTTTAGAAGGAATGTCTGAGAAATACAAGGTCAAAGTGTGATATGCACTAACAACTACCTTTTGTAGGATGTTTATCACAGGTTAGAAAGCAAAGATGAGAAGTAGGGATGGCAAAATCCCATCTGGTGGCCATACTCTGACCTTCACTTGCTTCCCCAAACTGTCTTTGAGCCTACTAAGAAGTAAAAGGGTGGGGACAGAGAAGAAATGGGAATGTATTGAAAAACACAAAAAGTGTCACTTCTCAGGATTACCGATTATTTTTAAGCTTTTCCAGCACAATTTACCAAATGTTTACCTTAACAAGTAACTTTCTCCCTACTTCCATCTAACCTTGCCTTTGATGCATTAAAGAAAATGCACAAGGAAAACCAGACAGTCGTTAGAACTCTCAACACTGTGAAGCCTGAAAATCCTGAGATGCTTAACCAAATAGTTCTGGGTTTTGTATGTACATCTTGGGACAGGCAAAGGGACATGGCTAGACTTAGTCTTTCCATCCTCTGCACCTCTATGATTTAGTATGACACTCGCCCATCTTTTAAGTGAGGTTCCTGGTGGACATGTGGCTACTTTTCTGATGCCAATCTTCAGTCATCAGGGGACAGGGCCCTGAGTGTTTAGTTTTTCTAAACTAGACTTAACACTAACTAATGTTTCTCTTCATTTCCTTGGACTCCTGTAGTCTCCAAACTACTTAATTTGGTGCATCAATCTCACTAGTTTTAGACAATCTCTCAGATGAATTATCTAGTGCATTTGTATAATGTTCAGCACTTTGATTCATGTCATAATGACACAAAGACGGGTGTCCCCAACACAGAAAGGCTTAGCAGGTGCGTGTGGCGTATTTGATATCTGTGATAAAAGAAGCTTTGTAATTGTAAACTATCAAAAGCACAACAAATGGATGATGTTGTGGAAAATACAGGTGAGGCAGGGATCGTGACAGCTGTTCTTCACATAATATCTGCTCTTCTTTCCTTATACCCCTACAGAAAAGATGAATATTTGCCCCATCTGGCTCTGTGAATCTGTGGCCTAGAAGTGTACCATCTTACATTTGTAACACACTCATGGAGAGCGTCTGAACAGAGCAGTAGACTAGAAAGTCTATTTTTGTTGCTCAAGTGTTTCATGCACACGAGAGGGCCAAATGAAACCAACAGCTAAATTTCCCAGGCACCTTCTAGCACCACTCAGACAACACTTCCAACCCAGATACCCCGCAAAGAGCATTCAAAATACACTTCTGTCTGACAAGACCAAAATCTAACACATGTCCTAAGGTAAAGTCAAAACTCAAATCATCTTGCTAATACCTGCTTGCTAACAAAAATTCTGAAAGGAAACTTTGCTATTAGCTATGCAATATAACTAAAAATTACAGTCAGATCTGTGGTTTTGTATGGTTATCTCTGAAATACCTGAATGTCTGCTGCTATAATCCCATCTTGGCTAAACTAACCCAAGATAGGATACATTTACAGATACCAGACAGATGCTCCCTTAATATTAGTGCTAGTCTTTGTGTTCCCTTGTGTTCCCAAGTTTCCCAAGTGTTACCAAGGTTCCCAAGTGTTCCCAAGACACACATCAGTTCCCTTGGCTAAATTAACTTTTTCTGTATATGAAAAGAAAATTCCAAGTTGTCTTTCATGACATGTCTAAAATCTGAGTTGTTTTTATCAGACTGTTAAGGAGAGAGGAAGGAGAACTGTGTCTAATTTTTTTCTAAAATGATATCTGCTACTCTTTAGCCCTTTGAGATTAGGGAAGAGATATAGAATCACTATAGCATACTACAGACCAACAAAAGCAACATATCCATCTTCACTGAAGGGTTGCAGGGTTATTTTTAACCCCTCATTTTCAGAACTGGAAATCTTTCTGAAGCATAAGTTTGTGGAAGCAAACCCTCTTGACAGAGCAAATGGTGTCTCACAGTTCCTGTGGAAGATTATGTTCAACCACAAAAAGCTAACATTAAAGAGTGTGACTTTCCCTGTCTATACTAGGAAGTCAATAGCTCAGAATTCAGTCTGGGAATTTCAGGATGCTGAAAATTCTAGTTAGATGTTTATGGAGCTGTTTGCACACTTGATTTGCTTAAAAGGAAAAATACTTTAAGGCAATTCAATGAGAAATTGAGACCAATTTTTGCACAGGATTTTTATTTCATTATGCATTCTTGTAAATGTACATATATATATCAATTAAAAATCTGCAGAAACAGTCAACTTCTAGGAAGATGATTTTATATTGTCAATGATACAAGAATATTTCAAAAGAATACTTTCAAAGTTTACTGGACTGAAAGATTCCCCACAAACATATGTCTAAGAAAGTGATACTTGATTTTCTTTGTAGCCTATACCCAGAGTCGAGAGATATTTTGGCTTGCAATAGATATGCAGTTTCAACATGACATCATGCATTTCTTACTGCCTTTCTCCAACCACTGACATCAACAAGCTGTTTAGCTTTATTGTCAGTGATTTTGATAGGTATGATTTCTCTTACATTTCAAGTCTAATCTTGAAATGTTCCCTTGAGGGCCTATTAAGTGAACCAAGATTTGAATTATATGGAAAAAAAATAATAAAAAGTGAGAGCTCTTGTTTTCTTCCTATGACTGTTAAACTGAGATGCCTGCTCATGTCATTGAGCTCTTGCGAGAGGCTGGACTAAGACAGTTCTCATGTACGCTATTGTAAACTTGAAGGATTCCGTTAAATCAGAAGATCTACTTTCCTTTCTTTTTGTGTTGTTTTGGGGTTTTTTTTGGGGGTGGGGTGGTAATTTATGGTTTTTTGCCTCTTTGTAGCTGTTACACCACTGAAAATGTGTAAAGAAAATGGAAACTGCTTTTAGAAGTGATAAAGTGCTCTAGAAAGAATTAAACCAGAGTATCTGTATGCCAGCTATGGCTGAGGGAAGAGAGAGAGTGGAATCTTAAATAGTGATCAAGTTTATTTTTAACCTTGGATTACATCTAGCCACTGGAGCCAAACTGTAAACTACAGAATAGCCGAGACAATCAATGAGCCACTGGTCTGTGCTAATGTTCCAAATGTTCAAAAGGGATACAACCTGAGCTAAAGGGTCAGAGAATGAGGGTCAGCAGTCTTGTACTAGTTTACGCTGTTACATCATATGTATTTATTCATATTAACCATGTTACAACACCCCCCTGTTTACCATGTGAAGACCACACATTTTCCAGTTCAAGCACTTTATCATGATGATTGTGAAAAGTTTGGTCCTCTGAGGTTTTACTGCAGCTTACCACTAGACACATACTTAACCAAAATGGCAATATCAAAGATTAAATGGGAATTCAGGCAAGGACATCTTTTATTTTTCTTTTGCCAAACAAATGGTCACAAATACCATACAATCGGAAGATCAGTGTTTCTAACACAGAGCCTTATTTAACTACTGGTCCATAAAATTATTCATTTATGTATTTTTTCCCCCAGTTACCACTTGGATCTCTTCAGAATTCCTTCTCCCCTCACCTCCACCCCATCTGTGTTATCCACAACCATTGAATCACAAACAGTATGAACAAATCTCGCAGCCTTTTCTCAAGAAAAAATTTCTGATAGAATTCAAAGAGATCCATCATTTTATATTCCTCCAATAAACAACAATACTGCTTTCTTTTTTCTGTAGCTGCATACCTTGATGAAGAACCACACAGAGCATGTGACAAATATAGGTTGCTTAGATGAATTATCCTTCATCTCAGACAGAGGAACACTTACTCATCCCTTCTTGGTGGCATGTTAGCCAGGCTTACCTCACCATTGGGTGAGCACCTGCAGACAGAAAGTTCTGGGGCTTCTTACACAATGCTTTTCTGGGCTATAATATGCTCAAGGGCATCTCTGTATCAAACTGTCTGAAAGAATAGGTAAAGAGTCCTTTAAAAGGTATGAATATATTCAAGCAACACCTACTGTACAGCAGTAGAGTGGTATTTCATTTAAGTAGCCATAACTTACATTTTGACAGGAAAACAATGTTTTCTGTCAAAGGAAAAAAATATTGTAGATAGCAACATAGTCTGTAAGTTTTTATAGATACCTGTGTTCAGTGTGGACATGCAACACTTCTGTACCACTCAAAACTTACTAAAACATTCACTTTTTTGGTCTAATGAACCATCTGCAAGCTCCTCCATTTACAAGCTCCTCCACTTTTTTTTTAATTATTATTTATTTATTATTTTAAGGGATGATTGACACATTTTGCCAGAATCTGATCAGATCTAGTCAGATCATATTTCGTATACATTCCATGGCAATAAACTCATTATCAAATCTAGACACCTGATACTTTAAATGTCATCAAAATCAGCCATCACCTTCCTGACTAGTTCCTGAACCTGGCCTAGCCACTTTACTATG
The DNA here is from genome assembly GCF_023638135.1 of Falco biarmicus. Lineage (NCBI taxonomy): Eukaryota > Metazoa > Chordata > Aves > Falconiformes > Falconidae > Falco > Falco biarmicus. The sequence goes on along the minus strand of NC_079289.1, from coordinate 102,257,798 downwards.
GTTTCAGGGAAGATTTCCTGATAGACACGTATACAAAGAGTGGTTTAATACAAGGAGCCACCCAAGATCACATACTAATGAAACACTTCACTGTGTTCTCAGCCTATTCATACCAAAACATGCATTTCTATAAGTGGTAACAATGGAACAGAATTACTTGTGTGTAAGATGGGCATCACTGTCGTGAAAGGAAATGTGGTCTTAATGGAATGCCTACACAACTCATTACTCTTTGCATAAAGAAAAGTCTATCTTTGTATGCAATAGTATCTTCCAAAAATAATTAAAAAGAAAGAACAAAAAAGTTCAGGTGTCATAGTAATTTAATATGCTGCTCTTATGCTGTAAGATAACATTATAGTACTACTTCAGGATTTTCAACAGACAGAAATATGACAACAGTCATAAATATTATCATGACCAGCAGGTAATTGCAGAAGCATGGAGCTGCCAGTACTGCCAGTGAACACTTTCCAGTGCTGTACAAGAAACCTGGAACTCAGAAGGGCTGGGTCACTGTTTCACAGAAGTGCAAGAAGTGAGTTTTGTAGTAAGGCTATTGTTGTTCTTCTAAAAAACGTCATTTGTGTGGGGTTCAAACCACAAAATCTCCCTGTCTGCACTGACTGGGTGCACAGCCTAGGTTTGTGCCTGCCTTCCTTTCACCTGCTTATTGACGGGAAGTGGTGGGCACAGGACAGTATGGGATAAAGGAATACCACCTGCTAGGAGAAGATAAGCAAAGAGCACAGCCCACGATTTTCCTCTCCCTTCTGTCCTGTCCATCTACTCATTACTGAAGTGATTCATGACTTGCGCAGTTTCTTTTGCCTTAGGGTACTGGCCTTCAGCAGAGGTTTTATTTATGATATCTGGCAGTTGCCATTGCCAATGTTGGAGGAGTGCCATCCAGCACCTGGTGTTTCTTTATCGGCTACACTGAGGCAACTTTAAGGTCCTTTTACACCAACTGATCTTAACGTAACATAGAAGTTGACCTGCTTATCTTCTGAGGTTTAGGAATAATCAGGTTCTTTACTTTCTGGAAAGGGGGGTGTGGGGGGTATGTGGAGGGTGGGGGAGAGAGAAAACTGCTCTTTGATGATTAAGACCACCTTAAAATAATCAATACAGATGTTATAGCTAATCTCTATGATTTTGGTGAAAGAATGCTGCTTCTTTTGTGATATTTGAAGTTGTAAACTACTTCCACTGTTTCTATGCAGTTTAAATCAGTGTCTAGCCACCATGCTTAACCACATGCTGCTGCAGAAAGAAATTCAAGAGCACATTTACACGTCAACTATTCAGCCTCTTAAAACTAGCCCACAGTTGATGCTTTATGCCTACAGGTTACCCTGTGATGAATACGCTGAGCAGAGTTTGGTCATTTTTTATTACATCTGAAAATGGATGCACCATTCCTTTATGTTATTAATAGTGAGAATTAAAGAATAAAAGGAGCAAGAAATCTTAAGGGCTGTGGCTGACCTTGTATTGTCCTTTTTGTAGAAATTTTCATACAGTCAACACAGAAGTTAAAAAACACACCCCAAAATGAAATAATTTGGAGAAGAGTGTCTTAGCTAGAAGACAAGATGAAAATTGTCAGTGGGGAGGTGTTTCAGAAGCAGCATCCCCTACAGGAAACCTAAGTAGCAGCAGGAGAAACACTAGGGAACGAGTCCGCAGGTATCAAAAAATGTTATAGTCCCCCTGAATTTTACATATAGCTCAGCAATTATGGTTAAGCAGGGCTCCACATACTTAAGTATTTTAAATTATTTGGACACATTATCAAGGATGCCAGGTACATAGTATTTTCCATTAGGACTGGAAGGTGGTAAGGGAGAGATATCTGATGACTTCTAGAAACATCTAAACATGAAATAATGGAGGAAAATCAAGCCTGGATCAGTGATAAGAAAACCCCACTGGTGCAGGTAAACTAAAATATGAAAAGAAAAAAAAAAAAAAAAGAGTAAATCAATTGGTATTAAATGACATATTTCAGAGAGCACTCTTTGTGTTAAAAAATCACTGTAAATGAGGAGTTATTGTAACAGTGGTAATCCAAGTAGAAGTCAGGTATTTCTTTTTCTTTGTGTGAATAACTATGCACAGTTATTGTACACATTAGACTAAATAGTTCATAAATTTTACTTAAAAGTGCTCATTGTCCTAGAAGGAACTATTCCAAGATTTACAAATGTTGAGCATGAGAACACTGTAATATTAACTTTAAGTTGTGTTCAAAGGTAGAATGTACATTACATACCTGCTGTGTTTGCATTGGTTTTCTTCCCACTTCCCTTACTTTGAATCCATGTCACTCAATACCAAAATTCATCTATGTCTTGTATCTGGAATGACGGCTACTAAACCAGCCTCTGGAATTCAAAGCTTCACTGACAAATCAACTTACAATTGCTTTAAGTGAACAACTCTTTTGTTTTTTACAAGACTGAAAATGGATGATATTTCCTCTTTTAAGTGCTAATATGCATTCCTTTAGTAATTTTTGCTTCCATTTGAACAATTTCCTCTCTACTTTTTCAAAATCAGAAAAAAAAAAAAAAAAAAAGCCCACGGGAGTGACAGGAAGACTAGCTTTCCTCTTGCCATCATTTGCTGTTGTATAACATTGACATATGGTATCATAGCCTCATTACTTCTATGGTGTCCTGCTGCTTATAGGCCACTGGGTTGTGATTCTGGTCTCTGTGCATTTGAGGGTTTTACATTATGAAAGGCTATTAAAAAGATATACTTTCAATGCCAACGTGTAAGAGGTGTCTGGCTGCCAAGCGAGGCTTCCTAAAATAAAGCACAACACTATTTTCACTAAGGATCTACAACATATATTAACACAAGCTACAAATGCTGTGACCAGATCTTGTATGTTCTTAGTGACATAATATGCCTCCTGTTTCTCTGTAGCAACTACCTGATAAAATACAGGGGTTTTTAAAATTGCAAAATATGTAGAATTTATAATTATCTCCATGTGTTGTAAAATTTAATGCACCAAGACACATCTCTACCATTTATTGCTACAGGCTTCATTCAGAGGAAAACCTAACTCCTGACTCCAAAATATTTCACTTTTCAGTGATCACTGGGAATCTCTATCTGTGCAAAGTGCCCTTTCACCATTTGATGCAAAAAGTGAAGGTGAGGAGCAAAACTGTTTCCTGCTTTTCATTCCTGTTTCATACATGGAGTTCATTACGTAGTGGAAGGCTTTGTGGTTCAGAGAGACTTAAAGTTCTCAGAACTACCTTGGATCAATAACAGCAATGTAACCCGCTGATAATGCTCCAGTTCAGAGCTGAGCCAAGTGGTCATCTAATGAAGTACAAAGCCTGTTTTCTTGGTGACTTCAGCAAAGGGGCAGTGATAAATGGTAAATTCCTCTCCAAAAGGAAACCAAGAAGCAGACATGCCAGATCCCACCTGAACTGCACCAACCTGGGACAGGGAATTTCAGTCTCTAAGGGTGTCAGTAAGCAACAATTTCATGTATAATAAATTCAATTTTCACACAATTAAAAAAAAAAAAGACAAATTAAGGTTTCTTTCTCTGGCAGTGCATAAGATTCACAATCCAACCATTATTATACTAGGAAAACTGTGGAAATAAAATTATCTCAATGCAGTCTTAAATACATTGGCTCTAGAACTGTATTGCATTTCATTTCAGATATTGATGTATAGATACATGCCTAAATTTAGATATGTCCTTAATTCTGACAATCTTTTGTATTATCTGGCATGTGTCTACAGCAAAAGACATATTTATGTGTTGCCTAGTATCTGGGATAAAATTAATAATTTACTAGAATGCCAAACTATTTCAACATTTAATTCCAAATCTTTGCCACAATGCTGGATAAATGTAAGCTTGTTTGTTTATTCATCTATTTGTTTCTTCAGGCAAGAAATAGCAGCATTTGAAAAGCCAACAGTATTTGGTCACATAAACTTTTTTCTTTCACTGAGATTTCTAGAGAGATAGAAGGAGAAAGCAACTAAATCTAAAGAATATTGTTATCGAATTAAGGCTGTTGGATTAGTTCAGTTATTTTATAATCTAATAAATCTAAAAATTTTGATTTGGAGTTGCAGAGAGAAATCCATTATGAAAAAATTAGTATAGAAATTACAGTTAGAAATTGTTGAGGCTGTTGTGTATTGCAGAGGGAGTGGAACAATTTTGTTTTCATACTTCATGATTCATTCTTAGTTTCAGTTTTCATTTTTTACAGTTAAGGTTAAAACAAAATATTTGTATAACACACCAAAAATGTTTCAATTGCCTGAAATAAATATACATGACAAGTGAAGCTTACGACATTTATGCTTGCAATGTACTTAAAATATATTTCACAATTAGAGTAGCAATTAAGTATCACTACATTGTTATGCATGATGTAATCTCAGATGGGAAAATGAAATCACAAAAAATGTTACTGATTTTGAAGAAAATCTGTAAGTCACCAAACTTTATATATACTACCGCAAGACATTGGAAAATATTTTTGCAGGGATACTAAGAATATTCTGCCTTTGAGTTCTCAAGACTGAAAAAATTCTGCTTACAAAAATTCATAAATAAGCTTATTATCCAACTACACTGGAATAACATTAAATTTGTTTGCCTATCTTTAGATTATTAAATGGAGAGAACCTTACAATATTGTTACGTATTGCAAGACAGCTGTATTAGCCAGTTTATTATTTTCATATCTATGAAAAAGACCTCTTATCTAGGCATTAGAAATACTAAATCAAGGTCGTATTATAACAGATCTTTCAGGGCTGCAGTGTGCAGGACTAAACCACAAGTGGTCTTCCACCATAACTACTTGAAGCTGGACCAGATTAAGAGAAACTGCAGCTATCATTGGTCTCAGGAATCCTAAAGAACTCTGTCAACTCTCTGATGAGCATGTTGGCCTCATGGAGACATATCTTTCTTCACACATGAGAGAAATAAGATAATCAGCTACTTTGAATTAATGGCACTTTTAATCTGCCTGTCAGGATAGGCCCTGGGGTTCTGACATCTAAAAAAAAAACCCAGAAAAAAACCCAACACCCCTCAATGTCTCTAGTAGACAGACTCCCAAAGAGAGTTACGTGTCATAATATGGCAAATCAACACATGATCTGACAGAGGTTTTCCATATGTGATGATAATGTGTACCAACTTGTAAAGTTCAAGATACTGGTTCACAGCATGTTTATATAATGCATTTAGTAAGTAAATTGTAGCTAAACTGATGCCAATCAATTTGGAATGTGTAGTTTCAAAATTCATATGTTTTTAAATATATGCAAGTCATCCGAATACACAATAGTGTACCACACAAACTGGCAATCTAGACGCATGACGCAGTTGCTTTCATCAGCTTGACTCTTGCAAAAGTTGTGAACCAAAGTTTGTTTCAAAATTACTTCCAGTTCTCTACCCAAGTCTACTGCAATTCCAACCGCCTGCTTTTTTTTTTTTGCTTTTGTAGTGCTGTTTACTTTATGCGAATATGAACTACCAAGACTTGTGCAGAAAAAAATTTTATATTTAGGCCGATGATACATTTGAGTGATGCAAAATATTTAATAAATGATACGTCATATAGTGTGTAGTTGTATACTGCAGGCACTGTAAGAGCAGTTTCCTTGGACAAAAGTGAAAAAGTAGTAAAGCTTTACTGTCCATAAGTGAGCTGTCTTTCTGTAACGTCCTGACAATTCCAAAACACAGCCTCCTTCACTAGCATTGAAAGTTGCATATATAGGAATTTGCAGATGCTAATGGTCTATTTAATTCAGAGACAGCACAGGATTTCAGCTAATGTTTTGCTGCAGTAAAAAATTCTTCAGAAAGATATTTGTACTGCTTTACAACAGCTTCAAATAAAGGAATTAGTCACAATATGTATAGTTACAATAAAAAACACCTCAAAATCGTGTGCAATACAGCTGAACCCCTGCCCTTCCTACATTTAAATATAATGAAACTAAAGGTTTGTGATAGAAAGGATCCCGTTTCCTAGTGCTCACATGGCTCTAAGGCAGCCCTGCAATATGCTAACATAGAAGCAAATCTCATGTCTTTACATTCTGCCTACCAGTTTCTTAGTTACTGTATTCAGTACAAGTGGACAACTAAGAAATTTGTCCTCAGGCAGAAGCGAACAAAAGATGTGGACACCTTACTGCCTTTTGCTTGTGTTTGATTCATGATGTCACTCTTTTCTTTGAGTACTGACAGTTTGAAAAGTCTATTAAGTTGATTTATACCACTTTTTTGGCCAGTACAGCAGGAAAAAGGCAATTAAATATACTGTGCTGCCCCCATTTCTAATCTGTGAGATGAGTGCAAAATTCTGAGTCAGTAGCTTCAGCAGGAGGCACAGGAAAAACAAAATTAAAACCATTCAGTCATCTCACTGAACAAAGAACATATTTCTTGTAATGACTTAATAATCCATGACACGCCCTTTATGACCTGAAGAATCCACTTATCTGTAGAAAGACACCTTAAAACCTATAAAGCAACTCAATTTTGGAACCAGATCCTTGCCAAATGGAATTCAATATTCAAACATACATCAATAAATGGGCCTTCTGAACAGAAAATGAATTACATCTCCTGAATCCAAGGGTGTGGGCATAATGTCCAGCTGGCTTTTTTTGTGCTCTAGGATATTTTCTTGAAATATGAAGCAGGATCTCAGGCTGCTGCAAACTTTCAGTATTCATTCAATTTCCAGAAAGAGTGGTAATCAAGAAAAACTTTCTTCTAGCACATTTCAACAAACTCAGAAAAAACAGTTTACAATTCATGCAATCTGATGATTTGCATCTATTTAAAAAATGAATGAATTTTGAAGCCACACATTCCAAATTATTTGGCATCAGCATCTACTTACCTTTTCAATCCATTATATAAGCATGCTCTGAGTCAGTACCTTGAACTTTCCAAAACCTGCCTTCAACAGCTGGAGCAGCTCCTCCAAAGCCTGCATTGCTGTTAATCTATTCAAGTATTTTTTTTTTTTCCTTTTTCTTTGCTCTTGAAGAAGACAATGAATTTCTCCAGCTGGCAGAGAGTTCTATAATCACATTACTTATGACATTCATTGATAAAGCTTCAGATTGCTGAGCTGCAGTAGGCCAGGACTGAGTAAGCTGAACAAATGTGACACAAAACCATCACATTGTGTTCAGTGGTATTTGAATTTGGGGTATTATACACTTAGAGTATTAAAAAAAAAAATAATTCAGGAATGCACAGAAATAAAGTAACATTTTTGTGATTTGAGACCACTAAGCCATTATGGGTTTAAAACAGTGTTTCCTCAGTATAAAGCAAGTAATTTTTTACTTCTTGCTTCTTAGCTACAACATTCAAACATGTTAAAGAGGTATACAGTATCATCACAAATAAGCAGTTTCCTCTAGGAACAAACAGAACAAATTGGTGAGTTGTGTTTCCATATCTCCATTCTCTTCGTTCCTAATTCCTATTAATTTTGTAAGTGATGTTAATTCATTATTCATTGAAGTAGTGGTAAAGCAATATTAATAGAATAACAGAATGTGTTTTGACTGCTTCTGTTTGTCTCTGTCTAAACCAGAGAAGAACTTGGCAAGCATAAATGAAGAAGGCATAGAAAGAAAGAAAGAAAGAAAGAAAGAAAGAAAGAAAGAAAGAAAGAAAGAAAGAAAGAAAGAAAGAAAGAAAGAAAGAAAGAAAGAAAGAAAGAAAGAAAGAAAGAAAAGGTTAGTTACCTGAAAATGATCTCTCTGCAGAAATCAGTGGGCATAGACTTCTGTAGACCCTTTGTTTTTCCATTTTAGCTTAGTCACACTTATTCACTTATTTTCTGTGTTTAAGCCAGTTGTTTTTTTTTTTTTTCTTTTTTTTTTTTTTTTTTCTTTGTGCAGGGGAGGGGGTAGTGAGAGGGAAATAAAAAGCTCTTTACCATTTACCATTTTTGGTAGGCTCAAGATAAGTGTCAGCTGGTCAGCTTTGACAAAATTTCTGAACTAATTTAATTTCCTTTCTAAATATATAATCCTTTCCTATTAGGACCATAAGAAAACCACTTGTATTTGTTCCCGGAATCTCAAATTATAATCCTGAGCCTCAGTCATCCGATAAATATATATTACAGAGTGCACTGGGGCTTTTGAGAACTTAGCAAGCCAAGAGGTAGGACCCTGCAGATAATGCTCTGTCCCCCACATTCTTCATTTTAGTGAGAAAGGAGGAAAGACAGCTGAAGATTCACTTCAACAAGAAAATCACAGGACAACAGGAATACAAACAGAATTAACAGCTGCTGTCAGATCTATCAGAAGGAGTAGACCACTAGCAAAATCAGGTAGATAATTATGGTAAATCATACGTAACGTCATATGTAAATAATTTGATAAATGGTGTGAATTTGCATTCTCATGAAAATAGACTTGACCCTTAGGACTGACTTTTGTGCAAAAGCTTCAGGAAATTTTTAGTATCTCTCTGATTGATATGTTTCTGATCTACCAAATAGATGTTTTTTATTCTCTAAAACTATTTGAAGTCACTTATGTATGCTCCTTAGATTTACTTTACTCTGAGCAAAAAGATATTTCCATTTTTTTTTTTGTAGTTTATTTTCATGAAATTGGTTGCACCAATTAATAGGAGGAAAGCAATCCTTATGTTTAAACATAACTTGATATAGGTGAGTTTGTGTGCAACGAATGCAGTTAGATTTGCCTCATGGTTCACAGTTTTTCACCCTCCAGGGCTCAAACTTTTGCTTTTCAGTGAGTACAGATTTCAAATACATAAATGTTGGGAAGAAATTATTTGAAAAGCCCAGAAAGCACATGGTAAGGTGGACCATGGCTGAAGTATATGTAGCAGGATCTGAAATACTCTCTTCTACTTCCAAAGAGGGGTGATGTTTACATGATAGTTATGGAGCAATTATTTTAAGATGTTTGTAATGCAAGTGGTAACATCACAGAATGAAATCTATCATTATGAGATTCAAAGTAAGTGTCTCAAATATGAAAGTTACATTAAAACAAAACACTAATAAAATTATATTGGTCTTACTGTCATTGCCACTTAATATGTGATTAAGCCATGCTACTTAGAAAACTCCATAAAATGACAATTATTAAGAATCAGGAAGGTTCCTCTACATATAGAGACATAATCCCAAATTCAACAAGCACGTATTGCTTATATTGAAGGGTTCATAGAGTTTCACCTGGAGCTCCTCATAGGTTTTGAGGGAAAAAATCAAGTATTTTCTGAATCATATACAGGAAGAAAACTTCATGCTACTTTTACTTTTTTGAAGGAAAAGAAGCCACAGCAGTCCTTATGTGGTACGCTGCTAGTCTTAGGTACCATCTGTCTAAAAGGCTGTATGACACATGTATACGCAAATACAAAATACAAGTTAAGAAATATAAAACAGAAGATCCATTCATCATGCCTGAAAATCATCTTGAGGAACTATGTCAGACTCCAAAGAAGTTTTAAACTCTAGCTGTTTTTCCCTATGTTCCCTAAACATCCCAATGGATCTCAAATGTTCAAATTATTTTTTACAGTTGTTACAGTTGTACTTCAGAGTGCAGTAGTCCAGTTCAGGAAGCACTACCGCTGCTAGGAGTAACTGTGAAATTACCTTAGCCTGTAGATACTAACCCCCCTAGACACATACCTCAACATCAAATATATCATTAATCGACTATATTCAGTTCTTGGCAAAGCTAGACTGACATTAATTTTTACTGGCCTCAATAGTAAAGCAAATTATATATTGATGATTGATGTTAGCACAAATATTTCAGTGGAAAGTATTCACATGCAAAAGCCAGTGCTCCAGAATGAGTTACCTCTAGCAATGTAGAGATGGCTAATAATCCTTAGAAGTATTTTTTTTCCTTTTACTTAGTTTTGATTCTATTTGTAGAAAATTAATTTAAATGTTGTCCCCCCCCTTTCTATCATAAGTCACATTTAACAAGGAAAAAAGCTTCTGTGTAATTAAGGATTGCATCTGTAAAAACCTTGCCCAGTCTGCATTAGAGATAGCTGCATTCCTATGGACTAAAATAAAACTTGATTTCACTTCTTTTGAATGAAGAGGAAGAAAACAACCCAATAAAACAACCCACTTTTGCATTTTGTATTTCTACTGAAAACTGAAAGTAAAGAAATTAAATAGTCCAAGGGTAGTATTCTCACTACCTCCTTAGGCTTCAAAACTAGGAAACACATGGACATACCTCACACTTAACACTTGGGGAAATGTTTTAACTTTTGGAAGAATAAATATTTCATTAAATTTTGGCAATTGTTAACATTACTTGAGGTTTCGGTTGTTCGGGTTTGTTTTGGTTTTTTTTTCTTTGACTGCTCAGTTGAATAGGCAGGTGTTTAAGAGAAAGACTGTGTTTGAGTTAGCTTTTGTTTAAAATGTACTGCTTCTGTGTTGCTCAACACCACATGATTTTTCGGTTCCCTGGATCATCAGCCACTTGAATGTACCTATTTCTCTAAAATAATGTCATTGGAAGAGAAGTTTTAGTACTTTAAGTGAATGAAGGAATGTGCAACCTGACCCCTAAATCTCAACCTGGAAACCCTGTGAGGTGCAGTCACAGGTAACTAAATGGGATTACAGAGTGTGGGTCCCCGCAGGTTTTACAAGAATCCAGAATGATGACTAACATATGTGCTCTGTGTTTCTTTACTAGCTAAACTGTTTGTTTGTTTATTTTGGCCACAGTGGGAATAAGATCTTTAAATGTTAATATCTGAAGTGTTTTATTTTGTCTTTAAGCGATACAGTCTCTCTGTAAAAGAAGTGCAAATAAAATATAGTATTTCTTTCACATCACGTTCCAGTCAGATTCACGTTTTTTACCCTTCTGAATTGATTTTTAAAAACTGAAGGTTAAAATTATTTTATGCTTTCACTGTGCCAACTGAAACAAAACCAAATTTGAGCCATTAGCATGTTACAAGAGACTATCCAGAGAGATTTCACAAGGCTCCTGTCTATGGAAAAATATTTTCTTTTCTATGTATTCCATGTGTGATCACCAGTCAGTGGCAGACATTCAAACCAGATGTACAAAATTAGCAGTCCCACAATTCTTGGTTGGTGTGTCTTGATGCATTTATACTGATATGTAGCTATTGCCTCAAGAGTGATTTCAGGTCAAATTTACCACTTGTATACACTTACTGAATAGTCTCAGGGCTTGCTTGGACAATCTAGCTAGTATTCCTGGGGAAAACCTATGATTCTTCCAGAACTTGAATATCTTCCTTGCCACCTAGTCCAACAGCATTCTGTTAGCCTGTTTTCCATTGCAGCTCCTATATTGGATCCATATCTAGCAGACAAAACAGCTTGGTTATTTCCTAGGAAGACCTTGACTTCATCTGTCAAGATAACGTGTGCTTTGTAGTCAGCCTGACTTTGTTTGCCTACTCAATAAAAGTAAAGAGTAAAATCTTGGGAATGCCAAGAACTTCAAGTCACTCAGGTGACATTTTTGTTTAGGAAATCTGATTCAACTACCACTTCAGAAGGATCTCAGTTAACTAGGTCAAAGGTAGTTTAAGCAGCCTGTGAACCAATATTCTTAGGGTATGCCACTAAAACGTCAGTGGAGTTGTTCGGAACCTTGAAGTAAGAATTTGATATCATGGGCCTGATTGCATCTCATGATTATTGACATAACATGTTTGAGGGGTGAGGAGTTGGGATTTTTATATGTTTTTTGATAAGACTATGAGACTATAAACACCTTGGTAGAACAGAGAAATTACTGCAATTTTCAGAAATATACCCTTGCTAACTTACCCTCCTTCTTTACACTTTTCTGCTGCTTCCATATTTTCAGTCATTACATAAAACTAAACATAAAATAGTCATTTTATATATATAAATATATAAGTATAATTGTAAGTAAATAATATAAATATACATAATAAACGCAGGGAAATTTTATTTTGAATTCTTACTCATACAGTATTGCGCCTTGAAAAAGTATGACCAGTGAATGTATATTTTAAAATAGTTCCTAACAAGTTAGTAACACACCTTTAGAAACATTACTTCATCTGTTTTATCACCCTTTATCTTATCCCTACACTGTGCTGAATTCAATTTCCCCTGCCCTCTTTTACTCTCTCCTGGTGGTGAATGGCCTCTGGAAAATATTGGGTGTGTATAGACTTCCTTGCTCACCAGGGAAGAGAGGAGTTTTCCCATCCCAAGAAATGTTGGTTGTTATTTTTCCTCACACCCTTTTGAATCACATGATGTAACTCTCTGCTTTTCAATATCAGTCTTTTCAACACAGGACAAGTGAAAAAAAGTACTTAAAATCATGCCCTCCACTAAAAGGCACAGAAAGTACTGTTTACCAGGCACATGGATAAAATTTGCCCTTGACATCTGACCATAAATCTTTGATTTCTGTGGGAAACAGACATATCATATACAGTAGATATAAAAAGCATAAATTTTGCCCTGAAGTCAGTTTATTGTGAGGTTATTGCTTCTTCATGCTTTTGATTAAGTTCTGCATGTTCATCCCCACTGTTCAGAGGGATTCATCAGTGGTACAGGCAGATTGCATGCAAAATGAACAATACAGAGCTTTTTGCGTGATAAAATAGTTATATGCTAGCTAGCTATCATAAAACATGGGAGGGTGTATTGTGTATTTTCATATGGACAAAGGGGACTCCACCTATTTACATTTGGGATTTATCATTAGCTTCTCTCACATTCATTCCAAAGATGGAAAATAAATTAGATCATATAAAACTCACAGGAGTTGCTGTCAAAATGGTTTGCTGATTTGTCTTCAGATTATAGAGTTGTCACAAATGTACTGTAGCTTATGCCAATACAATATTTGGTTGTCTAAAGCTAATATTTTTAAAATATAGTCAACATATTTTGATAGTGAAATTAGTTGTGATTTGAACTGTACAATGGATATTCTCTGTCAAAGTTACATACTGTATCCTCCCTATTGCTAAGAAACAAGCCTGATCCTGTCCTTCCCTTGAACAGGATTCGTCTTCCAAAAATTATGTCCTATAGATTTGACACAATAGATTAAACACAAAGTGGAAAGTGTACAGTAAGAGAAACAGAATAGTACTGATGCAATTGTTCCACCCCCTTCTCTTTCTTCTTTCTTTTTCTGGAATACCTGTAGTCTAGGAAGGGAATGGAAACAGTGCAAGAATGTTTTTTGTTGCAGAATTTCTGTCAAAGAACCCTTTTCATACCTGTTCAGGAAGTGAAAGGATGACCTGAATACATTTTCTCTGAATTTCATCTCTGAGCATGCTCAAAACCTCAAAGAGTTCCTTAAAATAGGAATGTTACACATGGATAAATATTTGTCCTCAGTGTTAGAGCAAATCTCTTTCTACAATGTTTGATCTACAGCACAATCTCAATGACAGTGACAACATTACCCAAATTCAGGATTCATAACATTAAAAATATAGTAAATTCTACATTTTTAAAAAACTAAATAATACATTGAGAGATTTAAGTAAATTCTGGACAGGCACTTTCTAACATGTATATAGTTCCTTACGTCTAATTCTTTGCTTGTTCTGTACAGTCTACAGACATTATCCTGGAAAATATACCTTATTATAGTCACAGCCAAATCCTCTACAGGAAATCTAATACACTTAGTTTCTTCAATATGTGTTCTGCCCCCCCCCCCCCCCAACACCTACCCCCCCCCGCCCCAGCTCTTATTATGAAAACTCAAGAGTAAATACTTTCTTGTATAAAAGTAGTTACATTTTAAAATGTAAGTGTGATAAAACCTCAAAGGTTTGACAGTAAGTTGTCATCAAGAACTGAGTAGATGGTATCCATGACTGGGATGAAAGGTACCACACTAAATACTCACACCCCAACTAATTTATTCATTTCATTGAAAGTATTTTGAATACATACCAAAAAATGTTGTTGCATATACACTGTGAGAAAACAGATTCTAAGTAACAGAGGGGAAAAAATTAATTCCACAATAAAAACAGCTGCAGAAGCCCAGGGTAAATACAAACCAAGTGTGATCTTATTCAAGCATCATAGTTTTGCTTTTCTCAGAAACCACCATTCATATCTTTGAAAAAAGCTTCTGACTTATGCTAGACTAATTCTAATATTTGGAAATACATTTTCAAGTTGTGTTTTATAAAGCTCTCCCACACAGTCAAAAGACAGCCTATCTTCCCCTCAAGTCCCCATTTAATAATTACAAATTGTCTGACTTGCTCATTTAGTTCGTATTCTCCCAATTTCCCCATTCTTCACATTAACTGAAGTTGGATTACAGAAGATAAATTCTTTCATCACTCACTCACCTAATTTGATTTACAAACAGGATTTTGTACAGCTAATATGCAAAAAATACCACTGTAAGTGAAACCCACTCTTTGAACTTTAGCACACATTGCTACTTGCTCACTTTTATTTTCCCAGGCTTCTGCAGACCTTTTTGTTATGACGAAAGCAGGAGTGAAGAACTGTGACTTCCACTTATTATTTCAGAAGGTGTGTCAGGACAAAGCCGGACATGGAAACTTCTGCTTTTTTTTGGGAGGTGGAGAGGGAAGGGGTGTTATTTTTTTCTAAGGTGAGAAGCAGGTCTCAAACAATAAGCTTTACACAGGAAAAATTACTCATCTCTGATACTATTCCAGGGAAAGGGAGTGCTAAGCCCGAACATGCTGGAGGAAATTTTACATATCTCATTGGCCTCCAACACTCTTATGAGAAAGTGTCATTCAAAAACCTTCCTTGCTGGCTCATTTACTCTTTTCTGAATGAACTTGGAAAAGGATGTACAAGCATTGTTTATTAGGAAGCATTTTATTCCAGAGTAAAAGGTAAATCAGGTTTTACCCGTTGAAATTTCCTTTGCCAAAAAGATCAAATCCTAGCTTGTCATATTGCCTCAGAGGAGACAGATTGCTCTCATTAGCCCCCAGTAAAGGACACATTAGCAATTGGCCTATTCAAGTACATGTGAATATATATGTAGTTACACGAAAATGATCTTTTATTTGACAATGTTTGTGTATTCCTAACATCTAAGCCCTTCAAAATTTTTATTTCATGCTTTATTTTGGAAGTGTTTAGAGATACAATTACAGAACAAAGGTACAAGGGTCTAAGGCCTGACTCAGATTAACATTTAGCCTTCTAATGTCCATTAAAAAAACATGGCAACTAGGTAATAACTGCTGGTCTGAGCCTAAATAATTTACCAAAGAGTTAGAAAGGAAGCCTGTGGAAGAACAAGGAATCAGTTCCAAGTCTCCTCAAACACGTATCTTATATACATTTCTTTCAGCAGTAGTTTCAATTTAACCAGCTGCTTGGCTGAATTATTTCCTATCTCCCTCCACTGCAAACATCACCTTTTCTCTTATGCCAGTTCAAATATTAGTGTGGTGCTTGGTAAAACAGATCAGGGAACAGAGACCTGATGACATGTTCCATGTATGTTCCAGGACCAGATAAAAAATGCTGCTAAATCAAAGGCATTCTAAGAAAGACTATAACAGATAAACACTGTTTTAAAAGACAAACATGAGAGACAATTAAAATGAGAAATAAATTAATCTAAACAAATATTCTTCACCAGGTTTAGAACCACTGTCGGTAACTAAATGCTTGAAAATCCCCTCAAAAACCAAACAGTTCAATGAATAGGTTTACAAACAGTGGAGTTACAAAATCGTGATCTACTTTTAATATGGTAGGGCTACGAAAACTAATTTGAGTTCAAACCACTTATCTCAGTTTAGACTGCCCCCTTCAAAAGCTGGTATAATAATGTTTATTTTATTTCTAACTGAAGAAATAACAAGTACTATAAATTATGGATAACACTACATTTGGGCATGGTAGAATCTCTCTTTCCATTTCCATGCCCTTTTTCCAGTCTCAAGTGCTTGGTCTACTCCCTACTTTGTTTTCACCAGTTCCTGTCTTTAAATCTGTTTTCCGCCTTCCCTCAGCATTCTCTCTGTCCTCCCCAAGAGATAATTACCTTATTGGAAAGTAAACCAATAGTGTTAAAGTGAATACTTTCAAGGATTCACAGAGGTTAATACGGCCTGAAACAAGAAAAGCAATTTTGTTACTCCCAGTATTTGTAACACGCTCACACTACTGAGATACAGCTTTTTGTCAGCATTGGGAGCCTTCTATCTATCAGTTTGTACACCTGAAACTGTGTCTTAACAACATTCCCAACCTACCTGCACTTTATGCAATAGTTGAGGAAGCTCTAGACCAGGGCTCCTCAAACTTTTTAACCAGGGGGCCGGTGCGCGGATGCAGTGGCAGGCCGTCATCTGCGGCTGCTTGGTTCCCCCCCCCACCCCCCTCAACCCCCGGCGGGGGGGACAGGGGGGTCTGTAAATACCGGGGGCCGGACTGAGGACCCTGGGGGGCTGTATCCGGCCTGCAGGCCGTAGTTTGAGGACCCCTGCTCTAGACTAAGCAGGACTTTATGACATTACTAACCATGAATTTTGAAAATATATTTTAATTTTCATATCAGAATGATGTGGTAGCATTTCACACAGATGAAGGGCCCATAAAAGCACAAAATGAACAAAAATGTGTCAGTCTGCCAATCAATCTATCCCAGTCAAATGATGGTTACAATGCTACCACCGCAGCATTAATCGTACAACGATTAATCAAATCCACTGTAGACGATTTCTGAAAATGATTTAAAATTGAACCACATAGTAAAGATATTTACATTTTGGACTATATGAGGTGTAGGCTTACACCCATATACAATTGAATACCTTCTCTAAAATATAAATTTTATAATTGCTTCCTATTGCATAGTCTGGGAAACATATGTAAGAAAGGAATTGTAGATCCCACCAAATGTTTTCTAAACACAGTTGTGCAGAGTTGTGGAAGAGATTTGGCTGGCAACAGTGTCAAATGCCTACACATCTATTTGCGTGGCTTTTGGTTATTTGTCACAAGTAATTAATCTAACTATTCAGACAGCAAACATTATTTTTAATTATTTATTTTTAAACAGTAATTAATCTAACTATTCAGACACCCCAAAACAGGATTTTCTCTTTCCCTTCCTGGCCACACCATACAAGGTTCTTAAATTCAGCTCATGTGTCTGTATAACTTCCCAAGAGAAAATAAAGCTGCTGCTTTGCTATGATATTAGATAGGAAAAGATCTTCTTGTGATTTGATGTTGTGTTTTAACCCCAGCTGGCACAACAACAACAATTGTAATGAAAAGGAGAGCGAGAGGGAGAGAGGAATGAAACCCAAAAGGAAAAAAACCCACCCTAATGATACACAATACAGTTGCTCACCACCCTCTGACTGATGCCCAGCCACTCCCTGAGCAGCAACTGACTGGCCCCAGCCAAGTCCCCCAAGTTTATATACTGATCATGGTATTCTGCGGTATAGAATATCCCTTTGGCTACTTCGGGTCGGCTGCATTGGCACTACTCCCTCCTGGTTTGGAGTGCACCTGCTCATGGTCAGAACATGGGAAACTTGAAAAGTCCTGGATTTAAAGCATTACTTAGCAACTAAAACATCAATGTTATCAATATTATTCTCACACTAAATCCAAAAAAAGCACTGCACCACCTGCTAAGAAGAAAACTAACACTATCCCAGCTGAAACCAGGAAAACTAGGGTCTTTGTGCTTTTTTTCTCTCCTTGTTTTCTTTGCCATATCTGATCTTTACTGACAAATCAGTTGCTCACTTTAACCTTCTGTGTGATACACTGTAAGGTTTCCTTTACTAGCCATTTCTTGACTCAGCTTTCTGAACAGTAGATTAATTGATGTGAAGGACTGCATAATTCCCAAAAGTACTAAAAAAATAAACATTTTGGTATGATGCATTATCATAAACTGAATAGACCACAATTAAACAAAATCGCACTTCTGATGAACTGGCTATCAAATGCTGATTAGCTGTCAGTTTCGTTCTTCTAAGCCAAAACAGGACATATGGTAGCAGGCTTTAGGCCTGTATTATTTCATTGTTATAATAGCAGGGCTGAAAAGTCTAGCAGAATAAAAAGGAGAACTGTTATTAGTTTGATTTTTAATTGCTGAAAATTAGTTTCACTACTGTGAATATAATTATGATAACTTTTCTCTGGGTCAGGAAGGCTTATCAAGGAAGCAAAACTGTAAAACAGCTAACAGCCCTAACATCATTAATAAATCATCACTATTTAACTCAGTTTCTTCCATGGAAGATTATTTTCTGTCTGCTGCACATATTCTTATAGCTTTCAGTTGTAATATTCAGTCATCTCAGAAGCTGATGCATTTTCTTTCCTTCTTTGCTTTTTGCAGGATGAATATTTCATGCCTATTGAGCAAGTTTGGTAAAAACAATCAACAACCTCCCTCTACCTGCTTAGTGCAAAGGGTAGGAATCACCAGGAAACCATTCATAGATATGTGCTTATTAGCAAGAACATGCACCGTGGCATAGAATAAGGATCCTGAACATTTCTAACCTGTATCTGACAGCAAACACCCAGAAAATGCAGCAGCCAGCTGGAGGTAACAGGATGACATAGCTCTAAAAATGCCCCAATCTTTTGCCAACCCAAGCTAAAGCACAGTGTGTGAGCATATGTCAGGTATCTGGGGAATAGTCTGCTGGATAGATCTGGCTTCCTGATACCACCCCAGAGTATTTCAAACAGGCAAGAACATGAAATAATCTGGCTGACTATACATGCAGTGACTGCATCCACAGTTAAATAACAGAGGGTATTAAAATGTACCTCAGATTTTCTGCCAGCTAATAACCGGCATATTATTCCATCTTGTGTTTTCCTGAGGGCATTGGCACTTCATTTGTCAAAGGCAGCCCTGTTTTATAACCAGTATTTTGAGTGTCCAAACTTTTCCACAGACATATATCCTAGAAAAGTAAGAAGAGGCTATTTTATCTTCCCCTGTAGGTAAACTCTCCTAAAAGAATAAACTAAAGTTTGAGATAACACACAAGAGTTTGGACTTTTAGTCAGATATCAGACTATATTAGACATTAAAAGGCTTGGGAAAAGGTATGTTTTGTGTTATATGTGGTAAAAGAAGCAGAAAATAATTTCTGGCTCCAAGAAGCTCAGTCTCATTGCTCAGCACACAATAAGGAGATGAAACAAACAAAGCAGAAGAGAATTTAAAACCGTAAGGAAACATACAAGTGAAAAGATCAGAAGAAAGGAAAATCACAGGTCACATCTTGCAGAAAGGGTACCTTTTATTGTTAAACATAACAGTATAAGTGATGGTAGTGAGGAGAATTGCACTGGTTTTCCTCAAGGACAGATTTCAAAATGAGTAAAGCAGTGGCTTTACAAGCGGTGAGACCCTCAGGAAAGAGACTGGAAAGCTGTCGGGTCCTTCAGGTAAAATGGTTGTATTGAAGGATTCTGACTGATGTCTAATGGCAAAGTTCTATCTAACTGCATCAGAAAGTTGGGACATTAAAAAAAATCATATAGTCAGCTTTGAAAAATAGGAGTGCCAAAACATGCATTTTATATGTGTTTAAGAATGAAAATAAGGAAAATATTAGGGAAAATGCAGTAGTCACAGTCTGAATATTAAGTTGACAGTACTCCACCAACACTCAACAGAAACAGCCATCAAATGCTGGCTATTAATTTTTGGTTGTAAAGGTAAATATTGGAGTGGGGTATCAGCATGTCAGCTAGTCCCAGCTAAGACCTACTGGAGTCTCAGAAATTTGAGATACCCTACCTTTCCAGTGCAAGGATGTCTGTTGCAACTCAGAAAAGAGGGAAAGGGAGGAGAAAACAGCAGTACGAGATCATTTTTCCCATCCTAATACCAGAGGCAGACCATTTTGGCTTTGCATGCTAAAGGAAGCAAAGCTACATCTCAGATCTTCCTGAGCAGATGGAGAGATGTTCTTTCCCATCAGCTGAAGGTTTCCGAATGTATTTCATGGTCAGCTATGAAACACAGTCAAGGAAATAAGAGCTCTTATTTAATAGAAGAAAGCAACTATGTTAGGGTACAGAAACATAGGCATACCGCAGTGTTAAGAACAGTGAATCCAAATGCAAAGCTTGGAAGCAGTAAAACAAAGAAGGCCAGAAAGGACCAGTGGATCATGCTTGGTTAAATGAATTTGAAAGAACTGTGTGACAGCAGTGACCTGAAGGCTTAGAGCTTTATATGAGCCTTCAGTATGTGATAGAAGATCTGTGGGGCATGAACCAGCTGTGTTACGGTTTTTACATTCACATTTATTTGTCTGCTGAATAAAAAGATGTACATCTTTCCTCTTTGGCTGTTCAGTAGGTTCTTACTGCTCCTGAGCTATTGTTGCCTCTCCCAGTTGATGCTGTGTGCATCACCAAGATGTGCAACACTTTGCTGTTACTCAGGGATTAAAATATGTAAGTTCAGACATGATTCTGCTTCCTCCACAGCTGCAAGTAAGATTTTTCCATTAGCTTTTTGCTGCACGAGTGATGGTTTTAATGTTCTTACCCCACTGTAAACACCCAGCTTACAAAACAGAAGGATGACTAAAATGGTGACAGCAGCTCTTTGCAATGAGAAGTAAAGACTACATCTGGAAAAACATAATGAAAACATTCCTCATAAGGGACTCACAAACAAAGAGCATAAAAATTAACTCAGCCAGGATGAGATTTTTGCTATCAGGTGTGATTGTCCTTTTCTTTTAATGCCTTGCTTTCAAGGGGGTTTAAAAGCGATCCCTTAACATATGGATCAGTAGTTCAGTATTTCATCTCATGTTTTAAAAAGGGACTTGGCATTTATTTTAAAAATATTTTAATAAATCTAAACTTAGAACAAGGTCAAATATTGTCTTCTGTCTTGAAAATCTTTAAAACCTCAAAATTTTTTAAAAATAATTTTCTCCATGTAAATTTTAAAAGCCAGTTGGAGGACTGGTTTTCTTTCACAGCACACCGATACCAGCACTTACAAAGAACAATATACATGTGTATTAAGCAATAACTGCCTTCACACCTGTCTTACCACAAGTCAGTGTTCCTCCTATACTGACACGTTTGAAACCATGCCATGTCAATGCCTTTGAAACCAATGCCATGTTCATCACAGACAAGCAGGACTAAATTTTGCTAGCTTGCGACTTTCATAAAAGTAGTAGTAATGTTTTGTAGATCCATACCTGAAATATGAGACATAGAAGCTTTTCATAAAAATAGAAGTTAGAGCAAAAACTTCCTTTTTGGGGTGAAAAAATCTCAGAGATAGGAAAATTATTGCATTTTGAAGAAGACTTCAACATTTCTTAGGACAAGGATCATCAAATGTTGCTTACAGAAATTTGTAGAGGAATGAAGGCAGTGGGTTGATTAGCATTGATAACATGCAGCTGTGGCCTTGCCTCAGAGGCAGTGGGTTGATTGACATGGATGATGTGCAGGTGTAGCTCGTTCCTGCTGAGTGGTTAAATAGCCCTGAGGATTGTGGGAGGGGGCTGGATGGAGGAGGAGTGGTGTGGTCTGATCTCTGGAGGAAGGAGAGACAGCACAGACAGTAGAATCTGACCAAGGGTAAAGCCTTGTTGCAGCCTACTGGTTTGTTTGTGCTGCAACAGAAATTGACACAATATTCTTGCTTGGTGTTTCAAAACAAACTCAGGATGACATTCCACAAGCTCTCTGAACCCTGACAGCCTCAGCAGCCAAGAAGCTTAGACTCATCCCGTGGCTGGAATTCTGGCACCAGACAGGCAAACTGTGGTGAGGTAGGCAAGTTTCCATGGAAACCTGTCTAGTTTCTGTCCAGAGTAACTAAGAAAAACCAGCTTGTTCCCACTTTGTTTTGATGATACTGAATTAGCATTTTTTCAAACAGTTCTATTAATAAACTACCTAGGCTTGTATCTGGGGGCTAGTTTTGAAGGACTGACTTAGTAGTATTGAGTAACACATTGTGATCTGGAGAAAAAAAAGTTGATGAGTCTGCTACTGACTTTCTTATCAGGAGTTAATCTTCCCAAGGCATCATTCTTTCCACCTGGGCAAAACCCTCACTCTCTTCTACATGTCCATATATAATGTATATGCAAGTGTGTAGGTACACACATGTGTAAAGTGGCACAAACCCACAAATCACCCCTTAAAGAGTAAGCTCTTAGTTACTTACTTTCAGCATTATGTTTACTTATGTACTACTACCAATTCAGTAACAGTAAGGAGATTTCTGAGCCTAGATAAAATAGACCTTTACAATTCTAATATTAAGTTATTTGAAGAACCTTCTTTTTTTTAGTGGAAGACCAGTCAAAGATTCTAGCACACTGTTCCATGGTAGAGGTTTTAAAGAGCATACAGACGCACGGATGATAAGATAAAAAACTTAGTGATCTCTGTGTTTCAGAAAACCATTATTTAAATTCAGGATTACACATTGAGAAGGAGGGTGCACAAAGTGTGACAAGAGGCTAGTATGCTAGCACTTAAAGTTACATTACCTCAGTTACTAGTCTTCTCTGTGATGAAACACAGGGCAGCAACAGATGATAGCCCACATTTATCACTAGAAGATACCAGAACTATATTTTGCCTACTGAAGATGCAGGCTGTGTTTGTATATCCTTTAAAAAGAAAGCAAATATTTGGGGAGCATGCAATATGCCTTTCATTGTAACAGCAGTAATATGCCTTGTTCCTCAATTGCAAGTAATTTATAACCTTGAACATCACAGATGGAGACCTCAGGAAGTACAGTTTCTCTCGGAGTCAGGCCTTCCTACATTCGTCTGCTCAGCTTGCAGGAGGAGTTACAAAATTATTATACTGACATGATTTCTCACAACTCTGCAATCTACAGATCTCTGTCTTTCAGTGTATAAGTACGGATTTCTTTCCACAGTGCTTTTTGTTGGTTTATTTCTCTTTGTGGGCTGGGTGATGGAAGGTAAAATTACTTTTTACCACCATGCAAATTACTCATTCTACACCTGAGAGCCTCCAGGGCATATTCTATAACATATTGCTTCCAGGGTGCTAGCTTTAGTTTAGATGAAAAAGAGGAGGCACATGTATGGCTAGCAGTCTTTGTGCACCAATAATCATGAAAGAATGTGAGCTAACTTTAAGATTACGAATTATATGTTTTACTTTTTTTCTGCTAGTAAAATTTTGTTGAGATTCTACTTACTCTTGATGAAATAGAAAGGATTTGTGTTTTTTCTGAATTGAGAACTACTAAAAAAATTACTTAGTCTTCAAGAGCAGCTTTTCTGGTAAGACCGCATTATACAGATAGATCAGAATTCTTACATGGTGCTTCTCACAGACACTTAGAAATCTGCAAAAATATAAACCTCTTTAGAACCTTAATAGCTTTCAGAAATATGGATATAGCTATATCCATGTGTTCTAGCTATACTAGAATTGTTATAGTAAACACCAGAACTAAATTTTCTTTCAAATTTAAAGCTAATTTGTCTAGTGGTGTTGCACACCTAATTACTGTAGACCTAATTAGTAGTTAATGTAACTAAAACATTAAAGACAAAAGCACTGACATTTATAGATCGATTACATACAGTAAAGGCACATATAACAGTGCAAGATAATGTAAATAAACAAGCAGGACCCTGTTGTGTTGCCAATGAACTATTGCATCATTACAAAGTAGCATGCAAACTGGAACAGAAGATAAAATTTTGCCAGTATGTACTTAAAAACTTGGCACTAGCTTAATTTCATTTAATTACTATTCTTAATCACATAAAAAACATCCAGAACAGCAGGATATAATCTTTATCATATCTGACGTCAGTAACTTACGACAGATAATGAGATATTTCTTGGTATCTCATCCCCTTAAGGCCTTCTCAGTTCAGAGCAAAGGATTCTTTGGAATATCAAAACTAAGTAGACAGTTGAGATTTGAGTAGGTGCTGGAAATGAGGTTGTCATTTTTTAGCCAGGGAATTACAGCTTTTTCCTATATAAAACTGAGGTTTGAAGTTCAAAGAGGAAGTAACAAGATTACTTTGGCACACAGGATTACAAGCCTGTTTCTTCTCTTTCAGATTGAAGCACTACAACTTTTATTTGAGCATGTGAGTTACAGTACTCTCTAGTGACTTAACTATACTACCACTGTTTATCATACTAGCTGCCCTCTCTAGGTAAATAGTCTATATATAGACAAATCACTCAACTGCAATACATTATGTCTTCAGGCTGACTCTAGAGGTCAGCGATTCCTATGTAACTTGTTCTACCGTGGTCTCTCTTCCAACAAGGGAAAATAAGATTTCCTTCTCTTTTTGATCTTCCCATATAACCCCCTAGTTGTTGATATTTCTAGCTGCCTCCCTGATGAGCTCTAACAATTATGCTATTATGAAGGATTTCACCTCAGAAGAACATCCCTCTTCTGCCAGTCCTTCATGCTACTAAAAGTGTAGCAAGCTCACTTTCTTAATTAATACTAAAAAAAATCAAATCAAAACAAAACAAAATCCCTTGAAAAACTATCACCTGGAAAGGCAACTAAATAGGTACAGGTTTGTCTAATTAGTGGCCTTTTAATGAGACAGATTTAGGATCATAGGGTAAATTGTGTTCAAAGGGACCTCTCAAAATCATCTAGTCCAAACTACTGTTCAATGAAAGCTCATCATGTATATGACAGTGTTAGACTAATTACAAGAATCTTTGTATCTATGGTTTCTGTACATAATAGGGCTAGATGGTACACCTGGTCTAGATTCTAAAGAAAGGGAAAAATGAAGATATTGAGTTCTTTAAATGTATGGTTGTTTACCCTGGCTATTGTTTACATGTGCACAGCATGCAAACTGTGCAAAACAGCATTTTCTTGTCATTGTTATTGAGATTTTGTGCCTGAAATGAACTATCTTTTTCTTATAACCTCTCTGCAAAGGTATTTCTATACATGGCATCTGGTTGCAATATTAAATTATTTCAATGTCAAACAAATATTCATCCTTTACTTTTCAGCAGGTGCCAAAGTAGCAGTTTCTGACAAAAGACCAAGTGGTAGCAAATGGGGGGGCGGCGGGCTGTGGGGATGGGGTGTGGTCAGGGAGGGAAAGGAAGAGAGACTAATTTTTTTCAAACATCACGAAAATTAATTGCACCACTTTGTAAGTGCTACCATAAAAACTTTCTCACAGTTGCCCTTTTGGCTTCCCTTGGATTAGTTACCAGTTTCTATTAGTACCAAGCTAATCAATCAGTCAAGGTATGCCTTAGTCTTTTCTGCTAAACAGAGATTGTTTTGTTTGAATATAAAAGAGATATGTTATGGCCCTAAAATCCACAACTAGTGTTGTGAATGTAGTTTTACTCCCAGTTATTTTTTAAACAAGCTTACATGCCAGTTTTTAATTTACAAATATTTTAACTTGCTTATGATTAAGCTTCACTTGCCTTCCTCCTGATTGATTGGTATTGACTTAAGGACTGCAAAATACTTCAGTTTGATCTCCATTCTCAATAAAGTGCTTTGACTATTGACATATGTGATACAGAACAGTTTCACCTCCTGCTTATCTTCCAAAGTCTGTAAGACCAGATCTTGTCTGTTGTGCATTACAGACTGAGAGAGGATGTGTTGAAAAAGAACCACCAAGACTTTCTAAAGACTGGGGAGAGAGAAATTAAAAAATAGCTTCAGATAACAGCATGCATCAACTCTTAGTACTTAGTCACAGTCTAGCTGTGATTTACAAGCACTACAAGGTATTTGATTAACTTAAGTATGTATGAAAAAGTGAAAGGGCCTAAATAGTTAGTTGCACACCACAGAAGGACAGCACAACCTAGCAGTTCAATAGTTTCAATGTGTAGTTTTGGAATGTAAGGCTCAAACTATAGTCACTTTACATTGATTCCATCTTTCTTTTTTAAATGTAAATGTCTCCATTTATGTCTAGCATAAAGCATGAAGACTCATATACACAGAATTTTGTCACATAATGTGTGTGTGATTACATTTTAATACCTCTCAGGTTACTTCTGAAATTCTTTTTTCACCTAATTCCCCCAAACTTTGCATTAACTCAATACTTTAGAATGGTAATAACAAATTAATTTACTGAAAAAATGCACTATTAATTACTTTCATAGGTCCACTTGATAATTTTATGAAACAGAGATGATCTTTTGTTCTCTGTCCTGGGCATGTCTGAACAATGTTAATCAAGCAGTTGAGATTAGAAGGGTATAGGGAGAAAATATACAATCTTGCCATCTATAAATCTAAAGTATGGCAAAGCTCAAAAAATATCTCTTTGGAAAACAGTTTTATGATTCACCTCAGCAAGATGCAGAAGTTAAAGAAGAGGTGTACTGTTTCAGTTGTGTATATTTCCACACTTTTCCATGACATGTAGAAAGATGGGGTAGCAGAAATGCTGGAGAGATCAGCATTTCAAGAAGAGAGATACAAACATGTACCTGTTACCTACTATGAAAAATTACATATTTACATATCAAACTGTGTATATTTGCTATGTATGTTATAGACAGGTGTTTATAAAAACCAAAGAGGAACAAAAAGAATATCTTAATGTTCAAAGACATCTTTCTGTAGTACATACTCTGGTGTTTTTTAAACCCCAAGCCAAACTTTTCAAACCCAGAAACGAAACTGGATTAATTAGTAGTCAAAGTGGGAAATAATTTTCAACTCATAATTGAAAATCTGTGTCTCACAATTACAAGCTCCTGTTCTACCCCTGGGCAGAGAGCTATTATAGAATGCGTTAATCTCAGAACTAGTTTTCTGAAATCTAACTGAAAATCTGCTTTAGATGTAATGGTAATTACCGGCAACTACAGTGCTGGTAAGGGTAGTGTTTGCCACAAATACAGAAATTATATTTTTTATTACATTTCCATATACTTTGCCAGAAAATTAAGAATTAATAGTTTATGTGTTTAGTTTACACAAGCAAGAAAACTGAGGGAAGAATGCTTATTTGTTAGATAAAGGTCACAGAAATGTTGTAGAATCTCTTCAGACCATGTGAGACTACACTTTTTGTCTCATCTGTTAAATTACACTTAAGCTGAAAAAGATATTAAGTTACATATGTAT
The DNA here is from genome assembly GCF_023638135.1 of Falco biarmicus. Classification (NCBI taxonomy): domain Eukaryota; kingdom Metazoa; phylum Chordata; class Aves; order Falconiformes; family Falconidae; genus Falco; species Falco biarmicus. The sequence goes on along the minus strand of NC_079289.1, from coordinate 102,230,552 downwards.
ATGTAATTATAACAGCAAACTATTATTTTTTTACTGACACCTCTAAAGGAACTACTCAGGTTACAATGCACTAACAATATACAAGCCTTCAGGCTGGTTAGATATACAGTCACAGACAAGTCCCTGTCAGGCTGAAATTCAGTTACATGATAAGCTCTGAACTGTCACTAATATTACTACTATAATAAAAATTTCTCATTAAGCTTAAGGTTTTTGTAGATAAGAGAAAGTCAGCTACAACATAATATTCAATTTAGTATTATGTTTTCATCCAGAAAATTTTAGCCAAAGAAGAATGTTTTCAAAAAGAAGGAAAAAAAAAAAAAAGAAAAAAAGAAGCAGCTAGTAGGCAGGATCAGAAGAGTCTATTTAATTAATCAGTAATGTATTTAATTAATCTGTAACTTACACAAAAGATACCTTACTTTGGAATCTCTTTTATCTATTTTTATTACTCTACTGATAGAAATTCTGACTTTTCCATTCTCTTCCTCTCCCAACTCCAGGCTCTCTTTCACCTTGTTCCCCGTGATTGGAATATCCTTGATAACATCACTAAAACCAAAGAGAATAGAATTGAATGCCGTGAAGGTTAATTTTCAGTCTGCAAGCGAGTGCCTGGGCTTAAGTATCTGAGTAGTTATTGATTTCAATGGGTCTTCAGGTACATTTAAATACTTTGTTCAGACTGATATTCTGCACTATTTTACACAAGACAAGAACAAAATTATTCATAAAGGATCAAAAAAGAAATGATGGAATTTCTGTACAATGAGTGGACAAAATACATAGCCACATATTAAATATTGGCATCAATCTCATACTTTCTAAAATGAAATTAACATGGCAAATAATTATCAAGAAGATTTCATCCAGGATCTGAAATTGAAGTGACATTACCGATTGACTTCTAAGACACTGAAATGTGTTAGTGTTTCTACACTAGAATTGAATACAGACATGCTGTGAAGGCGATAAACCTTCCTTCTCTAATCTGTGTGTGTTGTCGTATTACGTTTAGTTGGTAACCCACCTGAGTGGAGGTTATTCAGGATATTAATATTATCTATACTAATATTTAATTTTAGTGATTTCATCTATAGGAAATGCAATTAAATAAGTCACCTTTGTATCTTATAGTTGCTCCCTTCCTCCTTTTTTCAGTGTTTAACTAGATGTTTGAATAAGCCAGCAAGTGCTCTGAAGTGCACACAAAGTAGGCTCATCTAAACAGAGATGGAATCCTTAGACTGAGCTCACCACCATTTACTGTCCTCCACGCTAGCAGAAACAGTCAGGCTGTAACCTACTAAAATCCAGCTAACATCACCTAATGCATGAAATACATTTACTAAAAAGATGGGGAATGGGAGGAAAACCAGAGTCTTCTACAAAAGTTCCTTTTGTGTGCAGCCTTTTCTGTAGCATCACTTCTGAAAACAAATAAAAAAAAAAAAAAAAAAGAAATTCAAATGCTCTTTATTCCTCTTGGAAGATGGCTGTATTTCCTTCTAAATTGCCAGCTAAAAAACAGTCCTGGCACCTGTGCATTGTTTCCTCACACAGTGACAGCAGCTGCTCTATCAGATCCCCAGAGAACTAGAACCTCTTTAACTAGGCCTTTAACTGAAAAAAACCAACCCACCAAACCAACAAAAACACCTTACCATGGGTTAATGGAAAAAGAACACATGTACCTGTGAAACAGGAAAGATTATTTTCTCATGCTCTCCCCCCCATCGCCTCTCTCCCCTACCCTCCCCACTCACTTCCCTGCCACCATTTCCCCCTAAATATTCAAAAGTTTGGAAATCAATAATAAATGGATAATAAAAAATGAGAGGATTTTTTTTTTGCTGTTTATGATTGATCATCAAATTATGTTGATTTTTTATTTGCAACCCTACGAAAATATGTACTATTAAAAAAAGATAGACTTCCTAGGCAATGAGGTGATGCAATGATGCAATGATGGCAAGGAACAATTCCCCAGATACTTAACCATGATGAAAACAATCATATTAAGTATCTGTTATCGTGTTTTATTTAGTCCTCTCTGTTCACATTTTGAGTATATTCATAGTGTTGTAATATATTATTGTATTTTCATATTGCACTTGGAAAAGGGGGTAGATGCTGATCAGTTAGGATCATAGAATCACAGAATATCTCAAATTGGAAGAGACCCATAGGGATCATTGAGTCCAACTCCCTGCTCCTTACAGGACTACCTGAAACTGAATCATATGACTAGAAAGTGTTGTCCAGTTGCTCCTTTAAACTTATATATAGGTTATATGTGCATTATATCTATATACAAAAATATATATGACCCGGTTCTTATATTTGTAGGCTGAAACCTCACAAAACACTAAAGGAAAAATTCTGAAGTTAACAAATTGAGGATTAGGTTTTCTGAGCTAATGATCTTTCTTCAGGGTGGAAGCAGGGGTTTCAAATATCTTCACTATTAAAAATATAGAAAACTAAACGCTGAACTTTTCATCTCAGGAAAAAAGCTGATCTGTTTCCCTTCAGTTTTTTTTAAGTTTGGAAAGAAATTTCTCCAGATCTAACCTTTTTGAACTCAAAAGCAGACAGTTGTCACCTGGATTAATGGGTATTCTTCAACATAGTTACGTTGCAACAGGAGTGCAGTCTGTCGTCCAAAACTCCAGCTACTTGAATTCACTAAAACATTGGTATGACCTTCATAAAGCCCATTTGGATAACTTTCCCAGTACATAAATAGTAACCCAGAGTACACTGAAATGTGAAGAATGGGGGTTTCCTGTATACACTAGCTTCCTAAACCAGCTCTACATTCCTAAATTGCACAGATTCATCTTCCCTTCCCCCTCAACCCTTCCTCTCACTGCTCACAATGCCAGTAAATTTAGAGGTCTCTGGCAATCTGCCTGGGAACTGGAACATGACTGCAGTGTATGCTTGTATGCTGATAAAAATCAATTGCTTTCTGTGCCAAGTTTGATAGTTGAAAGGTGGCAAGGACCATTCCCACCCAGCAGTCTTGATAAGGAGAACACTTTGCTAGCAGAAATATGGGTTGTTTTTATCCAGCTGCAATGTGGGTTTTTTGCCTCAGCCTTTTGAGTGGTACCATTAAACCCATGCTGCAGTCTTCTCTGCTGCTTCTGAAGCAGAGAATCTTGAAAGGATGTTTCCCCAGAAACGTGATCTCTCCCCAGACTGAGCATGAAAGGCAGGTAGTGCTTCCTAGAAGCAGGTTTTTGCTAGGCAGTTACACAGCTGGCTGACAATTCTCTCCCTTCTGATGATAGCATAGTTGCAATGAATTCTCCATTTAGGCTGAGGCTGATCATGTTTCCAGTGCCAGAACACAGATTGTCTCCTGTTGTGTTGGCCCTTCAGCCCTTGGTTGAAGATGCTTTGGCAACTGGAATATCAATGCTGGAGTACACAAATATCAGAAATAGCATATCTCAGCTCAGAAACTAGAGAGTAATAAAATACAATCACTTCTTTTAAAGAGGAATTACAAAAATCTACATTTTGGATGTTTGAGTTATGTTACACAAGTACTACTTTATATATCTTCAGTGGACTCAAATTTAACTTTTAGGTGGAGAGTTTTAACCAGCTTTACCAGCTTTTAGGTTTACAAATCTTACCAGAATAGCTTTGACTTGGTTTCCTTGTCTGATTTTTTTTTTTTAATTTTGCTAGGAAGAGACAGATTGTCTTTCTAATTTTAAACCTGAATGTTACTGGCTTAGGAGTGACTCATACAAGATTTACAGGGAAAAACAGGAAAAGAAAAATCCTCAAAAAATAATAGCAGGTGTATTTCTCTCACAGCTGTTCTGAAGAGTTTATAGTTGTACAGTCCAGTTAGATATTTAAGTCACTCAAGCATTGTTTCCTTAGTGACAGATTGTAATGAAATAAAACATGAAAAATAAGCTATAGAAACATTTGCTAAAATAAATAGGATTAATAGACATTTGTATAATAAAACACAATAACTTATAAATCCTTAGAAATTATAGAATATTTATAGTATTTAATATCTCTGTACTGAGTCACAAAAGCAACTGAAAAATAATTCCTGGGTGTTGAAATCAGAAGCTATCACAGCCCCAGTTCTTCTGATCACTGAATGAGTGCTAATGCCAAATAAAATCAGTGGCTGATTAATTAAAAAAAAACCCAAGCAACAAAAGCAAAAAAAGAAAAAATCCAAGAGGACTAATGATTAAGAGCCTTGCAGTGTGCTGAAATCACAAAGACCAGAGCTTCTATGCTCAGTTTTCACAAAGAGAAGGCTGTTGCCAGCATGGTTCTACCATGCAGGTGTAACTGTGGAGAAACACCTAGCTGCATGTATTTTAAGCCAGCAAAATATCTGATTATTGCCATCTTAATTAGTCATCTCATCCATAAAATTACCATTTTAAGTATCACCAATAATAAACTAAATTAAAAGTTTATATGTATCTGGGTCCAGATTTTTAGAATATCTCAAAACACTGTGTGGCAGCTAGGGCTCAGACTATGAAGGCAGGTGCACAGGCACATGCTGGATGCCTAAACATCTTTGAGACCCATAGTATTAAGTTTGGAGGTAACACTTTAAGTTATGTGCAAAATGCAAGCTCTTTGGGGAAATACCATTGAACCTTTAAAAAAAGAGCTCATGGCACATTTTCTCACCTGACATGAGCTTCTTTGACAGCTGTTTCAAAGCACCCCATCAAATGGAGCCCAGAGAAGTGTGGAGTTAGGCGCAGGCTACAGTTCAGTGAGAATTCACTGAGAGCGCATGGGAGGAACGTGCAGAGTTCAAGGGAAACCCTTCACACACACACACGTGCCACCATGGCGGGGCTTTCTGCAAGCTTCTGGCTGCCCTTGGGGCAGGCCTTCCCCTCAGAGCAGCCCCGCCAGGGCCAGGCTCAGCCAATTTGTCTTGTGCTGGCACTGTGGCCCCTGATCCAGATGATCAAACCCCTCCAATAGCCTTTGACTCGCTGACACAGGGTGCCGCCAGGCTCCCTCCCACAGCACCGACAACATTGAGGGAAGGCTTCTTGAGGAGCCCAAAGAGTGGTGGTAAATGGAGTTACATCCAGCTGGCAGATGGACACAGGTGGTGTTCCCCAGGGCTCAGCACTGGGGCCAGTACTGTTTAGTTATCTTTATCGACGATCTAAACAAAGGGATCGGGTGCACCCTCACTAAGTTTGCAGGTGACACCAAGTTGGTAGAAGCGTTGACCTCCTTGAGGGCAGAAAGGCTCTGCAGGGGGATCTGGACAGGCTGGATCGATGGACTGGGGCCAATTGTACAAGGTTCAACAAGGCTCAGTGCTGAGTCCTGCCCCTGGGTCACAGCAGCCCCACGCAATGCTGCTACAGGCCTGGGGCAGAGTGGCTGGGAAGCTGCCTGGCAGAAAAGGCCCTGGGGGTGCTGGTTGACAGCCAGCTGGACATGAGCCAGCAGTGTGCCCCGGTGGCCCAGAAGGCCAGCAGCATCCTGGCTTGTATCAGAAGCAGTATGGCCAGCAGGACTAGGGGAGTAATCAGCACTGGTGAGGCTGCACTCTGAATACTGTGTTAAGTTTTGGGCCCCTCACTACAGGAAAGACATTGAGGTGCTGGAGTATATCCAGATAAAGGCAACACAACTGGTGAAGTGTCTGGAGCACAAGTCTTATGAGGGAACTGGAGTGGTTTATCTTAGAGAGGAGGACACTCAGGGGGGACCTTATCGCTCTCTGCAGCTACCTGAAAAGAGCCTGTAGGCAGGTGGGGGTAGGTCTCTTCTCCCAGATAACAAGTGACAGGGCAAAAGGAAACAGCCCCAAATGGCACCAGGGGAGGTTTAGTTTAGGTATTAGGAAAAAATTCTTCACTGAAAGGGTGGTCAAGCATTGGAACAGGCTGTACAGGGAGGTGGTAGAATCAATAACCCTGAAAGTGTTTAAAAAAACGTGTAGATGCAGTGCTTAGGGACATAGTTTAGTGATGGATTTGGCAGTCCTGGTTTAACAGCTGAACTTGATCTTAAAGTTCTTTTTCAGCCTATATGATTCTGTGACTCTATGAAACAACTGATGGGAGAGGTGGGTCTCAGCTGCAGTGCCCACCCAGGTCAATTTGGTATATGCATATACCCAGGTCAATTTGGAGCTGCACTGCTCGAGTGCAAGAGACCACAGCACAATGGTGCACACTGGAGCACACATGTGCCACTGGCTGGAGCCACAGGAAGACCTCAGGATCCTGTAACCAGGCTCATAAATCACAGTGCACGGGCACTAGCAGGTGCTGGGTTGTGAGTGTACAGGTGTTAAAGCACAGGCAGATGTTTATAACGTCAAGTTTGCCTGAAAGCATCAGCACAAAAAGCTCACCTTTCATTAACAGCTCATCAGTGCCAAACAACTATGCAAAATGATGAATGCTCATGAAACCCCAAATCGTGGGAAATTGCATCTGACTATAATTGCAATCTGTATTTCACACACAGTCAGAATGTGAATTCTGGCTGCCTAGAGAAAAAGAGCAGGAAAACATTGCTCAGTTGTTGAAAACACTTCTGTGGTTGTGCTACATTGCCCTCTGCCCTCCAGACAGAGCTGTCTTTCAGAGGAGAGACCAGGGCATTCAGCCAGATCCAGTCCTTTGGACTGTTTAAGTTCCCAGTGCATAATACATGCAGAGAGGGAGACAAGCAATTTGAGAGGCTGTGGAATACTCTGAAAGATAAATGTAGGCAGTGGATTTATTAACCAACTTTCCCCTCTGAAAACTTGGCCTTTCATGATACGTGAAAATATGAACCCTGACAGCTAATGGTCTACTACAGGGAAATTTTTAACATGCTGGCATTTATTCTAAATGGAGCAATACCTTACAAATTCCTAGCCTCCTGAATTTTCACTTCTAAGGAGAATATTGTATAGTGCTTGCCTTCTCACTGTACTATGTTCCTAATTCATACTGCCCCATCAAATAAGTCAGCTAGCACACCAGAATACTAACCAGGTACTCAAAGAACATAGGTATGTTGAGATTTCAACTACAAAAGAACCTTACCTCATTTTCTACCTCCCCTGCAGAAAGAAACTCTGCTTTTTCTAACAGTCCCAAGTCCAGTCTCTGTTTTGGAGTACAACAGTATCACACTGAGCCAAGCTATTTCTTTATCATTTGGGCTTATTGTCAGATTTAACTGAAGAACTCTGTAAACACAAAGTGAAGGTGGGAGATCTGAAAGCTGTATGACCCATTTTTTTGTCATCTTACAAAGAAATTGAGAAAGCTTTATAAACATGCCTAACCCACACATCTGAGAACTAATAAAACCTAATACATTGTTATGATATATTTAAATAGACACAAAATGCGGAAGTTTCTCAACTTTTCTGGTCTATAATCCTGTAGTTTGTATTTTAAACATAAAGATTTGACCCTGTGGAATTGAAACTCTAAATACAGTGGTAATCAAGTGGAATGAGGGAGAAGCAATAACGGTTTGTATATGAGAGCTTTTCCTAAGCTTGCCTTGTGAAGGAAGTCATATTGTGGAACTATCATAATAATTACTAAATAATTGTATGACTGGCTTTTAATTTGAATGGAAACCCCAGGGATTCAGAGGAGTTACATTTACACCTTGATTACATGTTTTGTCATGCACTAAACCCAAAAGTTTGTTGTTGGAATTTTGTTGCTCATTTTCACAGCCCAGTGGCAACTAGAGGCAAATGGGCACAAAAGAGGTGCTAATGTGATCCAAGAGCAGGGGTCTGTCCTTGGTAATGAAGCTTAATTCATCTGTGGTAATCTTATGCACAGGTCTGTTCCATTTGCATTCACAAAGGCCACTGCTCCCTTAACAAAGGGTGTTACTGGGACAAATAACAGGAACTTTGGAGTTTATCCGTTTCTCTTCATAGAGCACTTGATTTTCCTAATGTGAATGATAGTGCAATTCCAACTGAACCGTAACGAAGTTTTGAAAAGAGGTCAAAAACTCTTGAAAACATTTTTTTCAGAGACTTGTTCCTGGCATCCTGGATACAGAACTGGATATAATTAGACTAGGAAGTGAGGAAATCATGGAAATTGCAAGTATTTTTCATGCTCACATGAGAAGAGGTTACAAAAGGGAGCATCATCGAGTAAAAAGTGATTAATTATTGACACTATAGTTCCCCCAAAGCAATACTGAAACTCATGGAGTTCCCTGGTGAGCTAGTAAAACTAATGCAGATGTGAAAATCCTACAAGAATTTACATGGTGCTGCTCTGTGTAGCAGGGATGAAATTGATGGGGCCAACTCATAAAAAAATTTAATACAGCCTAGGGAGTGAGTAAATATAGATGAAGTGTTGAAGGAGCTTGATATCAAATTATGGGGTTTTTAAATTTCAAAATAAAATGTATTTTAAAACTGTGAATAAATAATTACCTTTTACAAATATTTTGTTAAGGAAACAAGGAAACCCTTCAGAACATTTTTTTTTTTTTTAGTATTAAAATTAATATGATCACTTAATCTACTGTTGCCCTTAGATTTGCATGAGCATAATCCAAACATAACAGCAAACTTTAAATTTTTCTGACTGCCATCTACTCTAAATCTTTATGGATTTATATATAATTATGTATGGAATGGAAACCAATTTTTCTACTACACTATATGGGAATTTTTTTTATTAAAACTATTTCATTGTAAACATTATTTTCCAGGCAAATATATCTCAATGTTGCTGATTTTTGTTGATAGGGGGGCAATGGAATAGTAATAATCAGCTTGCAGGCAGCTTTCAGTGACTTCCTGTATTACATTTCAAATGGACAAAGTAATCACCAGTCACAATGTCACCATTTGTCCCCATTCAGGCTCTTGACCTTTAGATTGCCCATTAAAGAGAGGAAGACCAGTTCCTATCCATCTCTTGGCAATAGAAGAACTTTTCCTGCTGTAGATGGACATTTGTTCAACAGAAGTTGCAGCCCAATTGACGTCCATCTGATTTGGAAGTTTCCTTCCTCTTTACTGGAATAGGAAGCACATGCAATTATGGGCTAGTTCATTAATTATTTTTAAGGGGAAAGATTATGAGAGAGGAAAACATTGCCTACATAGATAGAAATGCTGAAGTTTAGATAACCACTAAAAGGAGAGAAAATGTTGTGTTGCATCTTTATGGCTTTTGAGTGGATACATTTGTTGCTGAAATGAATCCAAATCCACTGATGGAAGGAACATAATATAGCTCTTGTGGCACTGTCCCTCTACTTATAATGCAAGTTGCGTGCTGGGGTGGGAAGGGAAGATAACTGGGTGGGATGAGAATAATAAAATAATTCAAATTCTGTGTAACTTCAAAAATATCCATGATGGGCTGGTCTTACTGCTTACTTCATAGGATCAGTTGTCAACACAGCCAAATTTGCAACTTTTTTTTCCTCCACAGGTATCAGAGATACTGTAGAGATTATAATATATTATACAACGGAAGGAAGAGAAGAGCGTACGTCACTCGCCTTTAAACAAAGATAAAGTCAAGAGTAAGCCATACTCTCCAATACAAATTCTCACATAACAGTGGAAGACAGTTCTTCCCACATTCTCATTCAGTGAAATAAACAACATTTTATATAATTTCTGAACAGAATTTTACAGTATAGTATTTGCATTACATTTCCAGTAAGGGAGAGCTCACCACCTTCAATAAAATAGTGAAATCTGTCTCAGATTACAGAGCTCTTGATTGCCAAGAAAATTAAATGCCAATTGTTTAGTTGGGGTTTCCCAAGAGTAACTGCATGTGCAAGACTCCAAAAGGGGAGTACATTTGGCAGTGAAGCTCAAATCCTGTGCAGCCAAGGCATGCCAAAGAGAAATGCTGTAGTATAAGCTGTCTAGAGATTTCTGGAAAAACTGGTACTCAGAGCAAAAAGGAAGTGAGCTTCAGAAAGACATCTCTCTTTTCTTTGACAGCTGGCCCATAGGTACACAGTGGACATTGATCTACAGTTTTGGTATTTTGCAGAAGGCCCTGTCTTCAGGAAACTGCAGGATCAAAAGAACTAAACATAAGCCTCAGTTGACTCTGAGGATGCTTGTGTATATCCAAAGCAGGACTTCAGTGGCATGCTATTTGAATACTTCATTGTCCCTTTTTTTTGTGTGAGTTTTGAGGAAAAGCCTGGAGATGAATAACGTTACATATCTCTCTCTCCTAGGATTGGGAGGTACTTTTCAGTTCTTTGTCAAGCAGAGTTCTTCACTGCAGGGAGTAAGTGACACAAAGTTTGTGTCCCTGTAATTGGGTGTGAGCCAATAGAAACTACACATCTCTCAGCTTCCTGTCCCATCCCCCCTGTCCCATTTCCCCCTTTACAAGTGGATCCCACTTCAGAAAGCTATGCAATTCAGTACCAGAAGTTAAATTCTATACATTCTAAATACATATATATACATATTCTATAAACTATGCTGGTGGCCCTCTTGGTTTTGGTTACATTTTGAACTGATAGTAAACCAAGAAAAGTTCTTTTAAAGCACAATTAAGTATAAAAGAAATATACAAAGGGGGCAAGAGGGTGGTTGTGGCTCTATTAAACACATGTGGAAGTGAAAGGACTGCCCTAGTCTAAAGAAGTGTTGAATAAACAAAAGCGGTAGAATCTATGGTGGAGGCCAGGCCGCATCAGGAGTGGTTTTGCTTTAGGGAGGAAAAATACTTTAGACTAGAGAGTGATTATAAGTTATACGAATGAGTGGAGGAAAGACCTGTGTACACAGTGTTTTCAATCAGTTTTATCCTTTCAGTGTTAAACTCTTGCCTTTTGAGAACCTAGAAGATTTTTAAGTGTTCTGGCTCTATCTCTGGAAATAGTATCAATATTTAGGAACTCACACTTTTAAACGAATAGGAACACTAGCTTCACAGTGTGCACTTCAGCACCTGACCCACGAACCTCTCTCTCTGGCCTTTTGAAAGGGAGCAACTTCTCAGAGCAGTGGCAGAACTAATGCAGACCTTTCCTTTTTTTAACTTTGAACATTATGTGAAGACCATGTTCTTCTGATTCTTAAAGAACAGACCACTCTGCTATACACACATTTACGTAAATGCTTGTAATTAAATCTGATGAGCACATCTCTTACAGAAGGAGAGTATTTTGCACATTATTATGTTTTACTGCTTTCCTCCTGGCTACCAAATATATGAAGGAGTATATATTGGTGTAGGCCGATCTGTAAAGAAGTTGTAGGCAAGCAATGGAATATAAATTATGCTTTTCATCATTACTGTTGATAGCAGCATGGAAACATTTGTATATTTCTGTGCAAAGACAAGTACAGAATTAAAAGTACAATGACATGTGGAGAGCAAGAAGAACAAAGTGCATAAAAAAATACTGCAGTGATGAGGAGAGTCATCACAACTGGTTTTGAAATATGTAAAAGGACACTGCAACAAGAAAGAGAATAAGGTGTCCTCCATGTCTAAAGAAAATACAATAGACATAAATTGTAACAAGAGATATTCAATATAGACCTAAGGGGGGAAAATCATAAAATGACAGCATTTTCAAAGTATTATGAAGCAATTGAACAGATTCCTTGGAGAGGTTGTAAAATTTGTGTTATAGAATATATTTAAATACAATCTAAATACCTCTTAACCCCAGCTGTAGGCAAGGCAATGCAATGGACCAGAAGATACCTTGACATCTTTTTTCACACTGCAATTCAATAATTTTCAGAACACTGATAATTCTCTTGCTTTTTAGAAGTGGAAAAAGCATATCCTTCACATAGACTCTTGTTTCACTTCAGTTCTTCACTAATTAAACATCTCCCAGTAGATGTTGCCAATTGATACACCTAAGACTGAATGATAACCTAAATCCTACACTTTGACATACTTGGGCCTGCCTTTGTGTCCTTCACACAACTGAATTTCTGAATTGCATGTGACTTTTTCTGTCACACATTATATGTGTAACCATAGGTTGTATCTTTGGAAATGCAAAACAAAATTTAAGTGACAGATAAAAATGTAGAAACCACCTACTTGAGTAAATAGTTTTCATAAGGAAATAATCTTAATATACTACTGTCCTTTAAGATTTTTGTACGTGCTTTACAGTATTAAGTTAAAACACTTCTCAGTCACCATTAAGAAAATACTTGTATTTATATATTAATAACAAAGAGAAATGAAATTTAAAAAGAACAAAAAGCCAGATATTCTTAGGTAAGATGTAGGTTTCAGGATCTAAAGTCAGTTGCAAATTTTGTGGCCAACTCATGAATTTTTATTAATAGAAGCAAAATCATACATCAGGCCATGCTGAAATTTTGAATCGGCCATAGGTTATCCTATTTCAAGATCAAGGTTTGACAGCTCCTGACAAAATGAAGACTTAGTAACCAGGTTATGAAACAATTGAAAGAAGACTCCATTCCATCCTAAAAAGTTGTCATTTAAGGCATCTATAACTCTTGGATATTGTATTGCCATATTACCATTTAAAAATTTAAGTACAAATGTGTAGGTTTTGCCTTTAGTGAATTCTCTTGCTGGTTTTAAGCAGTAGCATCTGAGTAAAAGTTGTTTTACAACTTTTAGTCTCTGACCTCTGGAAAGCATTTATGCAGTTTATCATTGAAAAACAGATAAAGCCCCTCTCCTTTCCCCCGCCTCCCCACCCAGCACAATTTCCTGAGGTTTAGAAGTAGTATAGTCACACATCTCAGTGCAGAAACAGCATAGAAGTTTTTCCTTCTGGTCTGTTCACAATTTTCTTATTTGTACACTGATCCACTCGAGGAAATTGTGTCCTACATGTGACCTCAATGTTTAAACAAATTATTTGCTTCTCTTTCTATCAAAGGCTAAAACATCCATACAAATATGAGCATCTAGAAGACAGATGAGAGATATACTTTATGTGTCTACAGCTTGTAGGTTTCAATTTTCAGCTGTAACTGATAGAATGATTGCAGTCTATTGGATTTTGGATCAAAATCTGATCTCATTCCAGAATCAAGTTATGCTTGTATAAGTGAAATCAGATTTGAGACTTATATGACATTATATAATACGTAAAGAAACAGTTATTTGCCTTACAGTGACCATCATTCTGAGATGCATTGTGCACTCTTGGAGTGTGTGGATATCACGAGCTTAAAAATACCACACTGAAAATATTCTGGCCAGCCTCTTTTCAGGCCATAACTGTTAGGTAGTGCACTACCACCCTGTCCCAAACATGCACTGAGGTGATCAAAACACCTCTTTACATTCCTTGCCAAAGCACAGGCCAAACACATACTTCATTTAGAAGTGGGAAATGACAGTGGGCTCTGGGGTACAGCAATGAGTTTGAGCTTTATATTGACTTCTTGTTCTTATAACTGTACCTACCCTGAGCTATTGTAAAAGAAAAGGCTGTGTAGAATTAAACAATAAATGGTAATTTTTACACTGGTGAACACTATTGCTTGGTATCTCAAGTGACTACCAAGTAGCTGCCCTCCACAGTCAAGGAAAGAAGAAGAGAGTTGCTCACTCCAAAACAAAGGCTGCAAAGCAAAGGTGGGAGAACCACTAACCTGACATGACTCTCATTTAACAAATAGTGCAATTGTCTGAGTTTTGACATCTGGTTGCACAAGTCTGGGGGACACTTGAAATGCTTGTCTCTTCTAGTATCTACAAAGGTAATATTTACCCTTTAAGAGACTTAATTACCTTAGTTCTATTTAAGTTAGAAGTATTCCACTTAGGATTTAAAAATGATGAAGCTGAAAATCTGGGTTTAGGAGAAAATGTGGTTAATGCATTATGTAGTTTGGGCAAAATCCCTAAGGAATTTGGGGAAAACTTTGCATGTAGCCTGAGCAGTTTGTCTTTAGGGAAGCTGGAGCATGATACACCTACCATAAGCTCCCATAATTTTGCTGTCCTGTAGGCTAAAATGGGTGGAAAACAAGATTTTTTTCTTGGGCACATTATGGAAGTATTGATTAATCCGAGCAAAGTATTATTAAGAATCCAGAATGGGCAATGGAGGGAAATGCTCCTGCTGTGAAAACACCTACAGAATTTAGAGGGATGCAGTTGTTTAACAATGTGAATATAAAGCATGGTACTATGAAGGTGGCTCTGTTGCTATTACAGATGTCAGGTGAACACTAATCTAGCCAAGGTTCATGTTCACGGTTATGTCTGCAGTCACATCATCTCTGCAATACAGTCTGAGCAATAATGAGGCTTTTTATAGATCATGACAACGCTGAATTATACAGATTAATTATACTGCTATCCTCCCATCCAACTCTGAAGTAACTGCTCTACCTATGGAAGAGCAAAGGTATTGTGAAAAAGCTCAGGGAACAGTCAGGTTTCACACACTGCATGAACTCTCTCACACAGGGTAAATTAAAATGAGATCATAAAAAAAGAAGGGGAAACTATGAGCGCATAATGGTTATAGTGCCTTGTAGGATGCCCTGTGGAATTTAATTGGGGACTACTGAAAAAAGTGTAGAAAAAAATCTTTGGCACTTCCATTAAGGGTATGTTATTCTTTTAGAAACTTTGAAAGATCTTAGAAAGAGAACTCATTGTAATTTGCAAGACATCTCTTGTGTCTTCAGAAAATCAGATACCTCTGTCAGGGAGGAAGTGAAAGGCCTAATAAGCTTACTTCTTAAATACAATCCTAATAAAACACTTAATTTTTACACTGCCAGGTAAGTGATAATGCGAATTAAATGTTACATCAGATATATTTTGTCTAAAGGGAGGAGGACATAGCAAGTTTACTTTGGACATAATGATCAACTTTGGTCACTAGGTAGGTCACCTAAACAATTTGCAATAACATTATTATCAGCTGAATACGCCACTTGAGAGCTTGATTGAATTTTCCCTTTCTTGTCAAATACTGATGAAAACATTCTTTTATGAGTACTGTTAACCATTTTCTACCGGAGCTGCACTACATTAAAAGAATTTAAATATTACACCTTTGAAGTACATTTTATTAAGCTTTGGACGTGTGTGTAGCACTAAAAAAATCTAAGAACTCTGAAGATATTAAAAATCTAGTCTTCACAATTTATATTGAGTCAGGTTATCTCAAATTCCAGTTTTCAAATTCCATCAACCATCCAAATTCTGGTTTATATTGGAATTAGTGTTACTATAGAATAGGTCAGCTATAATGTCTACCTTTACAAACATCTTAGAGATTAATTCCAAGAAAAATTATTGCAGTGTCAACAGATGCCTTCTATTGCTGATAGAATAGTTACCAGAGACAAATTTGATATAGCATTTATTAATATTAAAAAACTAACAGATTTTTAACTCTTCCCTTTCTCAGGTGCAATGACCAAACTTGTATCTAAACTTTACGAATTTACTTTGGGGTTGAAAAAAACATAAAAATGATACTGTTATCACTGGAAACCTCAGAAACACAAAATCACAACCCCAAGTTTCCCAGTTCTATGCAAAGTAGTTGAGAAACTGCCAGAGTAAAAATCAACATTAGTATTATCTATAAGGACTTCAGCTGCTAGAATAGTCAAATGATACTATTAACTATTTCTGGTGGAACTAAGCTGAATATTCTTGAGTCACAATCACATTGTATTTCTTTACATTAGGTACAGGCCACAGATGCAGCAAGAACTATCAGTCTGCAGTAACGAAAGAGAGAAAGAGAGAAAGAGAGAAAGAAAGAAAGAAAGGAAAGAAAGGAAAGAAAGAAAGAGAAAGAAAGAAGGAAAGAGAGAAAGAAAGAAAGAATGAAAGAAAGAAAGAGATTCTATAACAAAAGTAATTTTTTAGGTAGAACCTTTCTTTGATCCAGAATATGACAGCTGAGCTGTCCTTTGTATATCTTTAAACTATTTTGGTACATTTTTTTCTTTGTGGAATATTTTGTGTCTAAAGCAAAGTCATTGAAAATAAACTGAGCAAGTTCTTCCCTTTTCCAGAGTGTGGTCCTAATTGATCTCTCTGTGTTATGTCATTATGGGCTTTTTAACCTCTAAAAAAAAATGAATAGTTCTAAAAAAGTGTTGTGTGATATGCAGTGCATGCTCTGAGATGGAGGAAGTAGGAGGAATAATCTGAACACATGCTTTAACGCTTTTCTAAACGCTACTTACCACGTCACAACACGTTTCATGAATATACAATACTAACAATCATAGTCTCTGAGGAAGGTTGGATTTTATAGTTCAAAATACAAAATATAATCAAAGCTTTTGTCATAGCATTTGCGTCATTTTTCAATTTTAGGTAAATCTGGAAACTACTTTTCTGAAACAGCAAATAATTTCTCATTTTTTCTTAAAGGAAAATCCCAAAGGTAACATAACGAGATTTAACGCACAAAGGTCATTAAAAGAGGCATCAAAATATCACTTTATATCTCAAAATTTTACCAAGATGCCTTGGCACAGGCATTGTGGGAAACTGAGAAAAACTATTACCAGTACTAGTACCTACACAGAGAACAAAAGATGGCATAAACAGCTGGATTTCAATCATTCTGCCACTGGAGGTAATGAGCTTTCCACTTTGGCTTTAATACACAAAATTTGGCCTCAAGATTTCCATACATATTACTAATTCTTGCTACTTTCAAAAATTGATGACATTCTGGAGTTATAAAGCTATAGCTATTTAGTTTAATATTTATTTGAAAATGTGAATACCTAGTTTGTTAATACTGTCATATTTCACCTTCAGTTCAAAGAGTTAGAATCCCTCTTGCTCTGTTTATTACCTATGCAAGTAGTGAGTTAAACCTTCTTAAAGTAATAGATCTGACTAACTTCCATAGGGAGCATTTTTATTGCCAGTGCAATTAAGTAGTCCAAAATAATCTAAAGATTACAGAGAACTCTTAAGTAGTAATGATTATGACTGCTCAAAGTAGCCTGTGGCCCTGTCTACCAAAGCTGTCTTATATTCAGTATGTTTAGACATGGAAATTTACAAATCATGATCAGCATAACAGAAAAGATCCCTGACTTCATTGGGACCATTGCCTTCTTTTTGAACATATGCCAATCTTTTTTCTTAGAAAAGAGGAAGACTGTGCTTTTTAAAATGTTACTTTAAATGTTGTACAATATTAGCAGTATCCTCTTTATTACCTGTGACTCAATAAGCTCCAGTGAGTCACAGTCTTAAGAACACGTCTGTTGAAACTTTAAGCCTGACTAGAAAACAACATTCTATAAATAATCAAGTCACAAGTACTCAAATGCATTTTTCCAGATGGAAGCACATTCAGGGACTTAGCTGAGTCTGGGACTTAACATGTATGCCTTTGAAGGGATTAGCCAGTTGGGTTTAGTAAATTTCATGCACTGTTGTAATAAAAATGAAAGTACATATTTGTCTCATGAAATTTGGAAAATGACAACAAAGAATTGCTGTTTTAAATATGATGAGAGACATTTAAGAAATTCTTCAGTGTTTACATCTTGGAGAGTAAATAAACATTTGTGGTAACGTACAAGCAATGTCAAGGTACTGTTATAAATTACTAATTTATGCACAAAAATATATAGTAGATATACTGTGAAGTCACTCCTTCCCTTTTCAAGGAGAGTTTGTGTGCTATATACCACGGTTCAGAAAGACTCCAAGTCTTTCAAGCTTTCCAACTTTCCAAAAGAAAGTTCTTTTCAAGATTTCAGTCTTTCCAATATATTAGCACCTCTTTTATTTCCTGTTTACATTGTGTTTTAAAATCTCCTTTTTCTCCTGACAAGCTTATTTGGACTCTTTACTGGAAGTTTTTTATTGAGACTGTTAAGAATAGTAACTAGAATTATAAACTTGAGGGAAGCTTAAGGATCAGTTATATAATATACATTATATAATACTAAAAGTGACTGACATTTCAAACTGAAATAATTTTCAAAGTAGCCAGAAGTTTTAGTCAAAACCATAGCAGTGTATGAACTTTTAAAAATCTCTTAAGTGCAAAGAAAATTTCCTTTTTTAAGTGAATTACTTTTCTTGTTTATTTTCTTTTATTTCTGTGCTTTTGTGAATTATGACCATAGTTCATATATTCAGAACACTAAGATTAAAAATGTGAACCTTCAAAACCACATGTGTTTCTTTTAATATTTTTAAAATGTATATAAATCTTCTGCACAAAAATCAGGTTATTTCCATATTTATATTGTGATTATAAGAATCACTTTTCTTGGCAAGGAATTGGTTCCCATGTGTAACAAGTAAGGAAAAAACTAGACTTTCTTGTTATTTTTAAGCTTCATTCCAGTCAACAACATTTAAGTCCACATGTATTCATCTGTGATGAAAACTAGGACAATATTAATATAAGCCCTGAAAAAAGAAAAGGACAGCAATAAAAGTATCAGGTGGGTCTTTACAACATGGAGAGAAAAATTCAAACAAAAACTGTAACTGTTAAAAAAAATGGAATCTTTATGTGGAAAAAAGGGATACATTAAATTCTAGTAATATACCAAGGTTTCCAGGTTGCTCCCTTTGTTCACCTAGATAGCAACAAACTAGATAAATATTCAAGACTGATAAACCTCTGTTTTATTTATGTAATCTCTTGAGGTAATTTTTAGTGCAGTCATTATATTTGGTGGACTAGTTTTCTAGAAAATTCACATTATAGGTTTATACAGCAAAATCTATCAGAATTAAATAAGCCAAGAAGAAATGGTTTCAGTCTTTTATCAGATGCTGAATGAATGAACGATGGAAATAATTCCTGCTGGCATAAACAATAACATTTACTCTGGATTCCCCCAAAATACTCTGCATTCCCTTTAAAACACCTCATGGACAGTTTTCCAGTTATATAATCTAGCATTCTTGTAAATTCAAGACAATAGTTGAAAAGTAAAGGCAGATGTATCTGCTGGTCCCCTAAGAGGAGTATCAGGAAAGTACTCCAAAGCACCTGTGAAGAAAACATAGATATTTTTCATAGACATTTTCGTAGACAATATAGAGCATTTTGTCCTCATAAAATGAGAATTGAATCAAATCATAAAACTCAGTCATGAGAAATCACAGCTGCATTTGAGCTTAAAAGTAGAATGAAAGACACATTATTTGTTTGAAAATGAGTTTGAAATCACTATTTTTTTTCGAGGGAGCTAGCTTAGCCCACTTCTCTGTCTCTGCATATGTTTAGAAAATGGAACTTGCTGCCCTTTACATTTCTTCCGGAAGAATAGCGTTATGCTCTCACAATTTAAGTCCCAACATTTACTCCGGAGTCCAAATAAATTCCCTGATGCCCACAAACTTCAAGAAGAATGGCTTTTGGAAAGGCTGAGCTCCATATGATTCCCTCCTGATACTCCCCAAAGGCTGGTATCTTTCTTTGCCATGACAACAGAAAGTGAGCTGGCACAGGGCTGCAGGTAACTTGAGAAAAGTTACGTACTTCTCTTTTAATGTCACAGTTAACTAGCAGGAGGTAAGAAAAAACCTGTATCTTGATAAGTAATAGTTTGGTTATGATAAACTTTCCTGTCTTTCTCTTTGTTTTTGTGGTGTGCTATAGTTATCCAGATATTTTATCTATTACCATAGTTGATTTCAAGTATCCTGTATTTGCTTTGAAGGCACATAAATTTTCTAGTGCTCTTTGTCTTCAAAGCAGATGAAAGCAGGAACAAAAATGAAATTTTACTTAGGTAAAGACTGTACCTTTAGCCTGGATACAGTAGGAAGAAAAAGCTGAAAAGAATAAAAATACCTTTAGTAGTACATTGGCATATGTATTGCACGATGTTACACATTTTATTGCCTTTTTAAAAATGCATGAGCTGGCTCTTCAAGTCAATACAAAAGCTATTTAGTACACTGCATTGCTCAAAAATATGTGTGGCATTGACCTACGTTCTAAATTTCCTTCCAAGCTGAGTGTTCAAGTCTTTTTTTTGTTGGCTTCTTTCAATATGTCCCTCCATTATGACTGAGAAATGAAACAAGTCTTCTCTGACTAAGAGGTAAACTATTTTACCTTGTTGAGGAATGCACCTTCATTTCTGTTTAAATGACTAGAAGTATAAAAAACCTTTACGCTAAAATCTGTGTCTTAATTCTTTTTTTTTTTTTCCAGTGCAATGTCACATCTCACCAGAACAGACTTTTACAAAATTTCAAGTGCAAGTGCTTCCTGTCAGCAGCTGAATTTGGATGAAGTATTCAGTCTTCATTTCCACACCAGTCCTGAGGCAAATGCGAAGAAAAAACAGAAAGAAAGTGAGTGTGCTTTTTCAAATTGAAAGGAAAAAAAATCATAAATTCAATTTCATTTGAACTTTTAAAGAAAGGAATTGGTTTTCATGATGCATTAATTGAATAATGAATTATAAGATATTTATAATGTGCCCTTGCTCTTCACTGGAATTTGTAGCATAGGCATTTTTGTTCTATTTACAGTGGAAAGTCTTTAAAAGTTATAAAAGTGAATGTTGCTTGGGTTATTATTTGGCAGGGAGATAAACAAGGATTTTGAGCTGTATCAAAAGTAGTTAAACTACTGAGAATATGAGATGCTTGATGTTTTATGAAAAGTGTTATTAGTTATATTGTAATAGTTCTTAGGAGTCCCAAGAATGAGTCATTACCCAACAGTGATGGGTCTATACAAAAGAGAATATGAATGCCCCTCTCTAATGAGTTTTCAGACAATGTGACTGCAGTGTAATGTCTTCATCAGTGAACCTGGGCTTAAACCACCTGATAAAGTACTGAGAGTGACGTAGCCACAACAAAACTCAAATTGTTTCCTGTTCAGTGGCTTCACATCTGTGGTAGGCTGGCCCAATCTAAAAGTCCATATCCTTCCTCAAAACTAGACTCCAGTATTTGAACTGCAACAATGCATCCTAAAAAAAATTTTGGATGCGTATGCCATCACAATCCAATTGTATCAAATTAGGGGGGGAAATCTACATTTTTAAGAAATATTTTTAAAATTAGAAGATGAACATATCGGTAGCTGTTTTTCATCAAACTATGAAAGATATCAGGGTTCGATATGCTCTACTTTGACTATTGTAAGAAGACCATCAGGGACTTTTGCTTGAGGTTCTTGCTAGCATAAGATCTGGCCGTACTGTTCAGTGAAACAGGATTAAGTTGAAAAATGCTGACTTCTTGTCTGAAGTGCAAACATTACATAAACGAGAGGAAGGGTGTGAAGCTTTGTATACATTTGTGGAAAGCTGCTGGTGTTCCTCATGCATCACTATCAGCACTTGTGGAATATGCAATTCTGGAGTGGTTCCCTGGTATTTCCATGGCCTACAGCTTCACAGCAACCCAGTTGCCCCAAAAGCACCTATTTTCACTGCCAGAGAGCTGTGGGATGCCCAGCTCTCCCTGCTGCAGAGCTCTGACACGGTGTTTGGGAAGCAGGCTGGTAACCGCAGCATTTCCAGACACTTGGTTAACTAGCCAGCACTGTGGGATTTCCCTCGAGCACATTCAGTCTGGAACCAAATTTTAAATGTTTCCAGTTAATGAGGTGGGTTTTTTTCTGTCAGCTCTTTCAACTATTGGTTTCACTCTCAGATTTGCCACTAAATTCAGTGGGACCACCATTTTACTCTAAGGGTCTGAAGAGATTAATTATTATGAGATGAATGAAGCTTAACTTGGCCTAAATGAAATCAAAATCCCTTACCAGAATTGATAAATACCAATTGGTCAAGGTATGTCTGAATGGTACAGAAGTTCACCATATCAAGAAGCTGAAACCACAAACTGTCTTGTGCTTCCAAGTAGAAGCAAATGCACCACCAAAAGGATATCTAAACACTGAGACTGAAGTTTATTAGACAGGAGAGATGAATGGCACAAACACAGGAAGTTACTGAAGCCAATAAAAAAAAACCCATGAGGTTTAAACCTACATTGAACCTATGTGGTCGATTAATCATAATATGAACTGTTCATCACTGAAAACAAATGCATACACAAATAGTTCAAAATAATGACCCTGACGGGGAGAAAATCTGATTTCCTGGATGTAATAACTGTATTTTGTTTTTTCTCTCTGAGTAATGCAGATTTGTTGTATTTGGATCCCAAACTCAGTGTGACTTCCATCTTTTCAGAATAAGAAACAAAACAAAGCAAAATATTACATATTACTTCAACATAGTACTGGGAAAATTTAAGTTTTCTAAAGTTTCCTTGCTGAAAGACACTGTCCAGTAAGTAATGCTGGCAGTATTTCTCATAAATGCCAAAAAATAATTATATTAAAAACTGCAAATATTACCTCAGAACTCAGCAAGGTTTAGAAACTTTTCCAAATGAACTCCTCTCAGCTGCTGCTGAAAGGAAGCATGGTTTTTTAATTTGTGGCCACCGTCACTAGTTAAAGAAAAGGAAGTGTTTTGGTTGGGGTTTCTGTTGTTTTTTGGGTTGTTGGGGTTTTTTTAACAGATGTGCTGATTTTAACAGAAAGTAGGTGGATTTTTCTGGGAAACAGAATCCTTTGGTCATCTTCAATTCAGGTATCCCCATATATATTCTTTTCACTTACATAAATATTTCATGGAAGGAAAAATCAGTATAAATTCTGTTTGAATAAAAGTTAATTTCTCATTCTTGTTCTGTCTAAGCTTCAGCTGTGGTGGAAAGATGCAGAGATACTTTTTTCTCAGTTTTACCTTTCTAAGTGAATGTCAGTCTTTAATATTCTTTAATATTCTTTGCTTAACTCTTTCATGGAATTGGTAGTATTTAGGGACTCAGATGTCATTTTGCTCACAGTGCTGCAAAGACCTCAGACTGGTCTTTGTTACACTTCTGTAAAATTTCAACTCTGGTTCAGTGTCCTGGTCTTTACTTCCAAGGCCTTTAAAGTCTCAAGCCCACACTATTAATCTGTTGTTACTCTGATGCATCAGGAATGTACAGCAAAGCTCAAAATCAATCGTGTAGAAGTAAAGATTTTTTTTGGAAGCAAATTATGGAATCATGAACTAAGGTCATAAGAACCACCTCAAACCTGAACACTTTCTGCCCTGAATTCAAAGGGACAGCCTGCTGTCTACAATTCGCAGCTTGTAGAATCATAGAATAATAGAATATTTAGGTTGGAAAGGATCTTTAAGATCATCAAGTCCAACCATTAACCTAGCACCGTCAAGTCCACCACTTAGCCACGTCCCTAAGCACCACATCTACATGTCTTTTAAATACCTCCATGGGTGGTTACTCAACCATTTCCCTGGGAAGCCTGTTCCAGTGCTTGACAATGCTTTTCGTGAAGCATTTTTTCCTAATACCCAATCTAAGCTTCACAGTTTCCAACGCAAAACAGCAAGGGTTATTGGACAATTCAGCACTGACAGGGCCTAAATTTATGCACAAAGTGACAGTGTCATATTGCATGCTGTGTTTATTAAAGCACTTCATGTCAAAGAATGATCAGAACCTTATTACATGTTCTTCATTTTAAAAGAACAGCAACTTATGATACAACAGTAAAAGGATCAGAACACAGTACTGCTATTATTTAGAATAACATAGAAATCATCTGCTAAAAATGAGTAAATGTATGCAAGATCACTTATAAGCAAATAAAAACATTGTACAGAATACAAATTTATTCTGAAGGGTTTTTTTTACTGCTGTATTGTGCCAGTATTGATACTGTGTTTCATTACAAACTCGTAGAAATCTAGTGATGTGCAATGTATTTAAATTGATGAGTATTTCTTCCAGCAGACATTTCATAGAAAAAATTCTTTAGAAAGGCAAATATAAGTATAAATTCTGAAAAAAAGATGCAGACTGCAGTACAATTTATTTTTTCAGTCATTCTAGCTATATAATTTATAATATACACAATTATTATACAGAAAAACTAATTTGCCTCTGATTTATAAGGGACACTTCAAAGAAAAACCAAAACAATCTCTTCTTTTTCCCATTTTAATATTTGGCACTGTAGTCAAATTGGAAGCATCAAGAGCCTCTGATCTTGTCACAGGAAAGGATTATTAGTTGAGATTCAAAAGCTGCAGAGTAATGTTGTGAACATCTGATTGGGCTGTCTGCATGCTGCAGCCCTTGTGTCCTCATCTTGCGTGGTTTTGCATTGTGTCGGTTGCTCCTATTTCAACTCAAGTATATTTTGTAAGTTATTCCTTCTTTAAAGATATCAAATCACAGGTCACTTACCATGTCTGTTGTTAGGCTTTCTAATGGCTAAGTACTGTCACTGGTAGCTGCGACTATGTGGTCTCCTAGTCCTTTCCCCTTCCATTCCCTCAACCCTGTCAGCCTCTCTTGCTGATCTTCAGTTTGGGTGGAAATAATCTGGTCTAATTTTGCCAGCTGAAGGCTGGACAATTTACCTCAGCTAGTTGTCTGTCTTCCACTGTAGTCAAAGGAAGAAAAGAAAGATAGCCGAGAGCATAATTTTTCAAACTTCTGTTACGTATCTATGACCGATAAGAAGAATGGACTTTCAACATGCCTGTCTCTCACTACAGACTACAAGAGGAGATGGGACAGCTGTATGATAGACCTATGCTTACACACTCAAAGTCAGATGAAATTAAATTCATCCTATTAAGAAAAATTCAGAAGGGGAATATAAAAATAAATCACATTGTCCACAAAATGAAACCCAGCTAAAGAAGGAGCTAAGGGAAAACACATGGGCTCCTCTTCACGCTCAGTCCAACATGCCTTCCATTCAGGCCAAAAGGGAATTATTGGTGTTTTAGTTCTCTGAGTCTATAAGTCTGTAGTGCAGTAAGCTTATTGGAACTAGGACAAGGTGAGCTTGTTGGGAGCTATCAGAAAATGTAGCTAGAAGCCTTGCTGAAACTTTACTGAGCATGTTAAAATAACAATTTTCAAAGTTTTGAAGCTTGGCTGAACATGAGTAGATTCTCACTGAGATGACAAAGAGCCAGTTGGTCCTATAACACATGAAAGTACTACAGCTCTCCAAAGAAATAAATTTTAATATTGGGAAATCAACCTATTTTTCTCTAATCTCCCTTTTGGAAATGGCAGGGTGGTTTTCACTGAAACTCCCCTAAAAATTCCATTTGAAGTGAGAAGCAAGTGTGGAAATTTCAGCCCATCCAGTGAAATCTGGCAAAATAAAAGGAACAAAGTTTATAATGAAAGTGTAAATAACCTTAATTGCAGACATGTCTACCAAGTTCTAACTGCTGCTGTGGGTGATGCTTTTTTTATAGCTTTTTGTTTTGTTTTGCTTTGTTCCCTCAGTTTGGGAACAAGCTTAAATCTAGGAAAAAATGCTTGCATTGGTATTCAGTATTGGTTACAAAATGTTTGGGGAACAATGATCTGCAAACAGCAGTGGCTAGCTGAGCTTTGTTCTTTTGCAGAAGTCAGAATCTGAGGCTCAGCTACTGCATGGAAAGAAGGCTCTAGTTGGGCTACGATTCTTAGAAAAATAGGATGCCCTTAATGCCTCTTTAATAATTTCATGGTAGCATTGCCATGTGAGCACATAAACAAAGATGTATTTAAAAAGTACCTGTACGCTCCATTCATTATTTTTGTGAGCTAGGAAGACAAATTGCAAGTTCAAGAGAATTGTCAAGCAAAGTGTTTCTGCTTCGAAGAGAAGTAATACTACTATCCACACAAGTTGTATGTGGTGGATTTAACTAGAAGCAAGGCTAGACTGTTAACATTTGAATAAGGTCCATATTACTTGCATACATCTGTTGTGAAAGACTTTTGAATTTGTGTGTTTACATTTTTATATAGGGGTGTTTTTGTGTCTAAACATACTCTTCAGCCAGACATTTTTACTCAAGTGCACATAACATGGATAAAAATGGTTGTAATCCAAGATTGTCCTGTGACTTTGTGATGCTTGACGCAAGTTCCATCTTCTTCCTGCCTAAGAGTGTCAGAAGGGAAAAAGCTACCAAGGATCGACGTTTCCTCTAGGTAAGATGCAGAGAAACTCTGGAGGCTGCCTGGGGAAGGTTCACAGTAATGCTCTACCAGTAACCAACATTTTTTAAAAATCTCTGAAAAGTTATTAAGCTACAATCACAGGTATTGCCTGGAACTAAGTTCTTGAGAAATTGTAACTTCTTCTTCAAAAGCATGTGTTGAAAGTTGCAAATTTCAAATATGTTTATTTTACTTTCAAATGAAAGTGAATATTTCACATTTATGTGTGAATTATACAGAACAAAGCCCAATAAACACCTCTGTCCAGCTGTCATCTCTCCTATGCCAAAAAGTTTTGATAATAACTTAGTCTGTTTCTTATAGTTTTCTACATAATTAACTATAAAATTTACTTTAAGTTCTTACTTATCGTTTCTAAATTGTCCAGTGGAAGCTCTCTAAAAGTTTTAGGTGTGAAGTCCAAGCACAGCTCAGTTCTAAGCCTGCTCACTTGCACCTTGAACTTGGAATAGACCTGGATGCATAGGCTTTGATGACACTGTTTTGAGTTTTCACCCTGCAGCCATGCTCTTTATTTATATACCTGTGAGCATACATTATTATTCTAGCAAGGGCTTCAGCCCCCATCTGAGCAGTCTGGTGCTTTTGGAAAGGTATTTTATGATGCTGAGCTGGATGAGGGCAACCAATAAAACAAGACCTTTGTATTAGCATAGTTATAAGCCCTGTGGGCCCTGTGAAAATAAGAGCTGAATGCTTATCAAGAAGAGGAGGAAATCACAGTGATCCTTCTAAATGCTTATGTTAGTTTTTTAGCTGCTTCATGCTGTCCACGCTCCAGTTCTACTGAGGGGGCATATGGGAGACATCTGAGTACAGAAAGGCATTGCATAGAGGGGGATATTTCTGACTGCCTTCACACTTCCTGGTGAGATAAATTGCATGGTGACATACATTCAGCCAGTGCTGTTTCTTTTTTTTCTTATACACTGGAAGAAGAGCCAGCTCATATAAGATAACAGCAGAGCATTTCTGAAAGCACAATAAATAACATAGGTGTGATAATATCCTGGAGAATCATCATGGCCATAATTTTTGCAAAGGAGCCACAATGCAAAACTAAGATATTTTTGGATATGTACCAAATGAACACTATTACTTTAAATTTGTCAGTTGTTAAACTTTCCAAAGAAGTGAACCTTAATTGAATCAAACAGTAGTGGAAATGATTTCATGGGACCCCGCTGAAGTCCAAAGAAAACAATTATTTAAAATTTCAAAAAAATATATGTCCTTTGAGCATTTGAAATCAAAACTATGAAACATTAAAAACTCAAACCTGAGACAGGCCATGAATAAGAAATACTGTGATGGAACATGTACAAAAAGGAAACAGTGAATAATGTCAAATAGACCCAGTTTTCATTGTTTCCTCACCACATACTCAGCCTGATAAGCAAAGCTGTTCACAACCCAGAAATTAAGCATTCATTGCGTTCCTTTCTCTATTTTCTACCATACTGATGGTAGAATATGGTTGGCTATAGATGACTAATATATTTAACAGAGCAGCTGACCCACTTTATGTGAAACCTGACTCAGTAAGGACCAGAGGCCTTATGTTAGTAACCTCCGTGTCCTATGAATAACCCTCCCGCTTAAATCTGGAGAATTCTCTGCCTTTAAGTGTCAGCTCTGAGGGGAACAATCTACACACACCAGAGTATCCCCAGCTATGTGCATAATTCCTCATCAAGCAACCAAACAGATCAAGTTATTCTTTCCATCAATTAAGAAAACTCAGTAAAAAGTTTCCATATTTTGAAGGTATTATTTTTTTTTGAGGTTGATTCTTCTACTTACCAGTGCTGTATCTGATTCACTTAATTCAAATTCACAATGGTTTTGATGCGATTAGGATACAAATTTGCAGCTCTTCTTAAAAGCAAGTTGTGTGTCCAAGATCTCTGCTTTACTGAAGTTAGTAACTGTTGCAGCAGTATTTACAACTTTATGCAGCTCTAAGCTATGTAATTAAACTTGTACATTCATTCCAAAGACAGATGGCCATATGATTAATTCCAATGCCAGATTGTCTCAACGTGTAAGAAGCATTCCACTGTCTTTTCTCCATCATTCCAATAAGTGTTTTGCAGACATTAACTTCTCTTAAAGTACAGACCTGACTCTGCAAAGATGTTTATAGTTTCAGATCTTTGTTGTAGTAAAGAACCTCTGTGAAAGTGTGAGGACTCCCTTGCATGAGCTCCCTGGAAGTAAGTGGCTTATGTTTTAAGTACTGACATGGAAACGGAAAGAAGAAATACTTACAACTTCTCTTTCTCTTTTGGCCACAAAATAAATTAAAAAAAAAGAAAGAAAAAAAAAAAAAGGAAAGAAAAAACCAAACCAACCAAAAAACCCCAAACAAAACAGAAGACAGAAATACTGTGCTTGTGGTTTTTTTTCTCAGTGTTCTTCAAATTGGACAGATTGGACAGCATCCTGAAATCACGTGCTTTAGTTTCAAAACATAAATGAAAAAAAATTCCAAGACTGATGTTTAACTAATCAGCCACCGGAAACTTACACACACTTATCTGTGGAGAGGGATAATAAATATCTTTGAGACACCACTACTTGAATGGAAAGCAGCAGTAGGTAGCAG
Organism: Falco biarmicus; assembly: GCF_023638135.1. Taxonomy (NCBI): domain Eukaryota; kingdom Metazoa; phylum Chordata; class Aves; order Falconiformes; family Falconidae; genus Falco; species Falco biarmicus. The sequence goes on along the minus strand of NC_079289.1, from coordinate 102,201,896 downwards.
TTATAGGCTGAAGAATAGGAAATGCAAAGGGAGCAACCAGGTGCAAGCAAACGGTGTTGATAATAGAATGAATCAGAGGTCATATATAAAATAGTGTTATTCTAGGGGTTATTGCATGATTCTGTTCTCCCAGACCTCCATATTCCCCAATTTAACCTCAAAGTATTTTTCAGTCCTCCTGGAATTTAATTATTTATTATTGCATACATAGTCATTCTCACAACAGAAGCATTAAGTAGCAGGGAAAACAAACAAAAAAATCATAAAAATGAGGAACCACTGCCAACAGAAAATGATGCAGTTACACAGCAGCACTATTTCCAGTACCCACACTTTATACTTTTAATAAACTATGTAACACAGAGTCATTTAACTAAACAGGCAATAGTCCACACTGCCAGGTCTCTGTTATCCCTGCTAGCTGTATCATGCAGGTTAGAAGTTGAACTGAAAAGATACTTTTAATGCACTCAGACTAGCTTTGGTTTTCTACTTGAACACTTAGACATGCTCACACTGCTTGATGTGCATTTGTACATCTTGATGTATTTTGTGAAGACTAGAATCATCCCTAGCATAAATAACAACATCCCAAAGTCCCTCAGAGGAGAACCTGGCACACTGTTGAACTACAGAGTGTGGAGAAAATTAACTGCAGGCACACACCCTTTCTGAAGGACATGTCATCCTTCGTCACATATGTCTTTTCATAAGGGGAATTCCAAAACCAACAAACTTTTTGCTGCTTTTGTTCTCCTGTCACAGCAGTACATGGTAAACAGAATGCCAGAACGAGATTCAGTGAAGCCCAAGATGTTTGTGAACCCAGAGATTAAATCAGATTCCCTACTGCTATCAGCAAGGCTAAGACGTCACTTTGCATCTGCTACAGTTCATAGTGTTGCTGACCAGTGTTCTCTGATGAACACCAGCTCTCTTGGAACACTAACCAAAGAGAGCTGTCTAGTCTGACACATGGAGCCGTACTAGGCAGAGAGGAAAACAGCATTGGGTTTAGCCCAAGGACCCAGATGTACTGGAAATGAACCTTTCTCCTTCTGACAGGCACTCGCATGACATTTCAACACTTTTGCTTCCACTCTGGATCCAAACCATGAAATACAGATGTGAGCAAACAGGGTTTGGGTGGTTTTTTTTGGTTTGTTTATTTGGGTTTTTTTCAGTTAAGACAGTGATTTGTTTATTTTTCTCATTTTTGCTGTTGCGTTAGAATATTCTAAACAGAACATTCAGCAAAAGTTTATGCTGGGCCTTCTTTGCACCATGGGGGTGCATTTGTACCATCACATCCAACTACCATATGTTCTGATATGTAAGACAGAATGAATCTTGTTTTATAGACTAAAATACCATGACTATTACAGTATATTTATTCCATAGCTTGCTCTATGAATACTCATATGGTCATAAGGATTCTAAACAGGTAAACCAACATATGTAAAATAACATTTTATCCATGTTTCCATGCCTCCTCATTTTATTCATATCAGCAGTGCTGGCACAGACTTGACACATAATAAATATATTTAGAGAAAAACGAACTATGATGGCAGCTAAGGATTGCATCACAGTAATTTCATATTTTTCTTTTACATTAGTTACTATTTATGCAACCACAATTTTATTTTTACCAGGATTTCCTTAACTTTTGTTACTCCATTTTCTCCTCAGCTCTGCCACTTTCAGCTTTTGCACATGCTGTTTTTCCTACTCATGGAAAAGCTTCTACAAGGTAGTAGGAATCTTTCCTGATTCAGGAGCAAGAACAGCTGAATGCATCACTATTTACAGATGTAACATATCACTTTACTATTCCTACCTTTAAAACAGGACTTTGCGTGTGTATATATGCAAACAGATAAATTATCATAGAAGGGATTATTTATTGGTGGAAGTCTCTCTTGCAGATCATAGTATCTCTAAGGCTGAAAACATCCTTTTAATTTTTTTTTTTTTTTTCTGGAGGGGTAGGGTGGGAGGTGGGTAAGGAGGCCAGCAAAGGTGTGTTGTTGCAGTTAACATTAAGCCACTTTTTCCTAGCTGAAGCAAAGCAAGGCGGAGGTAGATGAGTACACTAAAACTATGGGATACACAGTTATTGAACCAAGAATGTGGTAAACATGATGAAACTCATCATCGATAATTAGAGCAAAACTTGTTTAAAATCTTACCCATAACATCTACAGTCACACATTTTTAATTTACTTTGGCTTTGATATTGACTATAAGCCACAGATGTTATGTTGTTAATGAATGCCTGGATCTGTTACGGTCCCTGAGAACTATGCTTTTTAACACTGTGGTGCTAGGATACTCCCCTCAACATACAATGATACATATGGCGTCAACTTTATTCCATCTCACAGCTCATTGCCATCATGCTAATGCTATTATACTAAAGAAATCTCTTTCAGATTAAATGCATTTCTTACATATGACAGATGCTTCCCTAATCAATATACTCAAAAGTGATCTAATAAAAACAATAGGGCAAATCATCCCTCCTTCTGTCTTTGAGGGAGACTATCCTGGGAATGAGGGATGGGAGAGAGGCAGAAACCAGTTCAAAGATGAATGGGTCTTAATGGAAAGGTGCATCTAATGAATTAATGACAGACTTGCAGCAAATGAATCAAAACTGAATGCTAATATACATGTATACACACACAGAGTTAAATCTTACTTCTTCAGGATTTGTACTTTGTTTGTAAAAATAATTATATACAGATTTGCTCAACCGCTTTCTTATTTGCTGTTTTAACTCACTAATCTATTTCAGTACAAGCTTTAAGATTTCATTTGGGGTTTTGGTCTTTTCAGAGCTGGGGAATCTCTTAACTGCTTGTTTAGTCAGTAGCAGAGTATCATGACATACCAGAAGCAGTGTGCAATTATGACAAGCAGGCCTGTAAAACAGCCAATACAGAATATCAAAAGGTAGAATTACCACAATTATAAACTAACAGAAAACATGAAACAAATTTCACAGTGTTGTTATTGCTCAAGTCAGACATTTTACCTGGGGTAATCCCAGTGATGGATAGTTTCTTTAATTTTTCCTGTCATTTTACAGCCGATCAGAGAATTTGGATGACACAGAAAGGCAATAAAAGAGTAGGATTAACCTTCAAAATCATGAGCAGCATCTTTTCCCTGCCCACACCTAATGGTGTGGTGTAAAGTATCAGGGACTAGGTAGGAGAGGAGAGTGGGTAGACCATCTAAACGAGAGGAGTTTTACCTCCTGGGACGCATAGTTCTAGTGTGGATTTCATAAAGCCCTTTCAGGCACCTTAATGTTTTAGAAGGAGTGAGTGAGGAGAATTAGGTGCTATGAAATGGTCTCCACAGTTACGAAAGGGCACCTAAGTAGACCAATAAACAATACCGAAGAGAAAATGGGTTTAAATTTCTCTCTATCCACCAGGCACAGAATTAAGGAATCTCATTGCTTTTTGCTTCCCATTAAAGTTTTGAAGCTAACAATACTGTTAGGTCTGCTACAGATCCCCTCTGCTCTCCTAGCAGGTGGCAGCTGTTTCATCATGTCCAAAAGTGCAAAATTAGCTCAAATAGTTAGAATATCCAAACAAAAATGTAGTAACTCTGCATATAGCTGGGAATCCAGTGGGCAAGCTGCTTTTGTTGGCTTGAAGGCAGAGAGATGTGCTTTGCAGAGCAGTTTCACAAAGGAATTCATGATGATCTTCCCTGCAGGATGCAGTGAAAGAAAACAAGTCTTAGCCAAAAGGGATGTAAATGGTGGCATGAATACATGTTCCTCCAGAAGAATATAGAGTGTTAACAGCTGTCGAAGAATCTGTAGGAAAATAACAAGAGGGTAGCTTTTGGCAAAGAAAAGACTGTGTTTCAGATAGATTGGTTTGATACATTTGTTTAAAAGGGTAATAGCAATAAAATAGCCTGAAATAATCACTGCTGAACAATGATGTGGAAGAGAAATGAGATGGTAAATAACCCTTTTTAATATCCATTTAAATTATAAAGACCATTAGTGGACAAAAATGCATTTTATTTAAAACTTTCTTGAAAATGCTCTGAGTTGAAGCTTGAAGGATGAGATTACTGCGGGTATTAACGTAATCTTTTCCCTATTTAAGAACCTTACATAAAGTGATCTCAAGGTATAAAGATTTACAAGTGTACAAGAATGATAATTTGTAAATGCTAAGACAAAGCATGGAATTTTATAGACCTTGTTATTTTTTACATCACACCACCCATCTGAAGTGCTGTGGTATGCCTGTCCATGTGCTCCAGTAGCTCTTGATTACCCCAGTTTAAATAAAGCATCTGTCAATATTCCCATTAAAGTCTCCATCAGCCTTGAGCAAAACCACAGATCCAGCTGGAGTTCAGCATGGCTGCCTTCAGTTAGGAACCTCACACCCCACTCCATCCCACCCCACCCCCAACCCAGTGCTAACACATTACATATGGCCCAATTTAAAAGTCATGTGGGGTTTCTGTGGGAACTGCCTCCACACTGGCTGGGTCCCACTGCAGCTGCCTAGTAACAATCATTAATGGGACACAGAGGGAAACAATACAACTTCCAGATTTAATTTCCATAGTGGTGTCCAAGTCCAGCACAGAGCAACACCTCTTTCCTTCCCACCCTGGCTCTGGTTTGCAACCTCCATGGGACTCTGCCCTTGACACTCTAGAGGCAGGCAGGGAAGGCAGGGTCTCTCAGCAGCAGCCTGCCTGCCCCACCAGCTCCAGTTGCAGCATACCGGGGCTGTCTTTAAAGGCTAATGTGAGGTCAATTCATTTTGTCACACCAAGGGTTCTTCTGGCGCTTAGGTGCCAACTATCCAAACACAGCCTTGCCTTACACCCAAACATTGTCGTATGTTAAGGTGGTGTAATCAGCCACCCCTATACACCTGCCAGATTTAGGAGTGTGCATTTATCACCACCTACCACCACCTCCTAGCCAAGGTTTGGGAAACCAAGAAAGCACAACTGGTGCAAGGGACAGACTCCCTAAGTTCCTAAGAGTGTTAAGATTGTGACTGTCACTTTATCTTTGTATGGATTATACCCAACACAAAAAAGACAGCCTGGAGCTGCCAAGGCAGGATGTGGAGCACAAATATCCTTTCATGCAATAAAATAGCAAAGCCTATACAAAGCATCAAAGCTGTGGCAGGAGAGGGTGAGAATGTCTTTGTAAAGAATTGTGCACAAAGCCATGTGCAGCAGCGCAGTTGTTACAAAGGAATCCCAGTCAGATAACTTCGTTCTTCAGTTTTCTCTCTCCTGCTTGTGCGTGTGTGAGTGTGTGTGTGCATGTGCGTGGTCTTGTCTCACTGACTTACACCTTCCTAGTTTAGTTTTCACAGCAGGAATCACTACTGTTTGTTTGTTTGTTCTGCATATAAAACACCGCATGTTTTCTTCACTTATGTCATTAGCAAATACGCACGCTACAGGCAGGCAATTACAGAAGGCAGCAGTTTAATAGGGGAAATGCAGTGAGCCTGTGTCTGTGAATGCCTGCTGGGCAAGACCCCCAACAATGGGTTTATGGGGCTTGTATGGTCACACGAAGTACAGAAGCCACTTGATGCTTTTATGGAAAATTCTGTAATTGCCACATGCTCACAATGTATATTAGCACCATTAAAATCCTTACTGGTTTTGGGTGAAATTTGTCCATGTAAAGTGGAAGCACAGACAAACTGTGTCATGTTTAAGCACAGAGCAGATTAGGCTGCACATACTATTACACTGTCCTTGTATGGGAAATTTAATGACAGGATTCAAGAACAGTATCTTCTAGGAAAGTCAAGCAGTAGAGCAGAAAAGTCATCAGTTACCCAGGGCATCAAAATTAATTTGATCAAAAGTGCTGCAGAACTACAGCATATTTAAAACACAAATCAACAACTTTAAAAGGTGTTCCTGTAGGGGAAAAGTGCTTTTTTTGAACCAGTAACTTTTCAGCAAATTTCAACTCAGAGTTACAATTCTTACATCTGCTTTTGAAAGCTCCTGTAAATAAGAGGTTATAATGGAAACAATGGCACAGATTTAAATTATACTGTGATGCAATCATATATTATTATAGGAATAAACAAATGCTCATTCCTGGAAGCGTGCACATGGTTTGAGGATGAAGACTGAAGGAGATCCATAGTAATGTTTTTCTGGAAGCTGTTCCTTTCAGGTTAAAGCAGAAACAGGCAAACACTTAGTTTGCAATAGTGATTTTGTTTCTGGCCATCTGGGGTTTTGGGCATGAAACTCCAGTTTCCTGTCAGTTGTGCAGTTTTGTTTCTCATTCTTTCTTTCTGCATAAATAACAGTTTGGTATGAAAGCTGGTACTTTATTTAAAGTCCTTATATCATGTATTGTCATAATCCTGATTGGCAAACAGCTCAAAACAATACCCTTCACGTTGAAGTCAGTTGAATCTTCGTCTGTATGAAGTCAAACTGCTTGTGGGTTCAAAACCTCAAATTCTTTTCCACAGAGAGCAGACTCTCTCACAATCTGCGTATATTAAATTCAGACATCAGAAATGGACTTTTATTTGGCCCCTATTATGAGTATCAAATATATTCTTGTTCAGAAATCTATTTTCTTCAAAAAAAATTTAACATAAAAAAATCATCTCAAAAATGTGTAAATAAAAATTAAACCAATAGAGAGCTGTAAGAACCACTTGCTGGATCTGAGAGAATTTCCTCAAATCCACATCAATATCTGACTGAGAATTTGCTAAAAAATAATCTAGAACTGCAGAGCATCATTATCAGAAATCACAATTCAGATAATATTCTGAACTTACAGGTTCTATGCTGTGAATTACTACATTTACTCTGTGTGTTGCCAAGCTGGAACATTCATACCCTCAGATATTCAACTTATTTCAGTAAGAGGAACAAAAATTTCAAATATGCTACTTCCTTTGAGTGCCCTTGTTTCAAATCTGCAATGGAGACAAGTAATAAATCCCCGTTTTTTTTAAATGCTGAGAAACTTTCATAGTACGGTCCTCCTTACTCTCTGCAGCTAGACAATCTTTGGAGTATAAACTTCTTCCACTATCTGTTGTCTAAAATCCTGGCCAACAGCTGAGCTCTAAACTCTCCTTTAACAATACCGTTTCTTATTTAAATAATTTCATTTCAGAAGATCATTAATAGAATAACATATTCTGGTACAGATTTGTTTATAGCAACAAAAGCAGTAACTGTCTCATTCTCTGTTACAGTGAGGCTAAACTCGGCTGGTGTATCCAGCATGTGAGGACTTCTCCAGCACAACAGACCATCACTGAGAACCAGCACACACCTCCGACATCGCTAATTGACTGCTGTTGTCAAAGGAGGCATAGCATCTAGGGAATACTGTGAACACACTGGCTTCTGAAGCATCTTCTCAGAGATTTACACAGTTGGGTTGACATCAATTGTTCTGCTGGTGGATATTTAAACCAATTAACCCATCTACTTTCTCTTTCCATACTGGTGAATACAGAGCAGTAGGACCACCTTCCCAAGTTAAGTGTTTATATGGTGTGCTACCACTTCAAAACTAGAGCCACTGTACAGCCTCTGTGCAGGATGCCAGCAGCACAGGCATGTGGTAAACGTGTTATGAACAACAAATGAAAGTATAAAAGTAGTATTGGTACTATGTGTTTAGAAAAGTTATACATATTTACTGGAGTCCAGATCACACATTTTGTTTATATACATAGCAGACTTTAAAAAATAATATTCATCCATCATGGAGGCTGGTTGCCAGAACAATACCTCATACAAAGTCACATGTGTTAAAAAAAATCTACTTCTTTAGTTCCATTCTTGATATACTGTCAGAACTGGTGAAAGAATGATTACTTCACTTTTAATGTGCTCTGTCCTCATAATTATGCACAAATGAAATTGGATTCCTATTCCCTAGCAAAGTATATGTCACTGCTTGGACTAGATAAGGTCTGCATTGCTGTTCCTGCCAGATCAGGGGAGAGAATGGAACATTCAGATCCTCACTAGTGCTACCATGGGACAAACTTTGCAGCATTAAATAGTAGACACTCAGTCACATAGTGAATGGTATTCAACTTGCTCTGGCTCCAGAGAGGACACAGCAACGCTGCATCTGACCCAAAATGAAAACTTGGATGATGTCATGATTATAGGTAGCCTGCAACGAGTTTCGCACTCGTACTGTGTCCAAGCTAAATACAGATGAATTCTGTACAAATGGACCAGGTCACAGATCCCAGAATGAGTGGATATAAACAGTTCCAAATAGTTGTATGTAAAGTAAAATTCTTCTTACATACTAACACATGTTGGATTTTGCTTTCATTTTGATACAGATGGATAAATCCAGAATGAATAAATAAATGTACCCTTTGATACAGGAGTGCTCCTGTAGTACCTACAATCATGTAAGAGCTTCCTGTTATTCATCATTTAAAATCTACAAGTAGGAAAAATGGGAAGAAAACAGAAGTTACAGTATTACCCATCAGTTCCAGCAGTTGCATGATCACTGATACACACTAGCATGAATCTCTTTCTACATGGTCCCGTGCTGTAGCTCAGAATCTGAATTTGACTGGATGTTGCAACCCCTCAACAAGTTTATCTCAAGGGCTTTAGGTGAAACACAGCATACAGGACTGTCTAAGGGAACGATTATTTGAAATGAAAGCATTTCCTGTGTTTTCCCTGAGTGACCAAAGGCAAGGGAACCACTCTTACTCTTTCCTCCCTAGGGTCTGTTTAGGAAAGAGGAAGCCTACAGCAATTTTACCCCTGATTTTGAGCGACAGCATAGTCACAGTAAAAAAAGTCCTACTCTCCCACTCCGCTGGAGATGATGTTTGTCTCCTTGTCTAAAAGAACAAAACCAAAATAATGTAGATAATGGTTTTCAAGTCTAGCTATTTCTGCTATCTCTTTTCCAGCGACTACTCAGAATGGCTGGGATCATGCAGCCGTACAGACACTACAGGCTCGTTCAGTTAATGACCTTTTGACTGCACTAGCCAATGAGTAAACAGAAAAAAATTGCTCTGCTGTTAGATTTAGCCCAGAAACTTAAATTCTAGGCAGGATAAGTTCTACTCCATCCTCCAACCAGTATGTATCCCCAGCTCTTATTGAGACCCTATATTTAAAATATTGTAAAAACTGTACTGCAAGCATTGCTTTTCACAAAACACCAGTAATAGGCCAAGGTGTCCTAAAGGTAAGTGTGATAGTTTCTGTATGAATCTGCCACCATTTGGTTATCTTTGAACTTTTATGGCAATTCTTACAACACATACTATTCTAGAATACTTTGAACACTTTACATTCTATACTTTCTGAACATGACAGAAAAAAGTGACAATTTAGAGCTTTAGTATCAGTTAACCTTGTTATGGGTAATACTTGAAAAATTGTTTCAGCTTTTGGTTGGTATACTTAAAATCCTGTTTACCTTGGTTATTCCTTTCAGTCCCTTAATAAATATTATTTTTAAGCTATGGGTTATATTTACCACAGCATCTGATACCAACTGCAATCACATAAATATTTTATAAAAGAAAATTTATGTTAAGCCTGAAACAGAACACCAGGTATGAAAATGCTTAAAAATTTCTCTGGCTCCCATTCCAGTTATTACATGCTATACTTATATTTTGCTGAAGTACAGATTCATCTCAGTAAAAAAGGAAAAAAGAGCAGCATATGTTCTTGCAAGACTTTCCATATTCGGTTGCAGCTGCTGTCAGAACCTTCTGATGCAACAACTGATGCTACAGTCTCCATAGAGAAAGATCTGCGGTCATATAGACTGTATCTGAAATAGCATGCAGAAGGATATAACAGCTTGGCCATAAGCTTTTACTCAGTTTGGCAACTTACCCATTTGCAGTAAGGTTACATACTAGAAAAACTGATGCACTGAGTGGGATGGGCCAGGGATCCACACCCTGATGTGGAGTCAGGGTGTAGCCAGCAGCATCATAAATTCCCTCAGCGTTACTACTAAAAGTCAAAGCAAGTTGTAGAATTAACACTCTGGCATTGAATTTACTTGGTAGAAGTTTTGCTCTAGTGCCAAAGAGACAAAAGGTTTTTCTAGGAAACTGCAGAGACCACACAGTATTCCTAGGATAAGACTTCTCAGGAGGTAATTGCTCGATGACCCCTGCAGAAACAGCCAACTCAGTCCCTTGCATAAGGAGTTCATGGCACCTGGCACTCCATCACACACAAACTTCAAACTTTTTGCTCATCGTAGGTCCTCAAACTGGCACAAATTCCATAAAGGTATTCAGAGGTTGCCATTGATCTTTTAAGGGAGCTGTCCTGTAGCACTGGGTCTAAACCTGAGTGTTCTTGCAGACATTTCTGACGTGCTTCAAGTTTCTGAGTGTCAACATGCAGCGACTGGCCGTTAATGCTCTTAATTGCTGGATGCTTTTTGTGGTTTACTTGTTTTTAAGTTAAGACCATTCTAATGAACATTTGCATAACAGTCTTATCAGCATGAGATGAGGAACACATGGAATTAAGACCAAATCCTCACTGTTATGGTTCAGTACAGCTACTGTAAATTGCCCCAAGTTTCAAGGGTACTATTCTGTGTCCTACCAGGATACCTAATCATAAATTTATGAGGCTGTGTCTAATTAAAGGTAAAGGCCAAGCTTTCTAATAGTTCTTTCCTTTCCACTTTGACAGCAATCTCAGTCCAGCTACAACATTCACCGCCTGAATTGGGAAAAACTGGTTACTAAACAGGGGTTTAAAAATAAAACCGTTAGCAATTTAGATAAGTGGTGATGATAGACAAATACATATATGCCAATAAAGGATACTGAACATTTTTGTTCAATGATTCTTAACTTTAGAGGAGCTGGCATAATTCTCAACCAGCAGATTTATACATAATATTCCATAGTTTGTAACAAAATCCTAATTTGCAATCTGCCAAGTACTGGGTGAGAGACAGACCTCAAATGTTTTTTCACATTATTTCTGAATCTGTTCTTGATTTAGTTTTGTTTACAAGATAACATTTTATGAAGTTCTTATTGCCTGCTGAAGGAGTTTCTATATATCAAAGTCTAGAAATATGGACTAATGACAGCTCCCTATGTTATATTATAGCAATATATAGTAATAGGATGCTCATTTAAAAAATGGTGCGGTTTGGCAACTGAATGGAAGACACAATTGTATGTGTAAGTTATGTAAGAATTATGTTAGCCTTGCAAAGTGTTTTGCATGCCATTGGGGGTGGGGGGTGGGGGGCAGGGGGGCGGGAAGTGTATTCATGTATTCAGCCCTATAAATCTGGAAAAAAATTGTTTGGTTTTAGTTTAATAAAGGGTTCCAGACAAACAATTCATAGATAAAACAGCTTTAACATTACCCACAGAATTAATACACTGTGCAGACAGTACTACGCATCTTCTTTCACCCTCTCTTCAACAACTACTTTTCAATCTTTTCCAAGTCTATCACATGTAGGAAAAACTGTGCTGCAGGCTAAGACAAGGGGGCCGAAGTTTCCTGTAATGTGCTTGTATTTCTCTTACTATGGCCAGTTCCTAAACTCGCTGCCACCCATGGTAGAAAACATCAACACTTTCCGAGCAGTACTTTAAAAAATTCCCTAAAGGGACAGCTGGAACAATACCCATGTACCATGCAAAAGCCAATGACATACATTGCCAAAGCCCTAGGACTTTTACAGTGGGTAGCTTCTGATATTTCTAGGCTGATTAGTGTTCGATGGAAATAAAATAGCTGCTTCTTCACTGATGTTTTTCAAAGACCACAGCATGTACAGCATTCAGTATCCGTGTGATACATGAACTTAAATGCATTTTTTTGGAACTAGATTGATTCCCTAAGTTACTTCTGTAAATAAAAGTGACAGGAACTCTAAATACAAACTGTTATTAGAAGGACAAGTAGCTGTAGACAGTTTCTCTGTTTGAAATGCTGTCCCCAGAGCAGTTTATGGGAATTCTGTCATTGACTTCCACACTACCAAGACTGGCCTACTGTGTGAAATATATTGTTTCTCTCTCAGGCAATTGGCTTTCTGATTATGTTTGGAAATTTCTAGAGTTTGAACCACAATGTAATATCTATCCTGATGAAACATGACTATATCAGAGAAAACTGGGCAGACTTGATTCAATCACCAACTACTGGAGTCTAAAAAAAAAAAAAAAAAATAATAAAATAATCATTCCACTTCTCTGTGCTGGGTTAAAATGCTTCACATCAGAAGTAGTGAAGACAAAAGTCTGTGCAATGCCGTTCCTCCTTTCATTTTAAAAAGTGTTAATTTTTGCCTTTAAAGCAAAACTTATTTGGATGTTCTGGATATGTAATACCCTCAGTCAGTCAATATGAATGTATATATATGTGATTTAACATTTTGGATTTAACAGTGTTGTATGTTTCACAAGTAGCATCTCACCTACACAGGGAATGAACCTTTAGAGCAGTATTTTGAACATGAGTAGAATCTGTATCAACCTTAATAATACTGTTTGTATTTCAGGAGAAAAAGATTTTTTTTAAATACAGACAGACTGAAAGAAAATGGTATCATTGCAAATAGGGCTGTGCCAGTTTGCATGTTGTTATCAACAATAAAGTCAAGTTCAATATCCATTAAGCACAGAAAATAAACAAAAACTACTTAAATAGCAAATAAAACACAGGCCAAGATCTCACTAGCTGCAAGCTCAGGTCAAGCCAAATATTTTTACAACTGACCTCACAGTTGTCTGGTCATGGATGATTCAGGGACACTACACTAAATATACAAGTATGCCCAGTAGTGTAGTCAGCAATAATACAATTAAATAAAACTGACAGACACTATTTGAACCGGAAATGCAATGAAAATCTGAATATTTCTTGCTTCAGAATGAGAAAGGTCAAAAGGATGAGCATCTCACACTGCTGTGTAACATCACCTGATTGTTAGGACAAACAAAAAAAAAGAGTTGATAAAGATTTCACTACAGTTAAACCAGGTCCTTCTTTTTTTGGCAGCCATCAATTTTCATTTTCCTGTCTTTTAATTCTAATGCTGAGGTCTAGGAACTGGTAGGTCACAGAGGACTGTATGGTAGGACTAATCAAGACTGAACATTAATACGGAATATGAAAATCTCTAGATTTTTCCCCAAACAAAATTTGTATGCTGACTATTGTAGAAAGGAGAGGTAAATCACTTTCCTTTGAATGAAAACCATACATATATTTGTTAACACATAGGAGAAATGTCAGTATTTAGATGTTATTTTTCCTTGAAAAGTTAATTAAAAAAAACATAGTTAAGTGGAAAAGCATCTCCTATCATTTCATGCATCACCTGGATAAGTGTGATAAAAAAAAAAAATAAAAAAAATTCACCCTTTTGGCCAGTAGAAGAATCTGACAGGATCTCAAGCCACAGCAGCTGAACACTATAGGAGTTTTTTTCTTCACAAAATACAACCAAAATGAGCAAGTCCACATGGTTGTTCAGTATGAAGATAATCTAGAATCACAATATATATTAACACAGAAAAGAAGGATCATGTTTCATTTTAAAGAATAGTACATCCCTGAAAAGAAATTCACTTACAGAAAGAGGATCCTCCAGGAAGACCTAGTCAAAGATCTAGTCAGAGACATACTGAAGTTTGCATTTACCTTATAGAGCTGATGATTCCCATTACCAACAGAAATACTTCAGGTGATTCATAAAGACCCTTCACCAGAAATAAACTTGCAGTAATTTACAACAGCTGCACCCTACCTCCTCCTATCTGTGCTAAACAGACCTCACTCCATCTAGAACAAGCAATAAATCTGCATTTTATATTTAAACCACCAAAATCAATATCAGAAGGGCTTAGGTACTGTGAGTGGCACACCAACATCTTAAGATAAATGTGGTTTATTTGTTGTACTTTAGCAACTTTCTCCTTGTTTTCATTATTTCTCATTTGAGCACATTAGATACTTATTTTTTCCTGCTTCCGTATAAATCTCTAGGGTCCTTTCCAATGACATAATGTGTTTGGAAAACTTGCTGTTCTTCAGATATCTTTTTTCTTCTCCTGCCTACCACTATGTAAACAAAGTAAGTTAACAAGGTTATAGAACTAAATGATTTAAACCAGGAAAAGAGAAAGAATTAGTTCCTTTAGATTTGGTGCATATGATTTGTTTTCTGATCAAAAAAACATGTTTTTACTAGGCTCAAGATTTCGGATAATTGAGTTTTTAATTTCAGTGATAGTCAACTCTAAGGAAGGAGCCTGCTTTATTCCTTAAGAATGAATTTAAATTGCCTTTCAGTTCTTTCAGAGAAAATGTTAACACAAAGTTGTCTCATTAAATTCTGAGTTCTTCACTCCATAGACAGAATGTGGGAATTCTGTACAGTGGGTTTATTCTATTCCCTGTAAAAGATGTCTCACCTTAAAAGATGCCTAAATTTGACATGAGATTGCATTTCTGAGTAAGTTAGAGTCCATGTAGATTCATTTCCATGGCAGTCTGAGGCGAGCATTTTTACTCAGGGAGATTTGCCTTGACTTGAGAGTCATTGTGATCTGAGACAAATGCATCTGCAGTTCAGTTTTTCATTTATAAATGAGAGGAAGGAATGCTGCTTTCTTGCAGTGGTGTCAAGTATGTAAGTACTATTAAGTCTTCAAACTTGGTCCATCACTCAATGTCGTAGCAACGTGGGCTATCTAAATAAAATAGCTAGATAGCAAGTATGGAAATACGGAAATGATCTCAAAACTGGGAAGATGAGTTTATATTGGTTAATCAATGCAAAAACATGGTAAACTCTCCTCTGAACTGACACTATGAATTCATATTTCTGTTCTTAATGCACACTTGAAAATATGCTCACTTAGGCAAAAAAATCTGAATTGGAAAACATGCTTGATAACAAGGACAATTTAAAACCTACATTTCAATGAACACTTAACATTTTGCCCCATTTGGAGTATCAGTTTTCATAGTATTTCCAGCCAGTGTACATTTTTATTTAAATTGAATTAAACCGTTTAGCTACATGTGCATGCCAGTTTAAATAGTGTTGTTTGGAGAACATTATTTTCACCTTTATTGGACAAAAAGTACGATAGGAAGTTGCCTTCCCCTGGAAATTGAACCCAGTTGGAAATAAATGAACTGGGATACAGCCAGACCTGGAAACTGTAAAATAAAAATCTACTTAGCAGAGAGCCACACATCTTAAAAGCTTCAATGTAGTTATCTTTTAAGAAGATGGAATGCTTTCTGGGACTATATCCCATGAAAATAGCTGAACTTTACAAAAATCATGTCATAACTCTGTATGCTTCCATAGATAGAACAGGTTTCTAATACCATCAATTTTATTTTAATGGGATAAAATATTTCTTATTACTGGATGTCCTACATTCTCCAGCCACAGTGTCCCATTACAATACATTCTCTGTACTGAGAATGTAACAGACAGTCCTGGCCTCATGGTTTGCAGACTACATACACAGATGACGAGGAAAAGATACTTATTGTCAAAATCCTAATTATGTTTGTGAATTGACTTCAGAGGGATTTGGATAAAGCCCTAGATGATTGCATGCCTCCATAACAAAGCTAACAATTCAGTTGGGGTCTCTTGACTTGTAGAAGCATTTACAAGATCACACACTCCAAAGATATTTCCAAGCAGCAGAAACCATAAATTTCCCTGCAGAGTCTTCTGAACAGGTAATACGAAAAATACGGCCAACATTAGACGAATTTTACAGATGAAAAATAGCCTCTAGGACTATTCCTCTGAAAGCTTGGGGAAACATGAAATACTTATAACAGCAATACATGTACTTTCCCCAAAAAAGAGAAATATTTTCGCTATAAACGATGCTCATGGAACACCTCTTTCTTTCCTTCTTCACTGAATTTGTGTCTGCAGAGCTGTTTTTCTCACATATTCTTATTCCTCTTTCCACTGCTGTTGTTCCACTTAGGGTTTGGGGTTTCTTTCCCTTTGTTTAAATACACTATCCCAGAAGTGCTACCACTGTCGCTGATGGCCTTCACCTTGGCCAGTGGCTGGTGCATCTTGGAGCCGGCTGACATTGGCTCTGTTGGACACGGGGTAAGCTTCTAGCAGCTTCTCACAGAAGCCAACCTTTGTAGTCCCTCCCCCTCCAAACCTTGCCACAAAACCAAAATACACACTGTCACCGCTTCACAGAAGGGTAGCAAGGATAGGACACATATTCCTCAAGAAATTGGTAAGATACTGATCAGCTTCCTCAGGAAACCAGGGTCGCCCCTATCGATTTAAGAGTTCACCTCAGATATTATAAAAGATAAACTTGGCTTGAAGCTACCTTTTCTCATCTCTACATCCCTGAGTAGATTTCAGCTCAGGAACACTGCAGGCTGTAACATCATCTGGTTAAAAATATGTGTGGACAGTACTTAATATTTTCAGCTCATACTTATTTCATTAAATATATCAACACACTGTTCTCTCAGGTCTCAAAGTCCTCTGAAGGCCTTTCCAAAGACATGTCTAGCTGAATGCTTAAGGCTGCAATATATAAATAGACCTTTAATATTTACTACTATTCCTGCAAGTATTCGTAAAAGAAAGAAAAAATATCAAGAAGTTCCTGTGTGATTCTGTGGCTCCTGGATTTTCACATTTTCTAAATCTCAAAATACTCCCATTAGAAGCACGTGATGAACTTGGTGGAGGGCTGCTGCTGTTGCCAGCAGCAGGTTTTTAACTAACATAGGAGAAATGCAAGCAATTCCAAATACAGAAATATCTATATGTTGCCTTCATTCCCTTGAGATGAAGGAATGAGTAGGTGTAACTGGCATTACTAATACCAGGTCATTAAAGCCTAGAAAATCCTAATGTCTATTGCTGAGCTCCTGGTGTGTTGAAAAGCTATGAATGGAGAACATTAAAGATCAGGGTTTATGAATCTCCATGATATGGATCTACGTGAAAATAACTTTTTACCCTGTATTTTTTTTTAAGACTTTACAGAGTAACTAACAGTTACAGAAGAGGAAAGAAAAAGTTAGAGGAAACATTTCTCTCCATGAGACTCCACAGGTGGTGTCTAAGGAAAGTGTAGTTCAGATAAACTCTTTTACTTCAATACCGTATCCACAAAGAATAACTTATCTGATATTATACATGCATACGTTCTCCTGGAAACCAACTTTGTCCCAAAGACTGTCTACGACAGAAAGAGATACTTAAATTTTTCCTTGTGAACACATCAAAATTAATTAAATAAATACAGTTATTTGAAGGTATGACAGGAATATTTTCTTATTTTATGTAATCAATTGGGGCCAGCAGTTCATAAAGGCTCCCAATCAACCTTTTGACGTTTTGGAAAAATCCTTACTTTTCAAAATTAAGCGTGAGATTTTTCAAGCATGAATTCATTGATAAAGTGCCCCACAGATATGAGGGAAATTCTGGTTTCATTGAAGTCAAGGAATTCCTATGAAATGCCATTAATTTCAGGAGGTGAAGGAAATTATTCTTTCCCAGTAGATTCTTCCAAACCAGCTAAATCATAGGATCTCTCAGACTTCAGTGGAAGAGGAGACCACAACAGTAGTTGAAGTGCTGGGCAGCTGCACCGTAGTATTCAAGGTATGATGCATAAGAAAGTGGCTATATACTGTAGCAATTTTGCAGCTTTCACTTTGAGTGCCAATATATTCAGATGAAAGCCCACCTCTAAAGTCGAATTGGGTTGTTTTGGGTTTGTTTTTTTTTTTATATGAATTCCAGATTTCTTGTAATCCAAAAAGCAACCAAACAAAAAAGACCACATCAGGTTAATAAAAAAGGGGGAAAAAACAGTCTAGTTTCTGCAAAAACAGAAGATATCTACATTTAGCAAGAAAACATTTCAAAATACACTTGTATTTTCAAATACATTTCTCATTAACATGTAGCTCTAGTATCCTATAGCCCAAATGCATGGATTCCAATGACCTTCAATAGCAGTGATGGATGTACCATGACCACTTAAAATCCATGAAGTATAAATCAGCTTTTCATACAACTAACAAGCATGGAACTGCTTTGAAAAGGTATATTATATGAAAAGCCCGTGGTGATCTGCAAATCAAGCAAGTCCTGGACTTAGCCAAAATTTCTTAGTAAGAAACACAATAAAGGAAAGAAATGAAGGATAAAGAAGACACCACTTACTATAGAAGCATCATAGAATCATAGAATCATTTAGGTTGGAAAAGACCATTGAGATCAAGTCCAACTGTGAACCCAGTACTGCCAAGTCCATCAATAAATTATGTCCCTAAGCACCGCATCTACGTGGTTTCTAAACACCTCCAGGAATGGAGATTCGCCCACCTCCCTGGGCAGCCTGTTCCAATGCTTGACCACCCTTTTGGTGAAGAAACTTTTCCCAATATCCAATCTAAACCTCCCCCAGCATAACTTGAAGCTGTTACCTCTTGTCCTGTTGCATGTTATGTGGGAGAAGAGACCAATCCCCACCTGCCTACAGACTCCTGTCAGGTAGTTGCAGAGACCTATAACGTCTCCCCGGAGCTTCCTTTCCTCCAGGCTGAACAACCCCAGTTCCCTCACCCACTCCTCATAAAATGTCCTCTAGACCCTTCAAAAGCTGTGTTGCTTTTCTCTGGACACACTCCAGAACCTCTACATCCCTCTTGAAGTGAGAGGCCCAAAACTGAACGCAGTATTTAAGGTGCAGCCTTACCAGTGCTAAGGACAGAGGGACTACTGCTTCCCTAGTCCTGCTGGCCACACTGTTTTGAATACAAGCCAGGATGCTGTTGGCCTTTTTGAACACCTGGGCACACTGCTGGCTTGTGTTCCACCAGCCACCAACTGGTGGATCTCCAGGTCCTTTTCCACCAGGCAACTTCCCAGCCACCCTTCCTCCAGCCTGTAGTGCTGCGTGGGGCTGTTGTGGCCCAGGTGCAGGACCCAGCACTGAGCCTTGTTGAACTTCATATAATTGGCCTCAGCCCATCGATCCAGCCTGTCCAGATCCCTCTGCAGAGCCTTCCTACCCTCAAGCAGATCAACACTCCTGCCCAGCTTGGTGTCATCTGCAAACGTACTGGAGGTGCACTTGATCCCCTTGTTTAGATCATCGATAAAGATAACTAAACAATACTGTCCCCAGTGCTGAGCCCTGGGGAACACCACCTGTGTCCATCTGCCAGCTGGATGTAACTCCATTTACCACCACTTTTTGGGCTTGGCCATCTACCCAGTTTTTAACCCAGCATAGAGTACAACCACGCAAGCCACAAGCAGCCAGTTTCTCCAGGATAATGCTGTGGGATATGTTGTCAAAGGCTTTTACTAAGTTCCAGGTAGACAACGACTAAGTTACTGAAAAGTAACCTGCCATTATGCTTCAACACTGGACGCCCAGAATAAGTGTTGCTTCTCCATTTCAGTGTCTCAGTTGGGTGACCCTAAATGTTACATTTGTGATGGCTTAGGAGGAACAATAAGTAGCCCAGGAAGTACATAAAGTGAGAATTAATAAGCAAAATATCTGTGGACAGTGCTACTAAGTGAATGAAGAGGATAATAGTGTAACCAGCAACAAAATGAGAGCAGAAGTGCAGGGGGATTGCAGGGGATAAGAAGAAATAATGCCATCAAATAATCCTCCTTTCTCATCTTTCAAAGTGCCCATATGATGACAAGATTCTTCAGTGTTTGATATGGATTTCTAAGAAATTGTGATTCCAACTGTCTTGGGTATTTATCTCCAGCTCCCTGGAAAGCCTAGAAATGTATGAATGCCAGCTGAAGGTCAGCTGTACACAATTCACATAAGTGATGTTCAGTCTCAGATCTCAGTTAGAGTGCAATTTTTGATTTAAGGCAGAAGTTTGCATGAAACTTGAAAAAATGAATAAATATTTTTAGTCTGGAGATAAAATATTTTTTTAGGTCAAGATATGTCAACTTTCCTTTAAAATTTGATGTATTATTAAATTAATAATTCACTGCTCATGAGGGTTCATCCAAACTCACTGTAAGAGCATGCAACGTAGGAGGAAAGTACAATAGACTCAAGTTGCTCATCTGAGAAAAAACCCTTAGGTAGTCTCTGCTCCATCCTTTGCTACTCATTAGGGCAGAGACCTGAGGGGAAATAAAATCTCTATGCCCTACCCAGACCATGTCTGAAAGATGCCCCCCCCCTTGCTGCTGAGAGGAGTGGGGAGAAGGAGAGGCAGACAGTATTTCTCCCCACCACTCTAAGCTGTGACACGAACTGATGCAATCTTTCCTGTAGACCTCTAAGGTTCTGAATGAAAGACTGAAATAGAGCAACAAAATTATGACAAAATTTCCATCAGAAATTTATGTATCTATATCAAAAGAAATTACTGATGCCCCAATTATTTTTAACCATATGACATTTACAGGGCTGTGGAAGAAACAATTATGTCATCTAGAATCATGATGTAAACTATCAAATCGTACTGTCTTGATTGCAAGTGATTTTTCCTTAGATTTCCCCCTCCTCAATTTGTATGCACTAAGAAACAGCCAACTCAAAGTCTTGACTTCACCCACCCCCAGTGTTTCTCTGTTACTACAGTAAAAACAATGGACACATAAAAAAAATATAAAAATATATATATATATATATATATATATATCTTTTTCCCAACAGGTCACTCTCATATTGTACCCCAGAGGGTACCCATGAATGAATGGCAAGTGGCCATTCAGAGAGTTGCCAAATACCATTAATCAATGCACCAACGTGGCAACACTGAGCATTGTGACAGGCATGATTTAATCTATTATCTGGTAATCAACCTCATCTACAGACATTCTGTAATTCTTATAAATCCAAGAATTATTGTTAGTCTTTTGGAGCAGAACAGTACAAGAATGTCTCACTTAATAACAAATTGCTCTTTTCTTCAGTCAAATGGGTAACCATTTCATGATTATATGAGAGAACAGATTATGTCAGCCAGACCTAACAGTGTGTGCTTTGTCTTTTGAATACTACTTTCCCCCAACCAACCCTCCCAAACCTCCATGCAATCTTCATGTTGAAGGTTGCTCACTAGAAGGAATGGATAATAATGCCATTCATCCACTGTTTGATTCAGATTTAATAATCACAGTGACTTACCCCCCAATTAAAGGGCAATGTTAATTCCACTATTTATTGTTCCTGTGATTTACAACCTATACAACAATACTATAAAATACTCAAAGATATAAAAAAACCAACCAAACCAAACCTTCCCGTCAGTATGCAACAGGATTACTTCATACTTGACCTTATCTTCTGAATGAAGACAAATTATTCATTTGATGAAGGCAGGAGTGAATAATTTTGTCTATTTTGGAATATGCATACTCAAAAGTTTTAAAATATTCTGAATTTATTTTCAGAAAAGATCAGAGGACAAACTTGCATTTATAATGTTTCAGTTGCAAAGTGTAAATCTATAAAACTAAATGCTTTCCAAGACTGAAAAGCTAGCTCCCAAAGAAAAAGGAAATATTGTAGGAAATACCAGCATTTGTTCAGATAATTCAAATGTAGTTATGCATGTGTAAATTAATAGACCAAATGAAACTGTTCTTTCTTGGGAAAATGAAATGTTTTCCTCTGTTTTCAATGGCTCATCTTTTCCTTTTAGCTCATTTTTCAATCCCTACATTTCTAACATAATTCTTGCTTTATTCAAAATAATGTTTTACTTCTCAAATCACTTGTAGACATAAATCAAAATTGCTGTCATCCTGTGATGCAAATTAGAATTTGAAAATTGCTTGATCTGTCCTTTAAATAGTCTGTATTTTGCTAGTTAAAAGATCTCTGTAGCTATTCCTATTTCCTGCATTAAGCCTCGAGGTGAAAACATCTGTACAGTGGAGGTAGATGGCGAGACTTTTGCCTGATGGCAACTTGAGCTAGTGAGTCTGGCAGCTACAGCAAGGTGTTGGTGACCTCAGGTCAAATAATGAACAACCATGGTGTCATTTACAGACTTGCACTGTAAGTTAAGAAACTTTGCGTCTTGCCCATCATCTCTGCTCAGCTTGCTTAGTTTGAATCCCACACTGTGCCCTTGCAATTTTTCCACATCTAGGCCCAAATTATTTTGCAAACAGCTAGTTTAAGCTGCTGGTGTTCTCAGTCCAAATACTGAGCAAAGCCAGAAAGACTTTGCCAAATTGGAAAAGTCTCCTGTATGTATCAATTTTCATTCTCATGCCTCAAACATAAGACATCTTGCCAAATCAATAGTAAAGACAGTTGGTCAGAAGGCAGAACGATGTGACCTATAATTGCACTTTTAGAAATAAGTAATAGTAGAAAAATTGTATGGATTTAAACATTGTGCTTGTGGTAGTACAAGCAATACTTAAGCATATAAAACACTTTTTAACACCTGAAATTGATCAGTTTGGCATTTTTTTTAGACAGATATTACTACTTTCATAACTATTTTTTGCATTGCTCTCCACCTTTTCTCCCCTACTTCTTTAGTAAATATAGTAAATTATGAAAGGGAGTTGGAAACTTCAGCATCTATTCTAAAGGTACTTCTTCAGGTACAACTATTTTACTATTACAGTGCCAAATTGCTCTCTTATCAATAATTTCTGTTCCCTTAAAACAGTTTCTTTCTGTTTTCTTCTAAATCCAGTTAAGTTTCATCTGTTTCCCTTTGTAGAACAATAGCTCCTTTCTTTCATATAGAAGTCTATTGGTCACAGGTTTCAAAAGCAGGTGGTATGAACATCACAGGACTAAGTTTGAAAAAAAAAAATATCTGAGAATCTTCGCAGAAGATACAATTTCTCTGCACTTTTACACTCTAGCCCACAATACAGCTTATTTGAACCACATTGCTTATCAATACTAAGCAGTTTTACAGGGCATTTTTGTGAAATTCCACTAGTTAAGCCACAATCAGTGTCATGCCATCTAGGCTGTTTGACAAACCCCATAAGTGCTGAAGAGTTAAAAGAATATCGAACTATTTACTTTTTTTTTGCATTTCTGAGAAAGCCTGTAATCTGCGTTTACGCTGCACATATCAGATGTGCTCCCTGGTATGCCCCAAAGCTCAGGTTGTCAGACTCACACTGGCTGTGTTTGGAGGGGACAGGGCTGGTGCACATTCTATTGCATATCTCGGGGTTCCTCTGTAAGCAATGAGCATTTCCACAGGTCTGCCACTCCAGCCAGTTGAATACATCTCCAGACTGCAAAGTTTGCTTGTCTTAGTACACTTTAAAATGGAATAATTTCTTCAGGGATTCACAGCTCCACTGAACTATCTTTTTCTTAAATCTGGCCGACTGTAACAAGTGCTGGGTTTCTGAAGACTGGAAGTTGGAAGTAACTGTAGGGATGTTACAAAAAGAAGGTACAAGATGCCTTACTTTCATACACTGAATCCAGGGGATCAATTTTGCCTAAACATAGCTATGTAGCTCTCTCTGAGATGCATCTGAGGCAACCTGGGGCTGCCAGATGCAACACAGGATCTGCAGAAAATCTTTGCCCTTTGGAGCAGCAGCTAAGACTCAGAAAGGGTAGCTAAGTGCATGAAGTGCCTATATTTGGGGAATGAAATCAAGCACACAGTGCTAGTAGACACTGTCAGAGTCTACGGACAGAATAAAAGCCAAGCTTTATGAATCAGACTCTTTCATTGAAGCAAATAGAAAATAGGGGCTGGTTTGTTCTTTGATAGCAATGTAGGTTGCATGGAGAGAGGTGAAAAGCCAGAACAACTCAGCTTCTGGAATTTGAAGGAGACAGAAAAAGAGGTAGAAGGGTCATGGGCTTTTTGTTTCTAATTATCTTGGTCTGGTTTTTCTTTCTTTTAGATAAACTAAGTTGGTTTCAGCGATGATGTTCATCCCCTGTGATAAACAATTCTGATCAAAGTGAATCAAATTAGCTGTTTACATCTGTTGTGTCAGAATACAACAGTATCCAGAGTCAATGATGATGAAACCAATGGCAGTACATGACCAAAGCAAATGACATACATAGGGCAGGTACAGAAACTAGGTTTGATATAAACCAAACTGCTTTCATTGTTAAAAAAATGGTTGTTGCTAATTGTGACCCACACACAGTATATTTAGAGCTTTTTTTCCTTTAAAATCTGTAAACTACTATTCTCATTTGATTGGAGCATTCTAGAAGTCATATAGCTCAGCTGTCCAGTCTATGATGCATATAAATACACATTGCCTATTACCCCCTATAGGAAACTCTTAATGTTAGCTTATATTTTCACAGCTTACATTTGAAAATGTGGATAGGAGAAACAAATTAAATTACCAGCATTTTGTATTGCTGAGATCCATGTATACAGCTGAAAGAAAATGAACCCTTTATTGATCCCCAGACTAGGCAATTTTAATGTTTATCAGAATATAATCGTCTACATTGGACAGCTACACAATAAACTGGTTTTGTCCCCAGAAAATGTCATGTCTAATAAGACTATGTATTATTTTTCATTCCTGAACTTTTATGTGTCCAAGGTATTTTATGGTTGCTGTTATATATTTCCTTTTTCTCTGGCTTAGTTTCAAAGCTACATTGAGTACAAATCATTGAACTGGTGTTTAGAAAACATTAAAGGCCTAAGTAGAGTATTGGCAATATACAGGGAAAAAATAACAGAATCACAGATTCAATGAGGTTGAAAAGGATCTCAAGATTAACTAGTCCAGCCCCTGCAATTCAAGCAGAGTGAGCTACAGCAGATTGCCCAGGACCATGTTCAGTCTGGTTTTGAATATCTTCATTAGTACAATCTTGACAGTCTCTCTCAGCAACATTTTCTACTGTTTGATCACCCTCACAATAAAAAAAACCAAAACAACCCAACAATATTTTGTTGTGTTCAGATGGAATTTCATGTTTTCATTTGTGCCCATTGCCTCTTGTCTTATCATGGGGCAACACCGAGAAAAGACTGTCTCCCTCATCTTCATTTTCCCTCTTCAGGTATTTCTACACATAGATAAGATCCACCTGAGCCTTCTCCACTCGAGGATCAACAGTGCTAGCTGTCTCAACCTCTCCTCACAGGACAGATATTGCAGTCCCTTAATTATCTTCATGGCCCTTTAGTAGACTTAAACCAGTCTTGTCATCTTGTCTATGAGAATAGTATGGGAAACAGCATCAAAAAGCTTACTAAATTCAAGGTGAACAACATCCAATGCTCCCCCCTTATCCATCAAGCTACTCAGCTCATTGTAGAAGGCTACCAGGTTGGAAAAGCATAATTTATCCACTGGGAATCCATCCTGACTACCGCTGATCACCTCCTTGTCCTTCATGCATTTTTAAATAGGCTCCAGGATCACTTGCTCCATCACCTTCTTAGGGACTAAGTACAGACTTCCAAGGCTGTAGTTCCCTGGGTTTCCCTTCTGGCCCTTGAAGACAGAGGTGAAATTTACTTCTCCTGATCACCATGACCTTTCAAAGACAGTTAGTTAAGAGTGGCCTCCTAGTGATGTCAGCCAGCTCTATCAGCACTTGTGGGTACAACTTGTTAGGCCACATAGACATGTGTGCTCATTTTGTATGTTTCCTGACATCATCCTTCTCCACCAAGGGTAAATTTTCCTTTCCAGAGTGATGGCTTATTTACTTACTTGTGGGTGATCTAGCTACCTAGAATTATTTAATGTCCTGGGAATTTTTAATGGATTTGTTCCATTTCTACATACATGTCAGAGACAGCTTTTGTTCAATAAACTTAAACAACAAAAAAACCCCGTAACTCTTAAGTAACATACAAGCAAGGTACAGTGTACAGAAGTGTCAGGAAAAGAAAGAAAATGAATTATATCATTTGGGGTATGCAAAATTATGTGACTACATTTCAAGACCATCATCATAAGTGTCTTGTTCTGTTTTGCATTACCTTCTTTTAACTTAAGTTTCATAGTTCTTTTAGATTGAAATCAACTCATTTCCAAGGCGGGCATTTCAATTATTTTTTTTTTTAAGATGGACAATTATCTGCAAATGCATTGTAAAAACCCTCTCAGTGTAAAGTGCTGGATAAATACGGTTTGCAAAATTCACATTTTCAAGTTAATATACAATATAACAATAAGCTGTAAGCTATTGCAAAGTTCTGAAACACCAACATTTCAAATAAACCCAGTCTTCTGCCACACCACGTTTCCTGTAGTATAAAATTTCTTCAACTAATGTTATCAAACTTCAGCATAGCTGCAAGCATGAGGAAGAAAAACTCCACTCTGAGTATTACCATATTAGAATTAAATGGTTAATAATTACAGTGTCAGGGGAATTTAAGATTATCTAAACGGATCTGCCAGGTCCAAAACTGAATTCTGTCGAGTAAAACAGTAATGAGTTCTAACTTGGGTAACTTAATAACAATTGTGCTGACTTACAAGATCCATGGAGCTGTCCATAATAAGTACAGTACACTGTACAGGCTGTTTTGACAACCATTTATATTCTTCTACTGGTCTATGGGTTCTTTTTTAATAGTAATATATATATATTGAGAAAGATAAATAACACAACATGTAAAGGCATTAATAGTTATAAAGGGAGTTATTTATAATCCCCTCAGTATTACAGCCTGAAGATAATTTAGTGATGAGTCAAACTGTCTCCAGTGTAAATCAGGAACCAAATGGTGAAAGAACTGGCTTTTAAGGACTGGAAAACTTGACATATCTGAAAAGTGCTTCAAGGCCTGAATGGTGTGAATAACATTTAGCTTGCAGCTGTTGTGAATCCAGTTGGACTGGCAACACATTGAGCATTAGTGTTACCACCCTCTTCCCTTCTGATCTAATTTCTTTAGCATCTGATGGATATCATTATAATGGGCCCCTCAAGACAGTTCTGTTTTCACTTAATCAAGCAAAAGCAGTCAAATGTTTCTCAGTAGACTCCAGCTATGCATTACCACCTATCTTCATGTTTTTGAGGCATTGCTGAAGCTCAGAAATTCCCATCACATTTGCATCCCAGCGAGGTGACACAGAGTGTTGTACAAGTAAAAGCTATAACTGTAATAGTACTTCAAGGAGATCCACTACCTTCTACGTCTAATGCGACAGTAACACTCACTAGCTGCTGGCAAGGACTATGGTCTCCCCAGTATGTTCCATTCTACTAATGCAAGTAGACAAAAAGAGCAAGTATGTATCCCACTCTTATCCCCACCATTATGGTGTAACAAACACCGCTATGACAAGAGCAATCTCCCTGTCTGTGTGGGCTCATCTCAGTGAAGGCTCCTCAAACTGCTCTGAAGAGCTTCAAGATGGCACCTAGATTGGCAGTAGGCACCATAACACACCTTGGCATGCAGCTCTCTTCAGGCATCCAGAGACTAAACCAGCATATGTCTCAGGCCATGGAAATGCAGGCATCAGATAGAAAACTTTGCTGAATAAAGAATGCAGTTGGAAAGGAAGCATCTGAAGCTATTGCCTTCAAAGGATGTGCTGTGCACCTGAGGACCTGAAAAAGAGGGAGCATATTCCATCCTTACGGCAAAACAGGGAAGGCTGGGGAGGCATTTCTATTCTGCCTATTTCCTAAAAACAGTCTGCTTGCTAAAAAGCTTTAACTAAATAAAGATATTACACTGAGAAAACTGCACCTTGTATTCCCCCAAATATATGCCTCTGTAGAGAAATACTTGTATGTGTGCTTATAGTGAAAAAGAGGGGGAAATCATATGCATAATTAATAATTTATGGCTAATAAACACCAACCAAACCATAGATTTTTAGCTGATGGCTTTACTATAAATATTTAAATAAATCTCATCTTCCTTTAGCTAAAATTGGGTAGAACTAGCTCTGTGATTGTAGTTTTACTGGGTCTAAGGAAAAAGACCTTAAGTGAATGGACATGAACTCTTTTGAGACTGATGTCTTACAATTAATGGTCCAATACTCCATTTGATAACAGTTCTTTCACCACCTCCAATTTTCAAATTATGAAAAAAAAAAATGCAAATTATGCAAAACCTCCACTTCTGTCACTATTTGGGGGAAGCTCTTGGCACTGGTCGTGACATGACCGTATATAGTTGCTCATGTTCTCATAAAAGTCTGTCCTGTGTGTCAATACATTTTAAAAATAGGAAATACTTGCTGTCAGGTAAGTTATTAAACACTTGCTAATTTTTTTGATACATTTTCTAAGTGTTTTTATTTTGCTGAATACCTTGAAAATATCTCCAGCTGTGTGAGACACTGTAACACCACAAATACACAAACTAAGAGCATAAGCAGCAATGTCCTTTGCTACAGATGTTTATTTGTTGGTTTCTAGTCAACTTAGCAAAAGGAGTAGAGAATGGAGGGTCCAAGGAGATACCTGAGCTTATTTTTCTGGAAAGAGGATACAGAGAAAAGGGAGAGGAGACTGAAAGATGAAAAAAAGGAAGGAAAGGGGAAACAGGCACATGAAATTTATCTTGGTTTTAGTGATTACTGAATTCTGAATCTTTGACTTGCAACCCTAATATACTATTTGGATTAATAATAATAAAAATATGGATACTACTTGACAGTAGCACTTGAATTTAAAAGACAGGCAGGCTAAAGCTTAATAAAAACTTGTTTTACATTCTGTGTATAATTATATTTCTGAATATATGCCTTGGCCTATGTTTCTTATAGTGACTGAGGCAGAATGACGGTAAAAAAGAACTGCTTTAAAAAAGCCCTACATATTATAAACTATGCACAATAAAAACCTGTTACCATGGGTCTTGGATGAGGTTGATACTTTAGTGTCCAAATTATTATAGTTTGTTAGCAGTGTTCTCCAAGGAAGAAAGTGAGAGACATTTTTGTTAAAATTCAGCAAAACATAAACAGAATTTCATGAGACTAAAAAGAGGTATGTAGATAAATGCACTTCATTAAACGGGAATGTCATCATACAGTGGATGTTAAAAGATACCTTAAGGAAAGTTGTTTGTTTGTTGTTTTTTTTTTAAAAAGTATAGTATTAGATAACCTAAACATAGGATAGTACCCGCACATTAGAATGCAGGCTCAAATTAGTTTTGCTACTTCCGAATCTGTGAGTTTTGTTGGTGCAGGTGACAGAGGCTATTCTAGAAAAAAAGAACCACAAAAAACCCAAACCATCCTTAATGGTACTTTTGAACCACAAAAATAAAAGTTTTAAAGTGTATGATGGTGATTGTACTGTGATGTGGTTATATAATGACATATAACATGTAAACAATTTTGTAAATTTAAATTAAAAATGCTTCTAGTACAGAGGAGACCGTACAGGGCAAATTTCACCTGAGAATATACAATCTCACTTATTTCATCTGTGAGATAAGGGTGCTGATTTTCATCCCCCATTGTGCACAAGCACATCAGGGTTCCTTAGTCATTCATCTTTTCAAAATAAAATTCCTTCAGTGACTGAATAGTATCTGACAAACATTTTATTTATTGTATTTCATCTTGAATTCATGGCAGATACCTCAAATACTCCCAATACTACCCTTTTCTCATAAATATCCTCTAAAATATTTGACTCTGACTTTCCAGAGATAATGAAAATCTGAGTAGGGAGTGTTGAATGAATTCCTCTTTCATTACAGGAAGAATAAGTAGACAAGACCAGTTTCAAATATGTGAACATTAAGAAAAAGTTATTTCCCGTTTAGAGGGAAGTTTCTGGGAAATATATTGAATCAGGCTTCTTCTAAATTAAGGACTTTCCTTCAAAAAGGAAATGATCTTTGACTAACTAAACTGAGATTAAGGGAACAACTCTAATTGTAAGTAAAAAATATTATTTTCCTCTGGAGACAAGGAGAAACTTTTTAGATTTCTTATTCATACAAAATACCTCAGAATAACTAAAAGCACCTAGATCTGTGTAAAAACTCCTGAGCATTGGTCCATACTGGAAAAATAAATTGTTGAACAGATGCTGCAGTTGCAATTAATTCTTACAGCAGAGCTGTAGTGCTACTGGAACAACCTCATAGCATTTTAAAGTATATTTTATTCACTGAGTCTTCAAAGTAAGAGAAAGGGAGGCACAGGGCTGCTGCTTTTGAGGTTTTTTTCACTACAAGTAGTAGCTTTGTCTGAAAATCTAGTTCTGGTATATTTTCCTTTTATCATGACAAAATATACAGTTCTGTGTATACAGCTATTTGCCATAATTTTCATTGCTATATCAAGAAGAAGGGATTAACTTTTCAAGGAGCCAAGGACAGAATTTTCAGTCAGCTCCATGGATAAATAGTTCTTCTTTCCATAAAAAAAAAATCATAATACTTCTGGTGGTTTCCCAAATTTATGTACTTTTCCAAATCATTTTGCAATGGAGATCTTTTTGGTTTTAAAACATTTGTGTCCCAGTTTCTCTTAAATCTTGCCCTAAAGCAAACAAAATGTTTCATTTTTCATATTCTTTTGTCACATGCATCACTCCAATACCCAAGATAAAAGATTTCATTGTGTCAAAGCCATTCAGCATTAGAGAGCTCAGTCTAAAGATTTTCTCTAATATATTTGTTGATGAGTTCAAGTTCTAACAAGTACCTTTTAGTAAGTTATAGTTTTATAAAGATGCTATTTTTTGTACTTAGAAATATTTAGAAACCCATTCAAGCAAAGTGGTGTTCATTCTCTAAACAAGGGGTAATCCCAGGTAATGTACAGCTTGAAATCAAAAGGTCAAGTAAAAAGAGCAGAAAAAAGCTACACTGACATTTAGATGAAGCCAGAAACTCATATTTACAGCCAGTGATAAAATTTCTCCTATGTGCTGCAACCAATTCAGCTTTCCATTCTTTAAATACTTGCCTTGCTAGAAAAATATACAAACCAAGTTATTCCTGGATGTATAAGGGTTTTTATATACATTCAACAACTGAATTTTGGAAGAACAATCTTAATCGATTAATTCTACAATGAAAAAGACTGAAACTGACCAATTCGGCCAAGTTGTTGGACTCAAAATTAGAGAATACTACATGCATTTGTATTTAAAATGTTGCCTCTATATTTGAGGGAAATTATAATGGAACAGGCATAAATTTCAGCATTACTAAAAGAAAGTTCTCAGGATTTTGGTAGCTAACTGTCCTTCCAACTTTAATTCAGAATCAGCGTTGAGAAGCCTCATCCTCAGCACAACCCCTTCAGTGAAACAAAGACAGTGTTGCTGTCGTGGTTCATTTGGTTCATTTCCAAATTTCCAAATTCAATACAAGTAATTTTAGTTCACATAATAATTAAATATTTACAATAAACACAGCCACCTCATTATACATATACACATAGAATAAAACCTGCTGATTTACTGTCAATGAAAGCTGAATTCAAGCATTTTGACATAACTGTAAGTAAAAACCTGGAAATCTGTTCAGACTTGAAAAACTCAACTGATGCATTAGAACAAAAATATTTCAAATTTCTATCACCAGAAAATGGAAATTATTCAGTGGCACAACATTTTACATTTTAACTGCAGCCTGTTGCTTCTAGGATATCAGACCAAACAAGGTCCTATTCACAGTGCAGATCACATTCAGTACCAAAACTGTAGAGAAGGAGAATGATTTAGAAAAAGGATCTGATAGATCGCATTCAAAGTCACAGTAGTAAGACTTAGGAACAACAGACTTCTATTTCAGAGGAAAGTTACTGCCAGAAACTTCAGTGCTAAGTGATTCCTTAAAATCAGATATTTATGAATTTGCTATATAAGTTCTGTGGCCTGATGTTTCATTCTGCTCAATTGCAGGACATTTATGTGTTTTTTTAAAAAGTAGTTATGGAAATTTTTGAGGATGGTTTCCGAGGTTTTGTCAAATTGCTTGCATCAGTGTGTTGTCCAAAACATTAAATCAGTGAAGTTGTGTTAGAGATGATTAACGTCTTCAGAGAAAACACATAATGAGCCAAATTCATGCTTGGTGCAACTCCAATGAATTTGATGGAGTTAGATGAGGGATTGGTTTTTGTTAATCTTGGATAAAACTATTCAGTTACATTAAATTTTAGCTCAAAAATAATAAATGGAGAAGGATAACATTATGGTTTGGAACCTTGGGACCCAAAAGCCCGATTCCTCAATGACATTATGAGCTCATCTGTATGCTTGGATCATAGAAATTAAACAAATTGACTTCAACCTAATCCCTTGGAAATGATGATGCAGTAGAACTCTCCATGGCATGTTCCTGTTCTCTCAGTGATAACCAACTGAGAGGCTGGTCTATACTGTGGGAAGGTGATCCAAACCATCTGCATTTGGGGGGGGAAAGAGAGGGCAGTTATCCCAGGAAGGCAGTAGAACAGCTGTCTGAATGAGACATAAAGGTTTCTGAGAGCTTACATGTATGCTGTGGGTTGCCTATCATTAGCTTGTACAGTGTTAGGAATAAACTAGTTTTTTGCTGGTGGCAATAGTTTGCTGATAAACCTCAGCTTTTCACCAGAGCGAACACTTTGAAAGTAAGTAATGAAAAGTAATTCACTTTTAGCACTAAGGAAGACACCTTGCCCTTTATGCAAAAAAACCCCACCAACCTTTCCTTCCTGCAGCCACACTTCCAGAAATCTGCCTCATGAGCTGAATCACTTCTTAGATGGTCCTTCCCACATAAAAGGTTCCAGGCTGTATGACAGAGCAGTTTAAAGATGCTCTACAGCAAGAGCTTGCCCCACTGAATACAGTGGCCAGTTGAGGCCCAACATCACGCACCCAACAGGGCTTGGCATCTGGAGAAATGAGCCCACAGAAACTTCTAACTCTCATCAGATGGCAATTACCCTAGGTCCAGAAATGTGAAACCTACCCCACAAATTTTCAGTTCCCCTCCCCAACCTCCACCTAATCACTGCAGACATTCAAATGACACACTTCACTAGTAAAACCTTAAAATAATATACTTTTTTCCTTCTTTTCAATCTACCATATAGACGCTGACAGGACAAGACAAAATGAGTGCTTGGATATACCTGGTAGAAAGTAGGAGATAATGAGTGTGGTTGCTAAAGCAAAACATGCTGCAGCCTTTCAGATATTCTTTGATCAGCCCATTGCAGGACAAATCTGAAACATTTGCAGTACTCCTTAGTGTTTCAGGCATCCTCACTGGGTTGCCTTCCTGGTTTAAGTGGAGCAGTGTTGTTGTTTTTTTTTTTTATCTTTGGAGTTTTTCTCACCGTTCACGAGCCCACCCAGGCAGCATGTAATTCATCCAGGCAGGAAATACTCCATTGTGTGGGCCAGATTACTTGGAAATGATTCACTTGTACCTGAGTTCAAAGCTTCTGGCATAAGCCTACAGTACATTCTAGTCCACAGTCATTCTTGCCTCAGAATTCTGTGTTCAGTGCAAATAATACGCTAGAGCAAATCTTACAAAAGTTCAGTGGCTTCAAACTAACTTGGATTTAAAAGTTTCATCTGGGATTTATGAAAAGGAAATGGAGAATAAATCTTTTAAGGGAGAAAAAAAACCTGCACAAAAAGCCTACATTTCATGCAATTGCCAACCCAGAAGAGAAAGTTTATTTTCCCCCTAGGCTGTAAAATGATTTGAAGTCCAGTATCTTAACTCACCTCATAATGATGTGTATATAAGATTACCCAACTTTCCCAGCAATCTCTTTTCTGGTTTATTCAGTATTATAGAGTGTGGCTCTTCAGCACAGGTGGAGGAAAGAAGATAAACACAGTCTTCGCTGTTTTTTCTGTCTTGTTATTAATGTATGCAACGAAGGCACCTGTGAGAAATATACATCCTGCCTGGATACAAGTAGGAAATTATTTTCCCATTGCCTGAAAATATTTGAGATTACTCCCTCTGTCCTCTCATCTGGTACTATTTTGCATCATGTTAATAAAAAAAAGATCCCTTGGAACTGCAATGTAACAGAAAGGTAAGAGCAGTAAAGGATAAAAAATTTCTGCACCCCTCAGTATCACAAAGCTTTAATATTGCATTGAATTACCTGTGCAATTCTCCAAGAAAAAGAGAGAAGACTCTCAAACCCAAATCTCCCTGGAACATATTATTAGTGTTTTTTCTGCATCTGTAAACATAACAGGTTTACATCAGGCAGACATAATATTTTGAACCCAAGAGACTGAGGACCAGTCTACAGTCTTTTGGTAGGCTCATCTACTAAGAGACAAGATAGAATTGTCTGCCCCAAACTTGTTTTGCTCTTATTTATTACCTGAGCTAACTAGTTTATAGACCTCTCTTCAGCAACCTGAGCTGATGTTTCCCACAGAAGTGTCCTAAATACTTCCTATTTTTCATTCTAGGTGATTTTGAGCATTTTTTTAACAACTCCAAAAATGTCAGTAAAAAACCACTGACAAAACAAGATGCACACCTTGCAGGATTGAATACATTACATGGAATGAACTAACCCCTCTACATAGATCATTAAAGTTGCATGAGTACACTGAAGATTGTCATCAGGTGGAAGATTAGTACCAGCAAAAGGTAAAGAATTGCAGAGGACAAATATGGAGCACCACCCTTTACCCCTGTTTCCAATTTCCAACATTGTTTTGCAAAGCAGGTTGAAAGGAGATGAGGTCAAGCTGAAATTGAAGGTCCTGTGATCAAACCAAAGGGCCAATACATGTTTCTTCACTACTTTTTTTTCTGGTACTCACCAAGCAAACACCCAGCGTTAAGAAGGGCAGCTGCAAGCAGAGGAAGCTGCAGGGCTTATGACAAAAATCTTTATTTTGAATGTCATGCAAATTATGAAGGGCAGAAAGAGGATACTCTCTGCAAAGGTGTTATAGGTTTAGCAGAGAATGAATGGAAAGAATCTCTCTAGGAGGAGACAGATAAATGTCTGGGTGCAGGCAGATGAAATAGTTTCCTAAAAATTTGTAGATATAACCAAAATAAATGTGTAAACAATCACAGTCATGATCCTGTGGAACAGCAAACAGAAACTGTTAGCATTGTTATTTGAACCACTATAAAGATAGGAGAGCTCCATCTTGACCTAGGCTCTAGATGGCTAATAAGAAACAACCTATGACTCATGGAATTTATAATTCAAAGTCATAGGACAGATATTCAGTGGGAAGTAGAACAGAAACAGATGAAGTTAGTTAACTGGCTTCATACTCCAAATGCAGGCTGGGTCAGAAACAGTCTTGAGTTGAAGTGTAATGCCAATGCACTCTGCTACACTACCTTTCTTATTGATACTGAAAGATGAGTAGGAGAGAAATACTATTATTTTAATATCAACTGGTGACAAGCACATGTATTGTCGTCCAGGAACTGAACTCCAGGTTTTTACCCTTCACCCTCATTTTTTATGCAGAATTAGAAGATGAAATAAACAAAACTTAGGTATCTAAATCCCTCACAATCTGAAAAGCAAATCAACTTTTCCACCTTTAAGAAATACTTTTAAAGTCCTTGTAAGAATGCACTGTTCTTGAAATCACCTGTGGTAAAGTACTGTTGGAACGACTCAGAATACTTAGATGCAAAGATATGGGCAAAACAACACACTTGAGAGACAGAGGGCCATGAGATCTGCCATTTAGAACACCAGATTTACTGTGGGGAAATAAAAAAGCATGAACAACTTTTCCCCTGCGTCTTGAAAAAAATGGGTGAGGAACAGTAATCTAGATAACTAAAGTTTTGAAAACAGCTGACCAGCATTTTCTAGAAACACATTAGGAAACCAAAATTGCTCTGACTATCAAGAAGTTCTTCATGTGAAATTATGCTAAATACAATGAATAAGAAATGTTTTTTTCCCAGCTGAGGTCATGTGGTTTTTCCAGCAAAACCGAGAGGAAAAATATCTCAGATTAACAGCTCCTAGATGTAGAGGATGTCAAACGCTAGCAGACTTTTCAATATTCTGCTTCCTAAGTCATTGCTTCTGCATCAGAATTCCTTTACCTTGATTTTGGAAGGTTACCTTCTGTCTTTGTTTCCCAGGTCCCTTTACTTTCACTCACTTGTCATAGCTGTGTAAAAAAAGTGAAACTTTTCACCTACTCCTTTTGTCTTGCAGATTTCAACTTGTACCTATTTACTTATAGTGCTTGTTCAGATACAACTAAGTAGAAAGAAGTGCCTGATGCCCTCTTTCAACAATGGATGTAATTTCTAGGACCGAGCAGAAGAATGCCCCAGGCTCCTCAGGCTCCTCTTTCTCTTATATTCTACATATTTGCTCACATAGTATGTGTATTATCTTTTTCTGCTAACCTTTTCTCTGTTTCCAATCTTTAATGGTTTGGATTCTTTTACATAACAGATTTGACAAGAAAAGGAAAAAAAAAAAGTTCAAATATTAAAACTGAAATGTATTATGATCACAGTTTTAAGTCTCTTCTCTGCATAGATCCATCCTCTTTCCATTCCTGCTGTCACATACAGGAAGAACTGTATCTCAAAGCTGTAGGACAAGCAGATCTGTGAATTAAGTTCCCCTGCCACTCGCCCCCTGGTAAACCTTTAAAGTGTTGTTGAGATTGAAAAGGACAAACTGCTTGGGAAATAAACATGTCACAGGAGTCAGATGAGAGCATGTGAACACAGAAGAAACAAAAGCCAGCAATATTTCTTTTTCGAAGATTTTCTCCAAGGAACT
This sequence comes from Falco biarmicus, assembly GCF_023638135.1. NCBI lineage: Eukaryota > Metazoa > Chordata > Aves > Falconiformes > Falconidae > Falco > Falco biarmicus. The sequence goes on along the minus strand of NC_079289.1, from coordinate 102,165,124 downwards.
AGGTTGGGTCATGTGGATCTGTATTAAGTTTCTGCCTCATCAGGCAACCTCTGGTGTCCTTTAAATAAGTAAATATAAACTTTGGGGTTTTGCCATGTGATCTGTAAAAAGGGAATCTTAATATTAATGGTCATTATTTCCTGTTTAAAAGAGAAACTAGCAGAACTCTGGACATATTATTTAGGATTGATCCAAAAGGGGATCCCATAAATCTCACATCAAAAGCTGAAAACACAAACACTACCTGAAGAAAAGGAAAGTTAAGCTAGAAGGGAAGCACTTTCTCAAGGTCACAAAGTCAGCAACAGATAGAGCCATCGTGTGAGCTTGGCCATCCTGGCTCCAACCATTGGCCCACACTGCCCTCAGCCTGAGGATTTAGGACACCAGAAAAGAGGCAGTGAGTCCCTACTGCACAGCTGTCAGCGATTAAGGGTGGTACATGGGGAGGGGACTCAGGCTTTCACCTCCAGGAGCTGTTATGAAAACTTTCTCTATGATGGACTCTTTCATTCTTTGACATCTATAATGGTTTGAAGCCACAGTCTGGCCACAGAGCATAGGTCTAAATGCAAATTAGTTGAATCCTAAGAAAAGGTCAGAAAGTCTCTTGCTTACAGATGTTGTTCCGGAAAAGGTGTTTCATCGGTCCAGTGTCTGAATCAAATAAAAAAAAAAAATCCCTTTGGCTAAAGTTTTTCTGGTTATTATCAAGGGGTTATAAAAATTCTACTTTAAAATGATATATCCAGCTGCCACTTGCTAATTATAAATCTAAGTTTTAGTTCTGGCTATGAAAAATATATTTCCTGGGTGGATAATATGCCCTCCCACACTTCTGTCTGGGGAGCAAACACAGAGACCACCACAAAAAGTTTTGCTATCAACTATCACATAGACTGAGAATATTCACTTTTGTTCCAGGTTTGTGTAGCTAGTAAAATAAATATGAACCTCATGTATGCTTACTTAAAAGTCTGATGGGAAAGCAATGTTTTTCCTGATTGCGGGAAAAGACCAGTCAACCATAGTGTAGGGGAGGAAATCCACTGTGTCAGTTGGCTGACATGTAGTAAAAAACAAAATGATATTTAAGAACACCTTGTATTGACCTCATTTTCCAACCAAAATACATGAGAACTGGCAAGAGTGTACTGAAACATCCACTTGCTACACTGTAGGTTAAAATCAGTTCTTTTTGATGTAACCATTTCATTCGTCTAATAAGCCAAGTTACACTGTTTTAGCTCTTACAGACTAAAGACATCTGAATTTACTGTAAAAAATCCACCTCGGTATTTCCTTTCACAACCAGTTCCTTCTTTGGTTCATTTTTGATGACAAGCAGACTGATGGGAAGGAGAGAAACAAATTCAAAGGGTCTTTAGAACAGACTGTTCTGGTTATAGATGTGCTCGTGACTAAGGCACTTGTCTAAAACTCAGGTTTTGGTTTAGTTCTTGGCTCTGCTATATACCTCCTGCATGAAATTGTACAGTTCACGGCATTTACCTCAGTTTCTTCATCTGAAAAATTGAGGTAATCTTCATTTTACTGTGAATTTGTCAGGACAGTTTCAGTTATAGTTGTAGGCATCACACATACACTCCTAGACAAAAAGCAGTATCCCTAGTTCCATCACAATGTGGAATGTGCTTGCTTTCAGCAATGTTTATGTTAAGTTTTTAAGAAATTCTTCCCAGATTCCTTTAAGTCTTGGGCTGATTATGAACATCCCATCTACTATGGAAACTGAACCAAACTGCTTGCTTTATAACCTTTAATCAGATAGCAGACAGAAACAACACATGGAAATAAGCTAAGAATCAGAATTCTTCTGGCAAATATTTGAAATAACACATGCATTGAGAAAATACAACCATTTGTAACCAGATGGCAAACAAAAACAAGAGAAAGACATCCTGTAATGAGTATTACCTCAGCAAAACTGTTCTTATCTTCAGCAGTGGGCCAGCTGTGTTGCATATCGCTGCAGGAGATCTCAGGGCTGAGCTCCAGCTCTGGGGTTAGTAATGTTGTCCTCGGCTGGGAAATATACTCCTAATAAGTAAAAGCTTCCATACTCTTAATGGATCTCTTCATTCTTTTGAACGCACATAGGTATTTAGAGACTGAGTTTGTACTGAATGTCAGCCACTCAGGCCCACTTACTGTGCTGGGCTAAACAGATTCAAGAATTCTCATTATGCTCTCAGAAATGAACATCATTTCAGATTAATTAAAATTTAGGGCTAGCAAACAAACAAAGACAGGAGATTAAATCAGTTCTAAATTAATGTTCCATCGATGAGATGTCCTGAATGGGTAGCAGCAAACATGTGACTTTACAGGGATTTTACAGGCAAAGTTTCTGTGAGTGTCAGATTCTGCTGCTATCCTAAATAAGGTCTCCCGGTACGAGTTCATCTAAGTACAGTAGGCATGGCAGATTTGAAACTGCTTTGGCCAAAAGCCTCATCATTTCTCTTCTAATTTTATGTATGTACATGAAAGTATGTTGGAATAGATGTCTTTCTCTGTCCTTCCCTAGTAAGAAACATTTCAAGCCTGCATAATCATAGCCTGGCTTTCATTTGTTTAACCACGTTGCACATTTTAGTCTTGCACACCTGCAAGTTAATGGCTGTCTAGAGAGCCAGCCTTTAGACTGATTGGAATTTCATTTAAGACAACAATCCAAGTGCCCTGGCCTTCTCCTGCCTCCAAAACACACATGCTGAGCTTGAAAAAATAGCTGTAAATGTGCTGAAAGGAAATTGTAGAATGCTCTTTCCAGCACCCTCTGCTCCTCAATGCCCCACTCCACGGTACTATGGTAAATACTGGCAAGGCAGACTGGGAAATTCCTCTGAAAATGCTAACACATGAGTCTCATATTATACACTAGCACTGGTCATTACCAGGCAAGGCCACTGAGAACTGTATTGGTGTGAGAAAATTCCCAGAGCCATGGTTTATTGCAATGACTATTGTGAAGACCACTTTGTAGGGCATCTTATTCCTCAGATGTGGAAATAAGGGGAACCTTCAGCACTAAAAATCCTTGGTGCCTTTTTTGGTATTGAAGGACTTTGATACAGCAAGGGACATACAATGTTTGTCACAAAGTCTGCAGAATATCCAGTAGTTTTTATTTCACCTGACCTAGCATTGCCACATTTCTATAGGACAATATTGTGATACACAAGAAAGCTTTATTCAAAACATTTATAGGCATCAGATGGATGACCTTCACTGCAGGCAGGAAGTTCTCTAAAATTCATAAATCTATTACTACTTTAACAAGCACTTCAAATATTCTTATGATTAAAGATCTTAAGGTTTTTTTAAGTATTTCAATATTGAAGTACAAATCTACTTTTCCAAAAATACAGAAAATATATGTAGAACACTGCTGTGTAGTGTGCAATCTTACTTTTATATAAATACCAGTTCTAAACACCTGTCCCAGTACTCTCTAGCATCTCTGAATAATTTAAATTTCAAAAGCATGAAATTAAGCTAATATTTTCAGTTTCAGTTTCCTATAATAGTGGCCATTATTGCTTCTATCAAAGCAACAATAACTTCATGTCAATTGTTTGGTCAATTTTTACTCACATTTTTAAGATTTCTACATTAGTTAGGGCCACTTAAGGTATGATTCAGTTCTCGGCTTTCAATCAACCTAAGTTCTAGAAAGAGATAGGAAAGCAAATGCCAGCTGCATTGTTAGATGTCCTCTTTCTTAATAAAGAACATGATTAGACTCCTGTACAGTTATTATATGGGTAAAGACAAAAGACAGAACATCCTTGAGACATTTAAAGTCTTCAGGATTTAATTTCTTCCTGAATCAGGACAATAACTTCCTTTTCACCTTTCAGACCTAATTCAAAATATAATCTTTTATTTAAAACCCATCCAAAGAAAATGGTTTTATTAGATAAATCATCTTTGGCTTGCCTACGTGACTGTGGATTTCTTGCTCATATATATAGTGCTTTGGCTACTGGAAGCATTTAACAGAGTATTCCATAAGCTTTGTCTTTTCTAAAAATTAGCTACATTTGGAAGTTCATATAGAGCTAATTTTAAAATAGGGTTGGACAGCGCAAGGGTAAAAGGTAACGCATTTTATGTACAAACACATTTTATGGATTATTTGTTCTAGAGTGCAGCTAGTACTATGATAAAAATAACCAGGACACTGATGATTTATCTTAACATTCCTAAGTAAATATTTTTGTCATGTAAATCTAAGCACACACAGAAAAAAGTTTAAAGATGATCTATACAGATAGCAAAATGAAATTTTTTGTAGTAAATGGGGGAGTGTGATGTGCATGACATGGGGAAAGGCACACAGGAGAATAGTAGATATTCTTTTTCCTCTTAAGTAATTTTCCTTTTTACTTAGAAAAAAATAATTTACTTCAGGATTTATATTGATATAATTTAAAGAAGAGTATTTTATTTAGCATTTCAAAGCAGAATAATCCCTAAACCTATTGCCAAGAAAAAACCCAAACCAAACAAAGCAAATCCCCAAACCCCCCTATAATTACAAAAGCTTTACAGTGTATTGTTATTTTCAGGAAACATTTCACGGGTATTAATTCTGCAGACAAAACCAGAGGGAGGACATAAACAAAACTAGAGAAAAGTGCTCCTGGCAGCAGTTGAACACACCAGAGACTCTACACACTTGTCTAAACTCCTGAATTACCAAACTGATTTAGCATTTATCTGTATGGTACACAAATCTGTGCACAAAGTTTATGCCAAGTTGAGTCTCTAAAGATGTTAAAAGTGAAGACCGAAGGCACTTCTGATCAAGAGAGTCAGCTTTGGGAAGGATGGGAAACAAGGAATGGATGGTGAGAAGAACACCATTACCTTAAGCTGTGTGGAAAGAAGCCTCCAAGTGACGCCTGAGAGGAGGCAAGTTGATAAAGTGTTAAAATTCACTGAAAGTTGGTTGAAAGCAGGACAAAGGTAACTGTGGCAGTGGGACATCGTGACCTCAGACTCAAATATCCACTACCACCCACCAGCTCGGCTGAGAGAGGGCAAACCCCAGCCTGGGGACCAGGGGCAGCTGGTAAAATACTTCAGCAGTGCTGCCTGAGGGTGTGCATGAATTTGCATAAGGAGCGAAAAACTTGTAACCAACTCTGCATGAATGAAAATGAGTATGTAATACACCATGGATGTGCAAGTGCTGTACTGTATAGAGTAAGTACCCTCGAGTAACTTGGTGTGCGTGTTTGCATCCAGTGTGGCGAATAAAGAGAATGCCTGCTTCTTAATGCTACATTGGTGTTAAGAGGTTTACTCCCAATTTCAGTGACACACTGTCATTCTTAGGCTCACTGGTTAGGGACTTTGTGGCTTTACAATCACTTTACAGTTGGCTGTGATACTTAAGGAAAATTCATACAGAGAGTAAAAAACACATCTTGTTTGACTGTTCTTCAAGAAACTAAAATAGTAGTTCCAAGAATAAGCAATGTGATTTTCTGCTTCAGTTATATAGCCAATTCAGTTGTAACCACCAGCAAAGTGGTGAGGATATCACAGTGTGCTCTGACACACAAACCTCACCTCCTGCTCTGATTTCAAGAGGATGCCTGCTTATCAGTGGCTATCATGTCTGAAGAGGTTAATATTTCACTAAAAGGCCTGGTTTCATGCTGGCACAAACTAATCTCTACTGTTGACAGCAACGGGCACCATCACTCTTATAGATACAGCACAACATTTGGTTGATATTAGTCTTGAAGACATCAGAAAGAAAGTCTTGGAGAAAACCATATATATGGTTCCAAAGTCTGAAAGAACAAGGGATGGGAGTGAACCTGAAGAAATTATTCTCCATGAAAAGGCAGAGATTATCCATGTGCTATTTTCTTCTCCCATTTAATACTTCACAGTCAAAGTTCCCTGGCCTCTGCATTTCATCAATTTATCTCTTTCCATAAAACTATTTTTTTTACTTTTATAGACACAGTAGTAAAAACCAAAACCAAAACCAAAACCAAAACCAAAACCAAACCAAACAAACAAAAAGAAAACAGTGGGAGAGAGGTGGGAAGTCTCTTCATGGAAAATGTCTTCTGGCATAGATCTAAAAATATTCAGGGAAACATCTCCTTTCTTGATCAAATTTAGGATAGTGTTGTGAGGATTTAGGCATTTTCTTTATAAATTAGATCTACTTGTAGATAAAGCAAAGCCCGGAAACCACCACCGAGTAGAACATTGTGTGAAGTCTTATCAGATTTTTCCCCATATCTAGAAAGCAGGTGAACACTTCAGTATACATAGTCCGTAGCATATTTCACATTCTCTTGTTCTCTACCTGTCTTCTTGTTTTCAGAAACTTTTAGGACTTGAATTGTCTTTGTGAACACCTCTTATCTAACCGATTTATTTTAAATCAGCAAGTTGATTCAGTCAGAGTAAAGAAACACATGCCTACACAAACCTTTTTTCTCATGGGTGACCAGGGAAACAATGTGCCCCTAAAAACTCATTTTTCCTTTAGTAGAAATTTTAATTTTTTTTGTTTGTTTTTCTTAGATCAGCTTCAACAATTTTTTTTTGCCATATATTCTGATCAGATGCAACATACCTTCTTTGCATGTTAAATGAATATTTACTATTTTTTCTCAATAACAAAGTATTTCAACAATTATTATGGGACTTCAAATCTAACTAATCTGAGGACCCCTTACTCAAAATGTCAGCTCTGTCATGAAATAATTTTGTGTAGCTCACTGGCTTGTTTAGCTGATGCTGTCTGCTTTCAGCAGAAGGTAAAATATGGCAAGTTATACCAAGCTGCAAGCCCCCTGGGCTTAAATTTGAGCAATTGCTTCATAGGAAATGGTGATCACAAGCCTCTGTTACAAATTGGTCCATGAAGGTTGTAGCTCACCCAACATTTCTTGAAGACAAGGGCTCATCTGACACTGGAGAAGGTTTGTCATAGGAGGTGTGGGGATAAGAAGATGACATGACATCCACTATAATGTGTAAAATCTAGTAACTGCCAACAAGCTCTGCTTTAACATATGTAAGTAACCTGCATACTACTATAAAAAATGAGTCATGGACAAACCAATATTGCTACAAGCAAAAGATTCCAATTAATTTGTTTAGCAAGTGATCTGAACTTGGCCTTAGTCCTGTGGCAAAGTTTAGATTAAAACATTCAAATCAGAATATTTTGATTCTGACACAGAATATCTTCCTTTCATTCCCAGGAATGATGGAAGAAAATATATCCATCACCTTTGCTGGAAAAAAAATTCTGATAGCATATTTGCACTGAAATACATTAAAGCATTTCTGAAAAAAACTACAAAACTGCTACTTGTCAAACATAATTGAACAAAAAACGGGTACTAAAAATCAAAACCTTAAAAGCATTTTTTCGTTTTTCTAATTTTAAAAGCATTAAAATGTTATTTTCTTAAATCAAAAAAATATGTTAAATTGACCATTAATATCTAATTGTCCTAAATTTGGTCAGACACAAGTATTTAGATTTCCAGCTTTCCAAAAAAAAGTACAGAATAAGATTTTAAAGCTAGCCTAGAGCTAAAAGGAGACTGACATGGCACTGAATATCCACACATCTTTCTAATGAGACTTTTTTACTGCACAATAAATCTTAAAACAGTTTGTATATGTACTGAAATTGCAGTGTGACTCAATCAGCATTAATCAAGTGTTATGGTAACCTCATTTTAAAGTACAAACCCAGTCAAACATTTCTATCTCTGTGCTTCATTTCTTACCAAGATTCTTTTAATAGGAAGGATTTTGGGATGTCCTGTGTGTTTTCTTTCCTTATAAAAATGTCAAATCGCAGAATGTACCTACATACCCAGAATTCTTTACTGTATTTTTTTCCTGTGTGCCAGTAGTTGACATCATTTTTTTGTTTGAACAGCTGGTCTTCACCCAGCTTTGGGAGTTCAGAGGTACAATCAAGGCCAAGACCTCACTCTTCATAAAGGAGAAATACAGAGCACAAGGAAATAGGATGTATCACCAAACATCCATGTCCCTTCCCTTGAGGGATAAGCTTGTAGTTACCTACTGCTTTGCTAATGCAGATTTCATCATATACCTCAGAAGTCCAGTGTGTTATTGTAGAGTCATGATTTTCAATGACTCAAGGATATATTGTTGTGGTTTAACCCAGCAGGCAGCTAAAAACAAATAACACACAATGCAGTCGCTCACCACCCACTGACTGATGGCCAGCCTGTTCCTGAGCAGCAGCACCTGGCCAGATTTCCCCCTAGTTTATATACTGAGCAGGACATATGGTATGGAATATGCCTTTGGCCAGGCTGGGGTCAGCTGTCCTGGCTGTGTCTCTTTCCAGCTTCTTCTGCCCCCCAACCCGCTCAACAGTGGGGTGGTGCGAGAAGTTAAAAATTCCTTGACTTAGTGTAAGCACTACTCAGCAACACCTAAAACATCAACACGCTGTGTTATCAGTATTATTCTCATCCTAAATCCAAAACGCAGCACTACACCAGCTAGTAGGAAGAAAATTAACTCTATCCCGGCCAAAACCAGGACATACATGTGTTCTTTATTTTCTATGCTGAAATTCTGACTGACTCTATTGCAAATTACAGATGCCCATCATGTCCTCTATCTAGACCTTATATCATCGTTTTGGTTACAATGTGACAATGAAGAATACAGCGGGGGTTCAGGAGATGCTTTTCAAGGATATGGAGAGGCCAAAAAGGGATTTTAACAGTCAGCTGCAAGGGAGCAATGAGAGCAGGGCTCTATGAAGGGACCATGCCAGAGGGGACCCCACACAGGAGCCTGGGGCGGTGGCAGCAGACAGTTCTAAAAATCCAGATAGAACAAGGCAATGGCTGAGTACAGTTCAGGACACAAGACTGGAGACAACATAGGTGTAAAGGCCCCCCAGGAGTCACAGCCAGCAGACCAGCCTCCAGTACAGCCTCCAGATGCCTGGGCCTCAGGCTGAGTGGAGCTCCTCAGTTATTAGCAGGGAGGGCCTGGGCAGGGCTCCCAGGTTGGGCCATTCAGGGCAATCAAAATCCACTACCACCCTTAGACCCCTGACAGCCAACAATACAAATTTTCAGTTTCCATGCCTATTCCTCTATTTCTTTCAGCCTTGAGAGCTCTTTGAGAAGAACACCACGTAGTGTCAACAGAGGATTTAATGTGAGCTAATCATTGGTTATTCTTTCTGTAGGGTTTCTCAGCCTTTCCAGCCACACTGTTGGTTGGTTGCATGATTATTTTCATTTGAGTTTATAAAACGGTTATAAACCCAAAAGCAACCATCTGTCCACATCCCAATCCTTCTTAAATCCACTTCTCAGTGTGGTGAAAAAAATCAAAACTGAAACAAACACCAAGAGAAGGAAAATTTCCTTAGCTATCAAAGTCACTTTTGTGGATAGAAAGGTTCCTGTATTCAAATTCTCATAGACTCGAGCCCTAAATCTTCCATTCCTTCAGAAGCCCTGAAGAGACAGCTGTAACATTTTCTGCAAAATTAAGTTTCTTTTGAAATGTATTGGTTTCAGCTGCATTTTGTCAAAAGGTATCTGAGTTTCTGAAGCTGATTTCTTCCCAATTCAGAGTGAATCAGCAGAGTAGGGGTTTGAAGCTTGGCCACCTGCAGATGTGGGTCATGTTTGCTTGTCAGAATTCCTGTGTGTAAGGCATTCAAGCTTTGGCACCATTTGAAGTTGCTAAATGGCAGAAGTTGTTGAACACCAGAATCCTCCTGCTCCTCCATTCAGGTTCAAAGCACATCCAGTCTATCACAGAGTTGCATTTTGGCCTGCTGGTCTATATCTGCAGTCACAAATAATGGATCTGTAAAGTGAAAGACCTGGTGCTGAGGAGCTGACATCCACACCGTGCACACTTTAGGGATTTACAGTTTGGATTAGCTCAAATCTGACTGCATGTACTGCATACCTGTCTACATCTGGAATGTACCAGGTGCCCTTTCAGCTTAATTTTATCTAAAAGGCATCATGCTCATGCATTTGAGACGGCTCCATGATATAAACCAAAGCACATTAAGTGAGGATGATCTGGAGAGTCTCCTTAAAAGCACACTTGGAATATGAGCTAAGACAGTAATGTAGTTGGGTGCAGGATGATCCCTAACACAGATGGAAGCTGGAAGACACCCCACCACCACCTCCCACCCCTGCTTTGGTGTTGGGAGCAGTGGGGCTGATGTTTAAGGTAGCTTATTGAGCACACAGACACAAATATTACTTTGAAGTCAGCATTTTTTTTGTCTCCATGTTCATGCAGAAGATATACCAATGACACATTCTTCAGTAGCCACCTGAAAAATGAAAGACATGACAGAAAGTGTATTCACCTTTTTTCAATCATCTTTTCAACTTTCCTTATTCACTTAAATGCAATGTAGTCATAGAAACACAAAACACAACTTCCTTCTACTCATGCATTTGAGTGACTCCATGAGAACGAAGCTCATGAAGCTTAGATGAAGCAAAGGAAGCTGTGATGGCATTGTAGGGATTGAATTAAAATAAAAAACAAGGTGCAGATGAAGTATGCAATTCAGTTTCAGCTCGTAAATCCTGATTTTAAAGTGAAAGGGGTACACAGAGGATGTATAAAAATTTAGTGGCTACAGTCCTTCTAGTGTCAAAAACACATATTGACATAAGAACACACATTTCTGTGGAAAAAAATGTGAAGCCATAAAATTGTAAGATGTTAGTAAATCAGTTTTGGTTAAACTCGGCTCCCATTGTGCACCTGCATATGTATTTCACTATTTTCCAAGCCTTCTTTACTATGCCACTCAGTAAATCAATCTATGATTTACTGAAAGAAGAAACTTTGAGAAAGGAATGAGTCATGATATTTATTTGAATTTCATTGACCCCTGGTGGGAATGAAGGAAAAAGTGGCACTGCCCATTTCTGTGAATGCTATGTTTTCTTGTCCCATGCCAAGACACTTTATTTTTACTGGGACAGCTTCTGAGCTGGAAATATAAATAACAAAACTATTATTCCTGTTGGCCACCTTCTTAAGTAAGTGAGGGTTGCAGGGGAAGGAAAGAGATTTAATTCAAACTTGGCAGTCACTAAGCAACCAAAGAATAAACAAAGCGACACAAGGCCAAGGTAGAATGAAATAAGGATGTGTTGTGTCTCTTTAAATTCTGTATTGATTACTTTATGTACAAATACATATATTTATATGTGTATATTTGCGTGTGTGTCAATGTATGTGTATAAAATCCAGCAAAGGTTTTTATTGCTTTAATAATGCTTTATATATGTCTTTTAGCATCACAGAAGATGATTTGACAGAAAAGCAGAGCTGAAGACCAAATATGTCCTTAGTTATGTCTTTGTTCTGTTTCAAACATGATAAACATGGCAATGTTCAAGGTGGTTGAGTTCCACTTCATAGTTCTATCTCTACACAAACATACAAAGGTAAGCTATGTATGTGGTCATAACTACTCCACTGAAGTCCATTGGCTTTGTCAACAAACTAGAGATGTACCATCAAAGCCTCCAAAACTAGAGAATTACTCCTTTTATTAAGATTATTCTAATATGTTCCTTGTTGGTGAGGAAAGCAGCAAAATTGAGTTATAAGAGGAAATAAGTTTGTTTTCCTTCAGGGCAATTAGCAAAATATGTGTCATGTTAATTACCTCTAAATGTTCCTGCATAACAAAAAAAAAAAAATAAAATAATCCTGTATCTCTTGACTGAGAAACATCATTATCTGGAATCTTAGTACAACATAGATTTTTCAATTAGCCCTGAGAGCAGCAAAACAGTTAATGTTTCAATACATAGCTCATAATATTTCAGATCCTGTGCTAGACTGAAAATCATACTAAACGATCTTCAGAACTCTTGAAAATCCCTGACCTTGAAACAGTGAAACAGTTTCATTGAAAATAATTGGGCAGGATCTGCAGAGTCTGAAGAGTTGCTGGTATTCTGGTTAAAGCACCTGTGTCTGTTTGAGCACACCAGTTTTGATTGCCTATGCTTCTGCAATGCTTTGATAAGTGATGCTGGAAACATCAAAATGAAATGCTCTGCTTTGGACACCTTACTGCCAAAATGGCACTGCATTATGCACAGCACTGCTACATGTCCATGTGTAGACCCCTGCTCGCTTGACAAATGACCTTTAATAATCTGAAGAAGAATGTTGAATTCCTCACAGCTGAGCTGAGGTCAGCAGCTAACATAGCTCAGGTGACAACTGATACCAGTTCCCTGCATTGAAAGCATCCATCCGGCTAGGATGAGAACTTGGGTTGCTTGTGAGAATTGTCAGTCATGAGCTATTTTCCTGTGGGTTGCAGGATCTACCGGCAAAACTATAAAGACTATTAAAAGGCTTTTCATTTGGCCTAGTTCTTCTGCTCTTTCTTTTCAGATTCTAAGTTCTTACGAAGGTGTTACAAAACAATTGTTCCTTATTCCCTTCTCTGGGTAAGCTGTATGTGGCCCAGTAGTAGTATAAAACACTGTTTCGATTAGCTGATTCTCTAGGAACTTTTTACCCAAGAGAGAGATTCTGCAGCAAGAAGAAACAAAACAAAATCAGATCAAAAACTTTCTTTTGCTGAGCAAATATCAGTATGCAGCTGTCTCAGAATATATAAAAGTTCTGTTGTTACTAGGAAAGTAAGAAGGAAATCACCGTTCACATTTCTCATACCCACTCCTGTTTATGAAAAGCTAGCTTGTCTATCCATCTCTATCCACCTCTTTCAGTAAATTATAGATGCTTTTAAACATCTGTAGTTGTGGGTTTTGTTGGGGACTGGGGGGAGTGGTGTTGGGGGGGGGGTGTGTGTGTGTGTGTCAAAAGGGCTTCACTGAATCCTTTCAGGATAACTTCTTGCTAGCATTTTGCTTGTACTCTGCTGTCATTCTAATGTTCTTTGACAGCTTTAATCATAGAATCACAGAATGACTGTCATTGGAAGGGACCTCTGGAGGTCATCTTGTCCAATTCCCTGTGAACAAGCAGGGCTACCCAGAGCCAGTTGCCCAGGATTGTGTCTAGACATTTTTTTAGTATCTCCAGGGATGGAGACTCCACAACCTCTCTGGGCAACCTGTGCCAGTGCTCAGTCACCCTCACAGTAAAAAAAATTGGTTCCTGATGTTTAGATGAAACCTCCTGTGTTTCAGTGTCCATTGCTTCTGGTCCTGCCACTGGGCAACACCAAAAAAACCCTGTTTTCATCCAGTCTCCCTTCAGGCATTTACATGCATTGGTAAGATCCCTCTGTGCCTTCTCTTCTCAGGCTGAACGGTCCCACCTCTTATCCCTTCTTCATAGGGGAGATGCTCCATCTCCCTTCCTTATCCTTGTGGCCCTCCACTGAAATCTTTCCAGTGTGTCCATGCCACTTTTGAACTAAGGAGCCCAGAAATGGACACAGCATTCCAGGTGTGGCCTCACCAGCACTGAATAAAGGGGAAGGATCACCTTCTCAACCTTCTGGCAATACTTTGACTGATGCAGCTCAGGATACCATTTACCTCTTTGCAGCAAGGTCACATGGCTGACTCATGTTCAACTCGGTGCCTATCTGGACCCCCAGGGCCTTTCCTACCAAGCTACTTTAATGCTGGGTGGCCCCCAGCATGTATCTGTGCATGGGGTTGTACCTCCCCAGGTGCAGGAAAATGATATGAAAGCTTTTGCAGAACAGAGTGAGATGTTCTTGCTGTGGTTAGTGATGCACCTCTGTAATGAATCTCTATGCATTCACTGTCATTTTTTCCTCTTCATTTTTGATTATCCATTTCCCAGAAACAGAGAATGGAACTGGAAGGGACGTCTGGAGATCATGTAGTCAAGCCCCACCCTGTTCAGAGCAGGGTCAACTAGAACAGTAACGTTTTAAATCTCTCCAAGACTCTTGAGCAACCTGTTGCAGTGTTTGACCACCCACACAGTAAAACAGGGTTTTCTTGGGTTCACATGGAATTTCATGTATTTCATTTTCTTCCCAGTGTTTTTCATCCAGCTACAGGACACCATTGATGACAGCCTGGTTCCATCTCCTTTATTGCCCCTGTCAGGTATCTATACACATGGGTAAGATCTCCCTGAGCCTCCTTTGCTCCTGGTTGGGCTGTCCTAGTTCTCTCAGCCTTTCCTAATAGGAGAAATGTTCCAGTCCCTTTATCAATTTTGTGGACCTTCACTGGACTCATTCTAGTAAATCCCTATCTCTCTTGTACTAGAAAGCCCAGCACTGGACCCAGCACTCCAAATGTGTTCACCAATTGTCCTGGTTTTGGCTGGGACGAAGTTAACTTTCTTCTCTAGTAGCTGGTACAGAGCTGTGTTTTGGCTCTGATGTGAGAACAATGCTGATCATGCACTGATGGTTTCAGTTGTTGCTGGGTAATGTTTATACTAAGTCAATGACCTTTCATTTTCTTGGGCCCTGCCAGTGAGAGGGTTAGAGGGGCATAAGAAACTGGGAAGGGACACAGCCAGCTCAGCTGTCCTGAACAAGCCAAAGAGGTATTCCAGACCATGGGACGTCATCCTTGGTATAAAAACTTGGAGGGTCAGCTGGGGGAGATCATTGCTTGTGGACTGGCTGGGCATTGGTCGGCGAGTGGTGAGCAGCTATATTGTGCACCACTTCTTTTCCTTTCTCCCTTTTCCTTTGGATTTTATCGTTTTCCCCACCTTTCCATTATAATTGTTGTTATTATTATTGTTGTTGCTATTGTTATTATTGTTGTTCTTATCTTTTTATTCTGTTTAAATTATTAAATTGTTCTTATCTCAACCCTTGAGTTTTACATTCCTTTTCGATTCTCCTCCCCATTCCTCTGGGTGAGGCAGAGTGAGCGAGCGGCTGCCTGGTGCTTGGTTGCCGGCTGGGGCTAAACCACGACACCAGTGCTGACCACAGAGGAAGGATCATGCCCTTTGACCTGCTGGCAACACACTGCCAAATGTAACCCAGGATGCTGCTGGCTGCCTTTGCTGTGAGTGTGCATTCATTTCTGGTTCATACTCAGCATGGTGCTCACCAAGACCTGCAGATCCTTCTCTACTGAACTACTCTTCAGCTGGTTGGTCCTGAACCTGTACTGGAGCATGGAGTTACTCCTTCCCATTGGAAGGACTTGGAACTTACCTTTGTTGAATTTCATGAAATTGCTTTCAGACCATTTCTCCAGCCTGCCAAAGTCCCTGTCAATAGTGGCACAGCCTCTTTGTGTCAGCCATTCCTCTCAGTTTCAGGTCACATGCAAACCTCCTGAGGATGCAAAGTCTTATTGACCAGATAAGTAATGATGACATTAAGCAGTATTGGACCCGATATCGACCTTTAGGGTACATCTCTAATGACTGGCTTTCAGCTGGTCATTGTGCAGCTGATGACAACCCTTTGAACCTGGCAGTTAAGCTGGTTTTCAGTTCACTTCCCAGTCCATTTATCTAGCCCATACTTCATCAGTTTGTCCATGAGGATGTTATGGGAGAGACAAGGTTGAAAGCCTTGCAGAGGTCAAGGTAAACAATATACATTGCATTCCCTTCATTTACCAAACCAGTCATTCTTTTGTAGTGAGCTCTCAGGTTGTTCAGGCATTATTTCCTCTGCAAAAACTCATGGTGAATTTCTCCTGATAAGCTATATCTTAATTAATAATAAAAAATTAACCATCCTCACAATTAATTATTTCTTCTTCATAATTTCTGCTAGGATGCTAAATTTGTGCCCTATGTGCTGCAAGTGTGGGGATTTTGGAAATTGGTTCTACCCACTTGTGTGGCTGTGGAATCACTGGCCTTAGTCCTGGCCCAGTGACCTTACGGTTTTCGTAAATATAGATTTCATTTCCCTGCCCCGTTTAATCACAGGAAGTTTTGTCAGTTCCCTCTCAAAAGTTCCTTTTCAAAAGCCCTTTCCCCATAATATCTGGGTCTTTTTTTTTTATTGTTTATTTTATTTTTTTTTAATCATAAACTCCAAAGTGCTAAAAAGTGCGGTCATTGAGAGTTTAACTCTTGCCTCATGTATTGATATTATGAATCATGTGAGGGATGTCTATAGCTATTAACTCGTGGATAATCATGATTTCCTTCAAAATTAAAACCAAAAAGCTAAGATGGGCTCTTGAATTGATTATTCATCTTTTTAATAAAAATTGGACTTACAGAAACCACAGCAATAACTTGGTAATTTGAAATTGTATGGCATTCAAGTAGGGAATTAGAGGTCATTAGTGATTACTTCATGACCATCTCTATTCCAGAACAGTTCAAATGCCGTCAGAGGAGGGGATAATGTTCTGAAGTTTCCTGTTCTGAATCAGGTCATAGCAACTGCAAGCCAAGCTGCATTTACCGGGAACACCCTTCCAGACAGGAAGGATCTTGGCTAATGAATGCATCTGGGAGATACGGGTCTAATAAACTTGGCACATGTAGGCTCTATCTTGGGAAAAAAAAAAAAAAAAAAAAAAAAAAAGTAAGAGTAGGGATCTGGAAAACTGTAGTTAGTAAAGCACTCCAGCCTGTCAGTGCTACACACTTAACAAGGTCTTATGACTGTTACCACATTTGCTCTATTCTATGGGACTGAATCATACGAAAACTTCTTTGAATAACGGTGTTTTTTTGAGAAAGAAGCAAAAATTCAGAATTTAGTCACCAAAACAGATCTACGCTTTGATATCTAGATACAATTGATTCTACAAAACTTGTTACTATAAGCAGTGTTTTAGAATGCAACTTAGAAGTCAACTTGTCAGAATTTAATATTAACGTTAAAACTAAAGCACCAGTATGTCATACAGAGTGAGTATGATATACCTGTTTAGGTAGCCAATTAGATACACAACAGAAAACACAACTTGGACCCATAAATATTCTTACCACTGCATCCTACACTAATACTTCTGGCAGGACACTGTACATCACAGACTTGAACAAGGAACAAAAAAGTTGTGACATAGTAACAGTTTTCTGTTGGGTTTCAAAATTTGTTCCTGGTCTCACAGTTGAGTGGTTGTGTTGTACAGAATTACATTGCTAGAAAGCAGTTCACTTTCTTTTTCCAGCTGAGTTTCTAAAGGTGTATTTAATTACAGCCATGGCTAGTACAGGTAACAAGGCAACTGAGAAGAAATGTCTGGAATCTCAGTTTAGTCTGATTTTCAAACCATTTAACCAGGTCAATCTATAAAATGTTTTTTGAAAGATCAAACCACTCTGCAAACACATGCTGGAAACATTCTTAACTATTCAGTGAAATGTTTGGCTGCATGAAAAGTCAGGGGGTTTTAAGCATCTAAAAGGCAAAAGTCTAGGGAAATGTGCTAAAGTGTTCTTGTTAGATTACTAGAAAATAAATGCCTCTTTTTCTGGTCCTATTCAAAAACATACTTGTAGATAATTTGCAAATAATCTGGAAAGAAGTGGGAAGAAATATGCAGATTAAACTGTCCATGACCTAGGCTTCAGAACTGCTCCATGCCTGAAACAGTCCAGACGAGGAACTAAGATGCCAGACAAGGCTGAAGGTAAGGAAGGCAGCTGGTGGGCAGGAGAAAATAGCTTTGTAAAGTTTACAGTCATAATGCAGACAATAACTGAAGACATATACCCACCTTTTGTAAAGGGAATTAATAGCTTAAAAATACTTTTGGATATCTTGTACTAAACTCTTAGTGTCACACATACCATTTTCTATCATTTCGAGTTGAGGAGCGTGCTCTGCTGCCTGTTGAACAATGACTTGTGCTTAGTTACATGCACAGCTAATATCACCCCTCAGGCACAGCAGTACTTTCTTCTTTAAGGGTAAACCTCTTTCCATAGAGTTTGATCTTCTGCCAAGGCCAGGTTTCCTAGGAAGAACACCACAATATAGCAGACTTCTGCAAGAGACAGGGCTTCTTCGATAGTTGATCTGAAATTGTAGAAAGAAATTGTCAATATCTCTAAAAACTTCTCTGTCCTGTGAAGCAAAAGGCCTGCCAGTGTTCACTGCAGCATAACATAGCCCAGTGTGTGCAGGATCACAATATCCATTCTGTGCAAACAGACACTGGCATGTAATTCTTCCTCCTGGAGTAGAAAGAGAACTGTTAATTTGCATTGCATAATGCACTTCTGGAGGGCATAAAGATGCTGTAGCGTTACAGATATTTTATTAGATTTTTCTCTAAGAACCTTAGTAAGGACACTTCCTTTTACTGTTGAACATGATCATCCAAGACTAAAACCAGTCAGCAATTATGTAAAGCAATAGGCACTATTCTGAACTTTTCTGCTTTTTGCCTCGCACATATACCAATTAAATGGTCAACCCTCAACACTGAGGGGAGGAATAAATTATCCAAAATTGTTGAGTGACAACCTTTTTGGCAAGACACCTTGTTTCCTAGCAAGAAGAAAAAAAGACATTAGATACGGAGTTTGCAGAGTAGATGATTATAGATCTATTTCTGAAAACTGGGATCAGAATATGTATCACATCTTTCACTTTGTTAGCCAGTTTTATTGGGTTTAATGGAATCATACAATCATGTTTATTTTCCATAACCCATACATGTAGGTCATGCATGAGCATAATAAACATGTCAGGATTGTATCTGTGTAATTGATAGAACACAAAAATAACAATAATCCACCGTTAAAAGTAATTCATTTCCTTTTTTAGCCTTTTCCATTTTAAAATCTACAAAATGTCTGTATGAGTGAATACCTAGGTATGAAGTCAGTGCAGCACTTTAACTGAGGTAGACGGGTAGAAGTTAAAGAAGCAGCACATCAGAACCCTGAGCAAACTCAACCCTTAGATATCCTAAATGTTGACTGAGCAACATGCATTGTTTTACAGAGGACCAATCAACCCTTCTACAACAGTGAAGTCCATGCACAGCCCTATTTTAAGCACTTAAACAATATTTTGTCTTAGGCCTTTCTTGTCCCCAATAAACAGGACTAAATAGGACTTACAGCCTCTGCAAGTGGCTGATCACAACATATGCTAAACAATAATTCTGTTGCCTGATGATTTTACCACACATATTCTCCAAAAAACAGTCAATGGGAAACTAAAATAAACCCAGCATCTGGAACCTACTTAACAGTTAATATCACAATAGTATTAGAATTGCAAAAAAGCCAGGATCCCTGCAGCTCAGTAATTCTGCAGCAGAACTGTCTTTCTGAGGAAACATTTATGGAGAGAAAATAAAACCCTAGAACTCACTCAGAAATCAAATTGCTTACTAGTGACCTCCATGAAGCCTGGAATTCAGCTAGTTCAAACAGCCAGGCACAAAGTAATGCAAAGAAAGTAGTTGATTTTGGAGTACCCTTTCCAACTCTGTTTCCCCAAAGAAGAAAGAAGATGCAGTTGAACAACTGGAACTGGTGAGCCAAGAGGACAACCATAGATTTCTCCTCAGATTGCCAATACCAAAAGGAAAGATATTTCTAAAGCAAGCAAAGAGGGGAAGAGGAGGCTCAGCTGAACTGACTTCAAGCTGTGGAAAAGTATCTTTACCCTGCATCTTCACAAAGAGCTTCACAGCAATCTTGATAAAGTTGATTTCAGGCAATTGACAATATTATCCAGGGCAAAGGTCTTATATTACATGACTTGTACAGATGCAAATACTGTAAGGAGAGGAAGTGGTGAATAAACACGTGTGGGCAGAAGAACTCTAGCCATTGCCCTCATGAACCTACCCAGTGCAGCACACACCCCCAGGCATGTGGTAGTAAAGAAATGGCAGCCCACATTCTTCCTTTCACAATGTTATTGCACCTGGTCCTATACACATCCATACCATACAAAGCTATGGAGTGAAATGGCTCATATATATAACACACTTTCTCTCTGAGCCTACGTCTTCTGCATTTTGACTTTCCATAGTTGATCATGCTTTCCAATAGTTAATCCTGCCACAAACCCAGAAGCTGTTGTCCTTCATGGTATGCTTGTCTAAAATACCACAAATGCTTTCTACTAAAGCAGATTCAAATTCTCAAGTGCTCTAAGATAGCTTTAGTTTATATGACAAGCATCATATTACCACATACTTTCACATCCATCACAAGCAGCTGTCAGTATAGCCTGAACTGAATTGTTCATGTACTGTTAGGAAGCTTTGAACTGCAATATAGGAAAAAAATGGATTTTAGAAACATGAGGGTGAATGCGGGTGTGACTAAGAATGAAATAGTGATGAGATTATATTAGTAGATGCTTTCTCTCTCTCTTTTTTTTTTTTTTTTTTTTTTAAGAAACTTGGAGAAATTCCTTCTTAAAATCATGTTGATAAAAAGAACTGTTCTGGTTTACACAGGCTACCAAAAGCTGAAAAAAAATTATAAGAACTAAACAGAAAATGGTCAAATCTACATCAAAAGTCTAAGACATTGAAGCAAGCTCCGTTCTAAAATTTTTCTCTCCTTAAGAGATAAGACACCTGTATATTGTCTATATAGTTGATTCCTGTTGTTTTTATCTTTTTCTTAGCTCAATGCAATATGATTTTACATAAAATATTGGGAGAAATTTGTTGGCTAACAGTAAAATCTGAAATTTATTTTTCTGTCAAAGTTAAGAGTAAAAAAGGAAATCGGACAGTTAAAGATTTGAAAATGTTATTCTCTAAAAGCATGGACTTTGTATTTTCCTGGTAAATAAATAATAAAACAACTTCAATTTAAGAATTTTAGGGCAATAAGGTGGTGAAGTATCTGGAGCAGAAGTCTTATGAGGAGTGGCTGACGGAACTGGGGTTGTTTAGTCTGGAGAAAAGGAGTCTCAGTTGCTCTCTACAATTACCTGAAAGGAGGTTGTAGGCAGGTGGGGGTCGGGTCTTTTCTCCTAGATAACATGCAACAGGACAAGAGGAAACGGCCTCAAGTTACTCCAGGGAAGGTTTATATTCTATATTAGGAAAAAAATTCCATTGAAAGGGTGGTCAAACATTGGAACAGGCTGCCCAGGGAGGTGGTGGAATTACCATCCCTGGAGATATTTAAAAAACATGTAGATGTGGCACTTAGGGACATGGTTTAATGATGGACTTCTCAGTGCTAGGTTAATGGTTGGACTTGATGTTCTTAAAGGCCTTTTCCAACATAAAATACTCTACAGTTCTATTATTCTCAACCATACTTAGCCATGATTCATCTGCCTGCATGCCAGCACACCTAACTTTTTGCACAGTAGTCCTCTCAGGGAAACAAGAAAATCATATGGGTGAGTAAAATTAGGCACATTTTTCAGAATGTCAATAGAGCAATACAGTTCAATCAAAAATCTTTTTTTAAAAAGGTAATGGTCTGTTGCTTGAAACAGAATCATTAGCACAAAGAAACGAAATCCAGTCTAGTTAATAGAAACCATAGGAAGAATCAGTTTGGGCCCAGTGCATAGCTGTCAATTCTGTCATATATATTAGTTAACTACAAGCCTTATGGAAATATGCTAATGTGACTGAAATCCTTAAATTACACAGAATGCATGTACAACCAGTATTGTGCATTATGTGTATAAAAACGGTATCGATCACAGATGTGAACAGCTGAGACTGTACAAGACAGCAGACAACTGGCAGGCAGACTAAGATCAAAGGCAGCATCATTCAGCCCCCAGCCCCACAAATCTAGGAAGAGCCGGATAGCATTTACATAACAGTACGTAATGGAGTATTGAACGTGAAGGGGAAAGAGAAGGGAGACAATGACCGTGATGAACCCCACAACCAACACTGGAAAGATTTATTAATAGCATATATACTGTATTCCACTCCCCTACTGAGACCCTGGTAAAGGCCTGAAGGCATTGCAAAGGCAGGACTTGCTATTTATCCTGAGCTCTAAAGCTTGGGGAACATGTTAGAGTACCTGACTGATTCCAAGCAAACAGAAACATACCTAGTTATTTAAAACAGAATGAGAACCCATTCCATTTTAGCTCTTGGTGTGATCCAGGTCTTGTCTAAGATAAATTTTACGGGGCAGAATTGGTCCTTGCCCTCTTGTTTGGCCAGGCAAGGACGCAGGATGGAGCCAACAAACCTGGGAAAGCACTCTCTCTATAGTAAAATGGCACTGGAGTTTTCTGCTTATGAAGGGCAACATGACCACAGGGCAGTACAGTTGTCCTCAGTCTTGGGATGGAGTACCTAGGCCAGGTGCTCTCCAGCCAGAAGGAGGTCTCAAGAGAGTGTTGCAGTCCTGTGTCGTCTGGGGAGCCCTGCAGCCGGGGCTGGCTCTGTGTGGGACACCAGCCTGGGTACCCACTCCATTTGCCTTTGCTCAGGAGTTTGCTCCAGGGAAGACAGAGTGTGCATATGAGTGTGACCCTGAGAAACAGTGCAGCCCTGGCCTTGCTGTCCTCCACAAGCCCAAAGACATGGCAAGGAATCAACTATGGGGGTAGCATGAAGAGCCCAGAGTATTAGCTATCATTCAGCATTGTAGGACATGTTTTACCTTTATGAATATAAAGAAAATGTTGATAAATATGACTAGAATGGGGCCTATCTGGGCCTGAAAACTGTCTAAAATGAGAAATCCCAGAACTGCTGATGGCTTTGCTCACCTGTATTTTGAAATCTAGTCTCATCCAGTGTCCAGTCATAGAGACAGTAGCATGGGGCTGATGAGACAGCATAAGGTCTCCCCTCACTAAAATAAATATATTGTTCCTTCAAATCAACTTGGAAGCAGAAGTTTTTCAACTGATAATTAAATATTTTCATTTCTAGAATCTGAACAACCTATTCTTATTTGGTCCAGGTTGATAGGTGCATTTCAACTTAGCAATCAAGAACTGTTTTACTTCAATAGAGAAGAAAGAATCTGTCAAGTGATGTTTTGTTTGTTTGGTTTTGGTTTTGTGGTTTGTTGTTTTTTTTTTTTAATGGAAAATGTATATATAACACTGATTTCAACTCAGGAAAATGTAGCTAAAATTTTGTCTCAGAAATTGTTTTGCTGAAGAAATATTTGATTTCATAAAACTGGGTCACTGGAAGATGCATGTATATTCCTTAAATATTATAACATAACTCTAGCTCTTATAATTTTAATAAAAGCAATACATTTTAAGTGTCTTTCCATAATCACCTTTTGAGGCTGAGAGCTGAAAGAGTTGTAAAATTGATAGCAAGGTGCCTGAGAGCACAACTACAGCCAGGCACCACTCCACTGTTTCATACAGCCTGCTCTCACTGATGCAGCTTGATCGCAGAGTGGTCAGGGAGGTTTCACCAGATTGTTCCTGGTATGAGCTGAGGATTTTGAATACAGATCAAGTAAATTCTTGATGCTGGCTTTTTTTTCCCCTATTCACAGAAAATTTTTAGCTAAAGAACTAAATCTCTTCTCTTGTTGAGTCCAAACACCCTCACATTTCTCACACAACTTCAGTAGGGCTCGGCATGCTTTATTAGACCACAGCGCATCAATTCCTGTATAAGAGCTCATCACAGGGCCCAACATCACGTAGAAGTAACAGAACCTGAATAAAGGGAGAAAATAATTCACATATGCATACCGATTGCTCATAGATGTCAACACATACGCACTAAGTAAACAGATCATGAATGGTAATGGCAGTGATCTCATATTATGTAATATCTTTTAGAGATGTTTATGTGACTTTTTATTTATATCTAGCTGCTATTTTAAAGAAAAAAATCTACTGAACTAAGCAATATCTGTTGAAGGACTGGGTATCCAATACTTTCATACTTTAAAAAGATTGGAACCTCTCAGCCTGGAAGATATATATATATATGCATATAATGAGATATATAAGATCTGATTATACCTAATAATTTACAGTATTCCTCGAAATGATAATTCCATTTAAACATCTAAAACAAGGAATAATGCAGTCTTCAACCAAGTTTGTATATTTTTCTGTGATGAAACACAGAGCTTCCATTCAAAGGCAAGAGCTCCCTCTAGATAACAGTTTAGGGAATTTTTCTAGCTTGTATTTTACGTGAACTTTGAAAAAAAAACCCAACATAATAAAGTCAATAGATGTGGGAACACCAAAGTACAGTTGTCAGTCTTCTGAGAAAACTTAGAATTTGACTCTGGGATTTATGTTTTGAAAGAACGAATGGTTTGGGGGAAGAAAAAAAACCATCAACACGTTTAGCATTTAGCATAGTGTAACTCCCATTGAGTTACATGGTCCATCTCCCAAAACTAATAGCAGTAGCTCAGGAGCTCCTGACTCCTCTTCACCCAGGTTTCAGCACAGAATCAGATCTGATTGGGTCCTTCCCTAAAACTTTCTCCCTGCTTAGCATTTAAATGCTCAGATTGGAAAATTGATACAGTTTTGGGGTGACAGGTGCTGTATTTCAAGCAACTTAAGGACCAACAGGAACTAAACTTGCAAGAAGAGTCACAGAATATGGCCTGCAAGAGAAAATGGAAGTAGTTGACACTATTTTGTCTAAAAAGGCAAAGACTAAGAAAAAACAGGACAGGACACCAGTTTTCAAAGAGTGCTATGAGGAATAAAATATCAGTCTGTTTTCTGCGTCATAGGATGCTGGAGTGAGGGTAACAGGTTTAAATTACCTGGGGCAGTAGTTTTGGAGCAACCTTAATTTGTTTAATTTGAGTTTAAAGATTTCCAACTATGTCAGGAATTGCTTAGATAAAGCTGCTTCTGACTCAGTGAAAGGGAATGGTTTGCACAACAGCTTTTGATGTCCCATCTTTCAGGACTGTACTATATTGTATGCCACACACACCTCTTGCCCATATCTCTGGACACACCGCAACCTGCTTTACCTTTTTGCAACATCATGACATCCTTTTTGAGGATAAGCTAATGATTTACGACAACCTCTACATTCTTTCTGTAGAAATACTACTTGATCACAAAAATATCAGGAAACCTGCTGCTTATTCCTTTCTCTGCACAGAAATTTGTATTTAATTCTAAAGAATAACGGCCTTTTCCTCTCCAGGGTATTGACAGAATTTTTAAAGAGTCATTTTGAGCTCTGTTTATATCAACCTATGTGCTAGCAGCCTCTCTGTTTGGTCCTACTTCAACTTTTAATAAGAACATTCTCCATCCACTGTTAGACTTGTCCTCTTCCTGTTTTTCAGTACCTCCACTATTCTCCACAAAACTAGGATTGGAGGTATCAGCTACTGTGCCTGTAAATTCTAAAAAGGAAGACTATAAGGCTCAATGAACTTTAAATCAGCCGATTTATCTAAGTGTTCTCTTACCTGTTCCTTCCCTATCTGATACCGAAAGCTTACTCTTCACTAGTGGTAGTAACTTTATAAGCCTCCTGACTGCATTTTTTTTCTCCTGAAGATATGAAATGAAGTGTCAAACATTTTAAGGTGCTTAGGATTTTAATTTGCTCTCAATATCAAGCTTTTTTTTTTTTTTTTTTTTTTTTCCCCCCCAGGTGATGATGGTGGGGTAGGGTGGGGGTGTGGTGTATTTCTTATGACTACTATATGTCCATAAATATTATTTTTTACATGTGATACTGCTTATTAGTTGCATTTTGGTTTGCACAACTGGGAAAATTCCAGTGAGCTCTTCAGTGCTGACATATTTTACCAGTAAACAGCAGTTTCCAGAAACCAGGGAAGAAATATTAATATCAAATTACAAAATGGTTTGAGGGAATTCTAGACAAACAAGAATTAAAACGTCCATCAACAATATTTTCACATAGTGATTTACATGTCTACATCAATTCTGAGAGAGTCTGAGTGAACCAAAGGATATTATTTCTCCAGCAAAATTGGTTTGTTTCTGATTGCTGAAAAGATTCATCTTTTTCGAATTAAGCTGCTCATAAGCCATGTATCTATTAATCTGGCTCAATAATATATATTGCAATCATAGCACAAAATGCAAGTACTGGTCATCTTTATAGGGTACTTTTGCAGCTTTTTCTATTAAAAGTAAACTCTAGGATAAGTCTGAGATTTATATTCCTTTGTGGGAATAAAAAATCATTTTAACCAAATGTTTTCTAAACATTGAAATTAAAATGTTTTAATATTGCTGCAAAAAAACTTTGCCCACTGCAGCAATGATTGTCAACATTTTTCCATGTTTATGGCCTTATTTTACAACAGAATGTGTCTGGGACCTCCCCCTCAAATTTAGCTATAGAGGAAGAGTTATAGCTGTAGAGGGTATATTTGACCCTGTTTATAACCCCCAGTAGACCTCTAGCTTGAGAAACAGTTCACAGGGAATATTCACTGAGAGCACTTAAATCAGGAAGTGAAAATATAATGTTCAAGTGAATGTTCACATAACTTTTGGAGAAGTTTTTCCAGTTTAAACACAGAGACCTATCCACTTCTGCCTTGCACATAAGCAAACTGTACACATACGCTCAGCTCTTTAGGTAGTGAGAAAACCTTTATTTGCTTAGCCAATAGAAAGGATTGGCAAAACACCCTGAGCACAAGTATATCATTCTGTTTAATAGACAGCGGGAGTGTACTGACATGCAAGCCGGCAATTACAATACAAAATATTCACATGTCTGCCAAAGAATGATGTCAGTTCCAGGCTGTGGTGTTTGGTACATATCAAAATACCCTCACTACCAGAAACAGGCACGTATGTGTGAGCTGTATATGAATTTCCAAACTTAATAAGGCCACACACCTTGAAAATAGATCATTTAATGGTCAGCATCAGAGCATACATTTATCTGCAGTAAGATTCATTTTTAAATGTTAAGCATAGGTTAAAGTGTGGCCTTTTTATTTGGTTTTACACACCTGGAAGAGATTAATAAGCATTTAGTTTTCCATTCTGTAAAAAAGTCCCATTTCTTTAAGTAAAGGGCTTGAAACAAGTTATATAGAATAGGGAATACTTTTAACAATCTAACTTTATTAATAGGACACATCTTTCTTGTTATGTACTGGGTTTAGGGGTTGGGGGAATTCCCCCTGTATCAATAACATGAGAAGATTAAAAGCTTTAAAAATATGAGGAACTATCAGAACATTTTTTTTTCTGGGGGATCCCCAAGAAACTACACTAAATTCAAACTGGGATTTTAAAGATTATGTAGGTATTTTTCCTTATCCCAGGCAGGGTCACAGTTCCTATTTGCTCTTTCCTAAATTTTCTGAGTCAGGCTGGTTCTTATTAGCCATCTCTTTTAGCTTCTGAATAGGTATCAGAGTTTAATACCCAGAGATTTCCCAAATAGGTTTTTCATACCATAGGCCCAAACCAAAGCCCACTTTAATGTTTGGAAATCTTTCTATGCTTTTAAAGGGATTTGTAACCAAGCCTGAAAAGCATCCCTGCATAGTCAATTTATAGGTAATTTCTGTTGCCTTGAAACTGTTTTCACACTATTGTGATCAAGAGATAACAGAATGTGGAGGTGGGCATCAGTTCATACAGGAGACAATGGGGCGTAGACATAAGACAAACAGTAATCCAAAATGCAGCAACGTAGTGGAAAGTCATAATTGATTATGAATAACTTCCTTTTCCTCCCACACATCCAGGAGCTGAGAAAATATTGAAGGAAAGATGAGAAAATTCACATTAATTTCTCTTGAGCATGGAGCCAAGCTTTGGGAATTGGCTTTGCCTGTCTGCCCCTTGTCTCCCTCCTCCCAGCGGAAAAAAATTCTGTGACCATCTCCTCTGGAAAACTGGTGAGCATGAATCATTGTGCTGATGAATAATTCCCTTATTAAAACACTTCTAAATTGTTGCCAGCTTTGTGATTCTTTTACCGTCATGCCTCCAGCGATTCCTGTACCTGTGAGAGAGAAGGAAACAACTGTGTTGGATCTGCAGGTGACTTATACAAGAGTCAGTACTTCAGCTGGGAAAGTAAGCCCATTTCTGAATGGTTTATGCAGTAACTTAGTATCCCAGCTGGATATCTGTACAATAAAGAGCAATCTCTCCCAAGAAAAGGAAGCAGATTGTCCCCCAGTCTGGCACAGACCAGCTCACATAGAGGCTAAGCTCACAAACAGGTGCTATGGGGAAGGATAGGCTCTACCTTCCTTCTCCACCTGCCCTGGTTGTGTTGGTACTCCTTGCTGAAACATTGCACTCAACTTGCTGAAATGCTGCAAGCACCTCTAGGTTGTGTTGTAAATCACATAAAATAAAAATGTGGTTTTCAAACACGGGATAGTGACACAAATTTTAAAAATAGACTGGCACTTTTTAGAAGCTTTTGGCTGAGCATCTTTTTTCTAAAAGGCTTTGTAGGCAATTACACTGTGGAGCTAAGTATGGAAATACCCACAATAGCGGTTACAGCTGTGTGAGTCCATCAGAATCCGGTTCACATGGAAATCTGCTGACGTCCTTATTGATGAGCTTCATTCACACGCTTCAAGGCAAAACTGAGTAAACAGTGACCTCTAGGTGAAGAGTCACCTAGTCATGAGCATTGCCATGATGTCCTTTATGTGTGGTCCTGCAAGAGAATATGAGGGCTGTGGTTCAAACTAAGTAGGGAAAGGGAAATCAGTGAAAATGCTGAGGATTTTTTTTTACCAGCTCCTCAGAAAATGTTTGAGCAGCTCTTGACCCCTGGGTCCGGGTTAGAGACGTGCAGTGATACAGCTCATTGGGACATGCTGCTAGAACTGACAACACCTCCTAATAGAAGTTGATCTTAAAATTAGTGTGGCTCATGCAGATTTTCCTAAGGAACTTTTGTTCTATCTCAGGAAAAGGAACATCTTTCAACCCTGAGAGTCCTCATTATGCTGTACCTACATCTGACATCTTCTATTCATACAAAATCCCAGAGTGGGGAAAGGCTACACACCTATACTAGGAAAATTAACCATGCCAGGGCATATTCCTAGGCACTGGTATTGCGATTGCATATTTAAACTACAAGAGCAGTCACTGGCTTTTGGCCTGTGGCAGCTAGCACTCTCCCAAATGACTCCTGGGCATGGCTTAGGCAGGGCACATGCAGCCACCTCATTTTGAAGGATCAAAGAGATTAGCTTTTTCCATTTCAGAAAAGGAATGATGGAATAAAGTGTATGAAGCTGAGGTCTGAGTAGCCACCTAAGAACTTCTTTATTCCCTCTGCAATTTCATGTTTAGTTCAAATATCCCCATGATTGTAAATCCAGTATTATTATCTTCATATAACAGATGGGAAACTGATAATCGAAAAGCCAGATTATCAGAAAGCATTTCAGTACTGAAATAACCTTGTAAATCTAACAGACTTGAAAAGACTAGCCAGGAAGGAAACTGATGGAGAAGGTTATTGAACACAGATCTCCCAAGTCATTTACTGGCTCTATCATCAATGGGCCATCCTTCCTTCCCTTCAGTAGAACAGCCTATACGCTGTGTAGAAGTTCATAATGTGCATAGACTTTGAGGTCGCTATAAACAAATGAAATGAGACAATTCTAGCAAAAAAATATCAAGAAGTATGCTTTCAATTTTTTTTTTCCAGTTGATTAAACTAATATATAATGGGAATCAGAAAACAGGCTATTTAGACCACTCTTCTAGGAAAGGCAGTAAAGATATTTGTTTTAGTATAGCTAAGGCAAATAACAATAATAATTGAAGATATACTTTGTTCATCTGTTGACATGTAATTAATTACCTTGCACAGCTCAGCAGATGATGTTTGAAATATTGTCCAGCACATACCAGATGTCCTACGTTCATATAACAGAAAAGAAAAATACAGGTTTAGAAAACTATAACATCTCTCAAATTATCTCAGCTCCACAAAAGACAAAGGTTAATGAGGGATGCCTATAAAAACATGTAACAGACTATTCAGCATTCCCAAACTTTCAGACAATGACAATTTATAGGAGTTAGAGAGACCACACAGAACATGAGAGTTTTTTTTCCTTAACTGAACATTAATCCTCTGGCTTTGGAGATCTGGATGTCTCTAAGAAAATCTGTATCCGCATCGAAAGGAGGAATTAACTGTGTAATATAAATTTGATGTCAGCTGCATTCATATAGGGAGCTGTACTAAAGCACACCCCTGTTTAATACTTATTCCTAGGGTGGACTTGCAGAACAACAAGCTGAGCTTCACTCAGCTTTGGGATCATGTAAGATACTACATTTTAGGTTCTGTTGCTTCTTTAGCAAGTTAGGAATGTTAGAAAAGCTATAGCTTTTACAAGAATGTATAGAGCCAGTACACCTCAGAATTCAGTGTTTACAATCCTAATTCCACATATATCAGTGAAAATGCTTAGGGAAGTCCCAGTATACATTACAATTTCACTGCAATTTGCTATTGAAACTGCTGAAGAGCATGCCTACCCATCAAGATCATTACTCAATTAAATGATTTAATGCTATGGCCATCTATCTTTTCTGATAGCTTTATCTTTGATTCTTAATGATTTCAGATTATAATTCAGAATCTCAGCAGAGGTGACTGAGCACACTTGTTGAAAATCGCGCCTCACAACAGATACGTAGCAGGTATGTTGAACTTTAACAGACAGAGAGATCTGCCACATTTAGCAGGCATGTGGGGTTTACTTCTGAACAGCAAAGACAACTTAAATAAATTTTAAGCCTTTCCAAACAATTGAAAAATGTAAATTCAAATTGAAGGACCAGTGAGGCCCCTTAACATTTCATTTAATCAAAAGGAATTGGTGCCAGACAGTTCAACAGACACAGATATGCAAGCAAATCTCTCCCTTAATGACAAGACTAACATTAACCACTAGAATATATAATGCATAAACTCAAACACTCAAGTAATTTGTTTCCTAAAACTATGCAAAAAGAAAAGTCCTGCTCAAACATATAGCATAGTATACAGTTATATGAATGTAACAAAGTGGTTTCTGTAGAGAGAGAGGCTAGAGAAGAAGGGGGAGAAAGGCAATTTTTTTTAATATCCCCTCTCAATTTTCCTCCCAGGTTTTACTAGTGCTACCCTTCCCAATTCCAGAAGATATGTGCTCTGAAAGTCCCTCTATCCCTCCTCCCCAACACAGAAATAAAATACATTTTTAAACTGAGAATAAAATTCCTGTGGATATCAGAAGATCCTGACTCTAAGTCAACAGCTGGTAAATAACATCATGGTTATCACATTTTGATAATGGTAACTGTTTTATAAGGTGAGTCTTATATGTTATAGTTTATTACTTTATTAATCCTCTAGCATTCTTACCAGATGACCTATCTAATTTTCTATCAGAGTACATTGCATTTCAGTATCTAAGCCTTTATTATCCAAGTTTCTGCACTGCTTAAAATTTAGTCCTATCAGTATAAGACAGTTGTGGAATTTCATATCATTCAAAGCTGGGTTCCCCTAACACTTCTGGTGCTCTAGTCCCTCATTTCATATTTGTAACAGCTTGTGAGTCTCCTGGTGGATTATTGATTCTGCTGTCTCTGGGGATAGTTTTGTTGTAAGGAAAGACTCCTCTAAATGAATAAGTAAAATAGCATTGGCTGTTTTCATGATACTCCAACCAATTCTGGAGTGTTTAACAAGTTAATTCTAATACCTTTTTCTTAATTGCATTTTTCATTATTCCTGCTGTCTTCCTAGTATAATATTATTTAAGCTAAGCAGTATTTATTTAAACTATTGCCATTAGATAGCTTGTAAACATGAACAGAGCATTTGTTATTCATCTCACTTGAATTTAAAAAATAAGAGCTTATATAAAATGGCCACTTATATACTATTAGATGAATCCAGGAACCTCTTCCAAGAACTCTATGGACAAACAGATTTATAAGGTGAAAACTGGAAAGTACAATGCACCTCTTACAGCCAAAAAATCTATCTCAAACCAGATGGGTGCAGGAACCACATTCATAAGCCAATAATCCTTTTATTGCCATAGTTAAGACTTGTGTCTCCCCAATTTACAATCGAGAGCTAGTTTGCTGGGCTTTGGAATTACAATGCTCTATTTTGGTCCCCTCCCACTTACGTTTGATTTTAGATGCCCTTATGGTTCCATCATTGCTATTATATCCAACTGTTTGGACTATTATTTTGGTTTCTGCTATAGCTGTGACTTATTACTCCTGGCTGCAAGCCATGACGTGATGGAAAATGCAGAGGTGGCACTTTTTGATATTGCTTGTATTGTTGAATAGACTTCCTGTGGGCCAGACACAGACTTGGGAGCCGATAGCAGCAGTTGGTTTTTTAAAGAAATTGCTGTGTTAATATTGCTGTCTTAAAGATTTTCCCTGTTGTCATCCATACAAAGTTTGACCTTTGTATATCTAAATTTATGGATATAATATATTTCTATTTCTACCTTCAGTATATATGAATTCTGGCTAAATACTAACTCTACTTTACTCCTTTTCTTTCAGACTTACATACAGATTCAAAGTCTTAACTGTAGATATTTATTATTTCCAGTCTGCTGCTTTTATGGCTAAACTGACCTCCCAACCAATTCCCCCTTTAATGGGGAAATCAGTATAACCATAAACACAAAAGACTAAGTTTGAAGATTGAATAACAATTGAATAGGATGTTTGAATACTGAAAGAATTTCTTAATTGATTTATTGTGTCTTCAAATGCACAGATCATTAAATAAAAATTTTATGGTTTCACTCATAGCTTTGCGTTCATATTAATAGGTATTTGTATTACATGTCCTTGGATGCACAGCAACTCTTATTGAAGTCTAAATGACACTGCCTTTGTGAAACATCAAGGCACTAATTCAGGAGCATGCTGTTAAAGATCTTGACCTAGATTTCATGCAGGGAATTCAGGGTTTTTTTAAGCCTATTATCCATTTTCTTTATAATTGGTATTGAATTGATATTAGTAAATGTATTAGCCTCTTCTAAAGGCTTTTCAGCTTTCTTTTTTTCACAGAATTGCAGAAGGGTTGAGGTTGAAAGGCACCTGTGGAGTCATCTTATCCCACCACCCTCCTCAAGTAGAGTCAGCCAGAACAGGTTGACCAGGGCTGTGTCCAGTTTGGTTTTTAATATCTCCATGAATGCAGACTCCACTATCTCTCTGGGCAACCTCTTCCAGTGTTTGTCCACCCTCATAGTAAAAAGGTATGTTAATTTGTGTCCATTGCCTCTTGTCCTGTCCCTGGCACTACTGAGAAGTTTGACTTCCTCACCTTCATTCCCTACTGCTAAGTGTTTATACACATACTTAATACCCCCTTGAGCCTTCTCTGCTCCAGTCTGAACACTAGCAGCTCTCACAGCTTTTCTCCTTGAGAAAGATGTCCCACACCCTTACCATCTTTGTGGTTCTCTTCTGGGCTTGCAGTCTTTATTATAATAAAGTCCATGTCTTTATTGTCCTGGGGAGCCCTGAACTGAACACAACACTCCAGATGAGTCATACTGTACTTGACATTTTACTGTAGTCTACCAAAAGCTCGGCACTGTTAGAAAAATAATACTTTTCACCATTAAATAATTCTGTTGACAACAGTTCCTGTTTCTGATAAGGTGATTGCTATTCTTTGTATACCTGCAGAACCAACAGTCTTGATTGGATCACTAATGCTCGAAGGGAGACTCACACAAAGAGTCTTAATTTAGTACATATACATTCTTAGTTCCTTTCTTCATCAGGATCCCAATTTTCAATTCTCAACTTGCAAGTGTAGGCAAAATATGCTTTTATCTATAGAAAAATAGGGTGTAGTCTGGAGAAGCTGAATAATTCGCTGATGATCAGTCTTGGCTACAGTGATGAATATTTATCATTTTCCTTTAATATTTGTGTTTAAAGAGTCTCCTTCTTGCTTTTGATGATTTATATCTAAAAAGAACTCAGCTGCTTTCACTTCTCTTACTAATGATGGACAACAATTGTTTGAAATATTTTTCTGCTACTTCTTGGAGTTTCACTTGGTTCTGAGATTATAGGCACCCTGTTCACACACTTCCAAAAAATTCCCCTTTTCTCAGTGGGAGTTTTCACATGACTAAAATAAATAATGATGAATCAGAGTTCTTCTCATCAGCCTGTACAGTTTCTGGTATACTTAGTCTATAGATTATGAAGTTTAAGCCGTGCCTTTCCAGAATTCATTGTTGTATTTAGGTGCTTTTACTTCTCAATATATGTAGTTATTAACTTAGTTTGTTTTCTACAGAGAGAAAAAAAAAATTGTATTACCATGAAGGCTAGATAACTGGAGGTTTTCCACTAAGGACCTCAAATATGAACCTTGTAGAATATTAGGGCTGTTTATGATAGTACATGTCTCTCCTATGCCTCTTCAAAATCCTCACCTATATTTAGTTCCTTCACAGAGTCTGTATTCTAAATCCAGAACTAAAACTCCAGTTTCCTAGCTAACCTGATATCTCAGTTTCTTCTCTCTCTTGGTAACAAGTTCAGCAGAGACAATCATCTTTCCAAAACATGAATACATGAGCAAAACAAGAAGGATCTCAGGCCATCAGATAAGCTACCAGTAAATAAAAGGCATTGTGTAAGGACGTGTTTCAGTACTTCAGCCTCTCCAGGAGTTATGTTGTTAAGTTTCCAGAAAACTAGTCAGAGCAACACTAGTGTACCATGAGGCCTCACATGCTCTCATGCCTGTTGTAAATACGATTACATAGAATAAGGGATAAGGGCACATTGCTGCTTTTTTTTTTTTTTTTTTTTAATTAAACTTTTATAAACTTCAGGAAAGTTCTTTGAATGTCTCATGGGAAATAGCTGGGGGTTTTGAGTCTGCATGGCTATAGTGCTCATTATCACTTAGTACTAATGAAGGAAGCTCAGCTTCAATCTTTAGTTAGGGTTTGTTTGGATTAGTTTTGCTTTTACACTAAAAAGATGTGCACCTCCTCGTTTTAAGCGCTCTGGCCCTTATTCAAGAAGGTCCTTAAACATCTCCTTTGTTTTAAGTAGGTACTTACAGGCTTTCTTGAATAGGATACTTTCCTAAATGATTAAACATATGCCAAAATAAAGTTAGTAATTTGTAAGCTAGAATAATGTATTTGGTTTAACTTTTCAGTAGAGTGCATGGAATGAATAGAACACTTTTATTTTTTTGGCATGCAAAGACCAACTTCAGTTCCACAGCTAAGCACCTGAGGACAGAGCTGCTTTGTTTTTTCCATCAGACACTTTTCCCAAGGGATTTTTCTGGACATTCCTCATCTCCTACTTTGTTACCCCAGCATAGCTACAGTCAAAACTTCCTATAGACTGATAGACTTGTTCCCCCAAATATGCATTCTCTCATGCCAATGTGAATCCAAAGCCATGTTAGGCATGGTTTTTAGCTGCATATTCAAAACTGTAAGTATAAAGTGAGGAGAGGATGATGAAAGAGCTAGATTTTGATAAAGGAGAATGATGATTGTTTTTCTCAGTCTTCACAGGCTAGTTTTTCCAGATTCCATCAGGGAGCACAGAGTGCCTGCCAGGGCTGATCAGATCCTATTAGGCTGACACTGGATATCTCTGCTAGCTAAACTTCTTACTATTTAAAGCTCTTTAACGATTTCAGAGCAGGAATGGAACAGTATGAAGAATCCAATCTCTATATATCTTTTACCTCTTTCTTTACAGTCATGGAAATGGTTCTACCGACTGCTGTGAGGGCAACATTTCATTTGTGATCTTTTTTAAAACTATAAATCAGCTCAGTAAAATGCTTTCAGATCTGCTTTTCCTATTCTTGACTCATTGCAGACCACAAATAATAGAAATCTATATGCATCCCTGAAACTCTCTGCAGCAATTCTGTATGTAAGTATTGAATCAGTAAGATCAATGTCTTATTTCCAACACAGTTTTAAAAAAGAAAAGAGAAAGAGGAAAAATAAAACAGTCTCCTATAAACCTCAGGGGCCATGACTGGAAGTTGCTTGTTCAGTTGTGTGAATGAAATAAAAATTAAGAAGATGATGCACAGTTATACCACTAAATAGACAGTTGGCTTTAATCACTGCTTGGATTAAAGGTGTCCTACCTCAAAGAAGCACCACTACTCTTCAACTGTTCATCTACAGAAGTTATTCTGAGCTAAATTTTAGTAATCATCTAAACAGATTGGATATAATTCTACATTTCAAAACAACAGCATATATCAATCTTCAAGTGTTACATGCATTAATGATTAAGAAGTTTAATAACCTGTTATGATATTCCACACAAATTTTTATCCCTTTAACTAGCCAGGATTTTAATCTTTTAATATCCATGCAGCACATCATCATTAAAAAAAACCAAATAAATTGAAAACAAGATGTAAAAATAAAAGATGGAAGAAAAAACCCCAACCCTTCAGATGACAATCTTTTGCAAAAGCAAAATACAAAAAAATCATACCAATGAAATTTAACCATAATTCCTAATTCTTTCATGATTATTAACCATGATTTCTCTTCAGACTATCTTAATTGCCAATATAATTAATTTATGTTATCAAGAGTTTCATGAATTTTTATAATTTAAAATAATTCTCTTCTAGGAAGACTTAGTCCATGGCGTGTCATAACTGCCACTGATAAAAGCTTTAGCAAAACTTAAAGTTTACTTGTGATATCTTTTTTCAAAGTATTTACCAGCACACAATTTCAACATCTCACATAAAAGAAACACAAACTAAAATGAGATTTTGCATGAGGTTTCCATCTTCTTTCTTAGTCACCTTTTACTGAATGAAGTCACGTTCTTGTGAGGTTTATATTCACAGGCTCTTGCAAAGAAGACTTGATTGACTTCAAGGCAGCAACAGAAGCAGATGCTACCCGAACAGATTTATTTGTTGGACATAAAGAGAAGGGAACTGCATGCATCATTCAAAAAATATGTGTTAATTTTCTCTTAAGACCTTTTAAATTAAAGCTAACAAATGTTCCAAATTCTGCTCTGCTTCAATAAAAACCTATGGCAGTTCTACACACGAAATGTCTACATGAAAAGTACACATCTACATTATTTTTATTCCCACATGATCCACCCATAACTTGTTTTACAAAAGTAAGTAAGAGAAAAAAAAAAAAAGCAAACCAAAACACAACTTTTTTTCCTCTGGGTAGGGTACAAGATTTCAAGGTGTGCCTAAGTCCTCCATTCTGATAAGAGAGTCTAAAGAACCAGAAAAAAAAACAGGGATGGAAGGATGAAAAGGCTTCTATACTCCCCCCATACTGAGAGTAGCTAGAAATGCAATTAAATTTGGATGATAATACACAACAATCCCAACCAAATTCCAACAGTTTAAAGATAGCCACTGAGCCACATGCAAATATCTAAAATAAATTGCCCTGATTTTTACTTTTTGTGAAGAGTTTTGTTATCTCCTGATAGTTTCAAAACTCATGCATGGTATTAAGCTATTCCTTTCATTTTATAAAAAGATTCTAGTGGCTGAATGCATGAAGTAGAGAAGTGGCAGGCAAAAGATGCACACTAGAAAGTGGAGAAGAGAGGTGACACCTGCTAGTTTTTTTCATTTCCAGGTTCTCCTTATCATGGACAGTAAAATCTCAAAGATTATATATTTGAAGCAGTGCAAGAATTTGGAAACATCATTAGAATACAAGGTCCATTAAACAAATGTGATATTCTTAACAGAAAGTAAAAAAACCCCAACCACCTGGATTCTGTTAAACTGAAAAGGGCTAAGTTCTGAAAATTGTTAAATTCTGTCCTAGTTATTTCATAAGCAGCAATGAAAGTACTTGTAAAAGCCATGCCTGGAAAGATGAATTTTATTCCATTTAATGATTTTCATTTAAATGTTTTTAGTGATACACTGAGATCTATCAAGAACACATCATACTGTGATCAGGAAGAGTTAGCAAAATACTTTAGGAACATTCATTAGGAAAATTCCCTTCAATACAGCCTTGAATAGGAAAGAAACGTACTTTGCAGCTTAACCTTGATTTTTACATGCCAGTTTTTTTTGTCTTAGAAAACACCCTCACAATGTCTCTGGAAAGCTGCGTGGACACCAACAGAAAAGACAGACCATATTCATGCAATTACCAAATTCAGCTCTTTGCAACCACGTTTAGCCATAACCTCGTGATGGCAGCCTGGGAGGAAGGACTGTGCATTCAGATTCTCTGTACTGCCTAAGAAGAAGAGATAAGGCCAACTTACTGAGCTCCTGGTGCAGCAAAGACCATAACTGTTTCACTAAGAAAGCCATAAAATGCAGCTACTCCCTGAAGGAAGGCAACACATGTGCTGGAGTCAGGAGATGAACATATTGACTGCGTGGCTCATGTCATATGGGAGCAGCAGCATCCAGCAAGCCTTTCCTGTCCAGGAAAACCTCGAGGTTATACAGACTCTTCCCATGTTGCTCCTGGAGTCAAAGGGCACCAGTTCTTCCCAGTTTCCCAGGCCAGGCCTGTGTTCAGCTTCCAACTACTCCTCCAGCCTTCACTAACATCCCGCATCTCCTGGCTTGGATGGTGTTTGTCTAGGGGGAACTGCCCTTGTTTCTTCCTGCTTTTTCCTTCCCCATGATGTTGTTGATGTCAGCTGCTTCTTCCAGGTGGAGCTCATGAACTCCATGACACCGGCATTGCTAAATGAGACCTTGAAGTTGTGCATAGTGTGCTAGTAAGAAGATAGAGGATGGCTTCACATTTGTATCTGCTTCAGTGGTTGAACCAGATCAAGGGCTCAGAAAGTCCTTACTTTTCCAGGTAACCTCTACTGAACCTGGTGTATGAGAGACCACCTCCAAAGACCACACTAAGTGAGGAGTAATAAACTGTGTGATCGCTGTATTACAACTGCCCTGAGACACACACCAGAGGAATGACTGATGTTAGAGTAAAAGCTGTAAAAGAGTAAAAGTAAAGTGGCTGAAGTAATCCATAACTGCGGAAGACACAAGAACAAAGCAGGGGAAGGGAAATAGTTGTCAGAATACCACCTCGGAAAGGTCAGGATCCCAACAGGACAGAAATGGGAATCCTAAAATGCTGAGATTTCTGCAGCATCATGCTTCTGCATTTTGCGGCTGTGTTTGCTGGGGAAAGAAGACAGAGCATTAAGTGCCTGGGGAGAGAGGCACAGTGCAGTATGGAAAAGAAGTGCACGAGTGCTCTAGATCACAACATACACAGCAAATAAAGCAAAGAAACCTTTTAAAACACAACTTAATTGGGAAACAATGAGACTTTGCACCAACTTTGGAGAAATTCTGATTACCTTGTTGCTTGATATTTATTCTTAGGTGATTTTTCAAGATAATTTGTGCTATGGAGAACAGCTATGCACTAGAAAAGAAAATAAACTGACAATTGCTTTCTTTTCTAACACTGGTATGCTCGCAGTTTTCCCCAATTTGTAACAGTTCATACAGCTTCTCTTCACATTGTTAAGCATTGGAAACTTCTTCAGGCTTCTCATAGTTTAGCTACCACACTATTAACCTTGCTAATGCTGATACTGCAATTGGGAATGCACCTAATTATCAGAAACCTTTTTTTTTTATGGGCAATTCAGATTGTCTAAATCTCAGCTGGGAATCCCTCAAGCAGGAACAGTATATTATCTCTTTGTATACCTGTTACTTTTTTTCCCGAAGACCTTTAGGATTTAAGCATAGACTTCAATAACGAGCTACATGCCAAAGAGCCTTCTTGGTTGCCACTTCCCCACAGGACATATCTCTGTAACTGTGACACCAGATCTCCACATAGGTAACATGCAGCTTCCCTTTGGGTAGTTTAGAGAATGTGCTGCAGAAGGTAAATCACTCTGAAGGGGCACTAGGACCCTATAAATCCACAGATTACTCAGACCTGTAAATTAGGAATACCTAATCATAACGACGTTGCTGGAGAATCCAATCACTAATTACACTTAATTCATCCCATGCCAAGATAAAATGCAATTAAAACCCATTTCCATACAGAGAATATCTACATAAATTTATAATTTATAAATCCAAGTGATAAGAATAAGAGAAAAACAGACTTAATCAACTTACACTGAGCTGTATTTGAAATGTCTCTTGTCCACCTCATTTGCCACTTTGATGAGGCAGGTATCAAACATTCACTTTTCATATATACGTTCCTCCTGAGACTGCACATTTTAAAGGAACTATCAAAGTGCCTCTCATCTGGGTGGAGCATATTCATGCCTTTAATTGTTCTCTGGAGGATTCAGAGTTGAAATTTTCCCCTGAAAAATCATTCTGTTCCCTTTTATGCAAGCTGAACTGTTTTTCTAATCACAATAAGGCTTGCTTCATTCCCACATCTATGCAAAATACCACTCCGTCAGATCAGCTACCATCTCCTATACTCAACTGGCTAATTAACAATGTTGTAGGGGTAAAACTATTCTTTCCCCACTCCACTTAACTCAGAAATGAGGGTTACCACATTTCATTGTAAAGTGATTTTTGCGATGGTCATTCTATTCTACATTGATCTGTATATTAATAAATGTACTTTGTACAATATTTAAGCAGGATTCCTTTGAGGGCCCATGAATAACTACCAAGATAGAGAGGCATTTGTGAGTCTAAGGAAATGAAATGAAGTTTATTTTAATCAATAATTTTAAGGCAGCTGTAGTTTTTGCTTCTACATCTGCTTTGGGTGTGATGGGAGAAATCCTTCAAAATCAGGATGAGGAAAAGAAATACTCCATTAATATTTGCCTGTACAAAAATAATGCTTACTGTCAGAATGCTTTTCAGTACTCCATAACTAATAAAATATAATTCTGTTGAAGTTGTTTCTAGACTGCATGCTCAGTGTGTTACATATTCAACACACACCTTCATGCCTCTTCCCACATTGCCTCTTGTGATTGGAAAGATCTGACCCTCTCTTGATTGTTGATGCACCAAGAGCACTAAATCCTTGTTTTGTTATATTTGTCTATCACAGTTTCTATAACTAATTTGAAAATTTTCATATGTCACAGCAGGTTTTTTTTGTTTAAGGTTTGGGGGTTTTCCCCCTGTATTTGTACAGCACTAGCAGAAACTAATAATTAGGGATTAGGGCTTCTAGGCACTTGAGCAATAATAGCCACTTCTGCATGACTGTTTAAAATATAATGAAAGGTTGGAGGATATTGATATTAACACTAGCGGACAGATACTGGCATGCTTTTTGCTGTGCTTTCTGCTATGTTAAGTTTCCATCAGGTACCTATGGTCTTTTGAATATCAACCAATCTTTGGATCATGGTAAGGGCAAAGAGCTGTCAGGTACTGTGTGCTCTGCCTTGGAGGACCTTCATGTCTGAGCTGGAATGGGTCTGACCACTGCTTTTTTGATGTCACAAAAAAATGAAGCAACAGCAGGAACCAAGACATGCTCTGGATGGGCCTTCAGGAATTTTAATAACTATACCATGCTAACCACATCTAGCAGGGACTGTACCAGTCTCTATAAATTACATGATACTAGATATAAACAAAAAAATAATCAGGTAGATTATTTTCTTAGAATTGCACAAAATTTACTGCAGAAATTCTAGAAAGCACACCATAAATTCCTCAAGGTTTCCGAACTTGAAAATACTTGATGCATCACAAGGAAACAGATATCAGATTATTTCAAGGATATATTCCTCAGACTTATAATTGTGTTAACATAGTGTTCAGGTTTGTGGACATGGAATAAACATAAATACATGTTTAGAATTATTATGAATGCAGCCAATAAATAGTTTTAATCACTATGGTTACAAAAATAAATAGCAGTTACAGAAACACTTAACTGGAGACAAGGAAGATGGAAACACTTATTTCCCATATTAAACAACATTCTGATGAAAGATTGGCCACTGAACAGACATGAAAAAGCAGTGATAAACATTCTTTATAAGAGCTGGATGGAAATACTAATTCTGCTTCACAGAGTGCTTTAGTAGTCTATATTTGATTGCAAACTATGCAAAATTTCAAAATTTTTTCTAAAGAGAAAAGGAATACCATCATTGCCAATTTAAGTTTCTTCCATTTTAGGGCTTGGGTAAAGGCCAGGTATCAGAATTATTGCTGCTTTTCTTGGACTACCACCCCAAGGAGGCCAAAAGTATCTGAGAGAGAAAGAGGTAGCATGTTCTGAGGAAAGATGTTCATTGATTTGACTTTCAAAAACCGTGGTAGTTCCATCTTTATAAGAAAGCTCTGTCTAACCTCTCTTTCTCTTCTAATATCTGTTCAGGAAAATAACTAGTGCTATTAGCACCAAATTTTTTAATGCAGTAAAACCAAAATAAACTAAACGGAAAAAATAAAACCTAATTAAAACATACAAAACACCTAAAAATTCTTGTGGTGGAAAATTTTTGGTTAGTCCAGCCTTGTGGATAATTTTTATGGAAATCCACTAGTGCTCTGTGGGAGAAAAATGTGCCTGCCCTAGGTCTGACCATTAAGCACCCTTATGCATGGTGTGGGTGGAGGTTAGGGAAAAAGTGTGAGGTGGAGAGAAAGGCTGCTATAAGAGGTGCTCAACCCTTCCGAAGTATGGGGTTTTTTTGCATCATTTACCTGCATACAACAAGTAGGGTACAAAATGTTTAAGTGCTGATGATGAGCGGTGAATGCTTTGGCTCTCCCTCTGTTCCCCTTTTCTTCTCCTTCCTTAACCCCAGTTAGATGAAGAAACTAGAAATGCATGAAGCAAATTGCTTCAGGCATCAGCTTCACATCTGTTTGGAGATCAGAGACAACCGGTGCCACAAGCCTCCAGCAGGATGCGCAGTGTCCAGCTCCACAATATGGGCCAAATGCTGCATTTGCAGATTTAATCTTGTTTTCCTGAACAACCTCAAGACTGTATTTTTCTCAAGTTTATGATTTCTGGAACAGCAAGAAAAAAATTACTCGTATTGCCAATAGTCAGCATTGGACTCAATTAAAAGATAATTGAAATACTATGGTGAAAGAGAAATCAACAACTGTATTCTGGGAAACAACTAATGAACACACACGTCAGAAAAAGAAAAAAAAAGAGGAAAAAAATGAGAACTGGGAATTCTGTCAGTCTGTTATCTTGGAGAAAAGTAAAAATGTGGAAGTGGTCAAGACATCATAAACTTAAGACTATCTGGAACTATTATAGTCTATGTTGGCCTATGTTTTCTTGTCAACTGCTTTTTTCCTTCCAGAACAAATGAGAACTCCTTCCC
Source organism: Falco biarmicus (assembly GCF_023638135.1). Lineage (NCBI taxonomy): Eukaryota > Metazoa > Chordata > Aves > Falconiformes > Falconidae > Falco > Falco biarmicus. The sequence goes on along the minus strand of NC_079289.1, from coordinate 102,121,890 downwards.
GTTCTCAGTCTGCGGGTTTGGATTGACCCCCTCCAAAGGAAATACTCAGTTTGCATTGCTGTCCTGAAATCCTAACACAAGGAGGGAATCTGTTTCTCAGTTCTGCTGCATTAATGAACTGAGACTTTCCAGCCAGAAGCCACCCTGATATCATGTGTAAATTACAGTAGTCTCAAAACAGTTCTGGTTAATACTTGTACCCTGTTTATCCGTTGCATCCCCAGGAAGCTGGAAGCAGCTGGAAAACAGCCCACTAAAACCTTGTCTTGTTCCTGTCGCTGCAGGACTTTTCCTCCCCCATCTTTCTGCTGGAGACCAAGAGTGCATTTAAGCCTGAGTTGCTCGCTTGAGTTCAGTGATGAAATGTTTTTTCTTCCAGGAATTATTTCAAAATTGTCAATAGTCCCTTTGAGTCAGAAGATAACATAAAGAAACCCCAGTGTCACAGAAAAACAGTTCCAAGGCTCCTTGTAACTAGAAAAAAAAAAGCCACCTCCTACCTATCAGGCATCTTCTCGGAAGTTTCCTGAAATTCCAGGCAGAACAAGAGTCACACAATATTTTTCTTACAGTGTTAACTTTTGGCTACAGTCAGGGAAAAGACAACACCAAAAAAAAAGTAAATAAAAAGGAGAACAGGGCCTATTTTTGCAAGTACATAGTGTAAGGAAGTAAAAAGATCATTTCACAAAGTTAATTCCAAGTAATTTAACTCTCCTGAACAGCTTGCTTAGTATTTCAAAGAGGCAAAATGCCACACATCTGGCTTTTTGATCATTAACGCTGTTCATTGTTTCATTAAAGCAGAGGTCATTATTTCTCAAGGAGTTAAGTTATTAATGCTTGCAGTAAGGAATGTGCAGCAGTTTTATCCACAACAAGGTGAAAAGGACTTTTAGCACATACAGAGGCTCAGAGTTATTCTTTAAGCCACAGCCATGGAAGTGGAGAGGAGATTTCAGTAGCACTTTGGCTGCCTCTGCACAGATCCCCAGATGAATCATTCATGTTACCCATTTCTGTAAATATCAGTATTTAGTAACCGGGAAGTGATTTTCTGAGGAATGATCACTTATATGTCACTTGAAGATCTAAGCCCAAGGAATTCAGTCAAAAACTGGACACGCTTCTGTTCCAAATAAAAGTAGTTTGATTCAGATATGCAATCATCATGTTACACTACAGTGATATTCACACACGGAAGCAATGATTTCCCCTCATTCTTTCAATGTTATTAAAAATACAAGGGCATTGATACTTTTACATGTATTTTAACAGGGATAAGTAATTCCATGAGATACAATTATTTGAACAGTGTAAGCATACGTAAGCATACATCTGGTAGTTTGTTCACACTCAAATGCCTTGTATTGTACTAGTTACTTTCTGGTATGGAATTGGGGCTTTTTTTATGGATAAGAAGTCTTTGGTAGCTTCTTCAGCCTTGCTATTTGCTACTCTGTCAGTGAGTTATGTGTGTGCTAAGACATATACTTAACATGTAGTAACATTAGTAAGTTTATTATTACCTACTGCTTTATTTAGGCATCAAACATAGACATTTTTAGCCTACATTCTCTTAATCCCCATTTCCCATTCTCTGTTACCATTTTGAAGTTATACTCTTGTCTTCACAATGCAGGCAACTGACATTAATGAGCACTCCTTTTCTGCTCAGTTTCTAAACTCAGAACAAGTTTTTTTTATGAGTCTCTTTCCAGTCTCTTGAGCAAAAATGGTCTCTGGAGGAGGGCCAGGCTTTCTACAAGGACAAAAGCCAGAAAAGGACTTGGGCATAGCTTTATAAAACACAAATAAACCCCACCTGTAACATCCTAAAACATTCTGATTGTTGTATTGCTACCTTCACATATCAAAAATTTCTCTCCAAATGGGTAATTAAGAACATGATAATTGAAGCCAAGGAGCACAATATTTCATTTCATTTCATTTCATTTCATTTCATTTCATTTCTCAACAGGAGGGGAGTTGAAACTGCCGTACTATTTAAGAATGAGCAAAGCACAAAATTCTCTTTTTGAAAATGAAAACTGTCAAGGAAAGCCAAAAAGTAATAGAGGAATAATAATACTCATATTGATGACAATACAGCCAGAATGGCAATACATTACACCCTGCCAGTTGCACTGTAGTGAGGGATACAATGCAGAGACTCTGTTTGTAAATTAAAATAATAAAATAAAAAACCCCAAACATATCTCATTGATAAATTTCCCCCTTCCAATATTTAATTTGGGGGTGGGGGTGGGTGATGGTTCTTTCCACACAAAATTACAGCAGACTGGACATTTTCTTCATCAGGAAGTTTTTGAAACCCCAAACAAGCAGATGTCAGTTGGTATGAGTACTCCACATGAGCTAATTCGTTTGAGGGTAGTATGTCTAGTATTTACTGCTGTATACTTTTTGTTTCAGAGATAAAGATTTCTGCATTGCACGCCAAAGCAAGCTGACATCTTGTCTGGACACATACAGGGGATAAGGAATGATGCATATACACATACAGTGAAAGCCAATGTCAGAGCAAATATTTCCACTAAAAAGGAATTGAGATGCCAGTAAGAACATAAGGGTTCACCAGATTGTAGTTGTGCTTCTGTGTTACCACACAGGCAAGAGGAAAAGTTCCTAAAGACTTTTTTTTTTTCTTTCTTTCTCTACATTTTCATAGTCCTAGATTAGCCACTGCATTCACATAAGAAATTAATCCAATTTTTTAAATAAATGGTGTGCTAAATGTAATTAACTTGCATGTCTTTGGTGTCCAAATACACAATAGCAAAAAATGTGGCTTTGATTCTAGTTACAGACACAGGATATAGCCTGTCTAGACCATCAAGTAATGTACCTCTAAAGTGAGAGTTTTACACGTGAGATTTCATCCCTGAAATGGAAACTGCTTCAAGAATATTGGCCAGAGAAGAGAAAAACTAGATTCCTTTACACTGTCCTATTTATTTTACCCACTTATTCTTCTAGCCAGTCCACTGGAAACCTTATAACTAGGATATTTTCAGTCTATTGGATATGCCAGTTTTTCCTGTAAGATGTTTAATGATCAGATACCACCTTCTTTCCTCTAACACCCTTGGAAAATGTATATTTTTCATTAGAAGTGTGTAATTAATGTTCACATCCAGATTCAATGAAATCAACACAGACCAGAGAAATTAAAACTAATTATGTAATTCAAAGCTTTACAACCCATGACAAAGTTGACTTGCAGATCTAAGTTCATATAAAATTTCAAATTACAATTTTTCTGATTTTTCATTATCTCTGCATAATTTACGTAATCAAGCATGCACTCAGATACACAGAACCTTGGGCTGGGAGATGTGAGAACTCTTTAAAAAAATCTTAAGGACTCAATTTGTTTTCTCCATTTGTACTTCCTTCCCACTCAATCTTTTCTAAATTATTGCCCACTCCCATACTGGATTCAGTTTCTAGTGCCATCAGTATGGAGACACACGTTTTCATGATGTGGCTAGCAAGGCAGCTCCCAATAGGTATATCAGCTACAAACCTTCCCATTTCTTTTAGCAGCTTACAGAAATTCTCAGGCTCACAGTGCGGTCAGTATGGCCCCCAACTCAAATCCTCAGTGAGAACAACCTGCCCAGCATTACCAGCCCACCCAGACCCCCAGATGCCAGCAGGGCTGCTGGGTCATGTGGAAAACCTACTGTCCCAGACAGCACAGCTGATGTCTAAAGGCAGAAAAGTGCACCAAAAGTATCAGAATTCAGGCTATAAAGAGACGGTCTTAAAACCCTGCATTACTTGAACATCCTTGTTTTTTATCTTCTATACCAGGGAAATAATAACAGGACTTTCAGGAGACAGGTAGACTTAGCAAAGTGTATATGTAAACACTGTGAATAAATTGTGACCTCATTGGACTAGATATCAACCTCTTCGGAGAGATCTATATGGCTACAAGAATTTTTAGCAGGTTTCTGTCTGTAAAACGTGTTAATATTGGTCTAATGATACACAGATTCTGAATGCAAATATCAGTGTTGCACTAAAAGGGATTTTCCACAATCAGCTAGGGTCTGGCTTGCCAATGGCACCTAAAAAACCCCTGAAAGATCTCTCACAGGATATGTATTTCAAATACATCTAGGTGCAAGGCCACTCAGTGCAGCCAAGCAGGGATAGGTGAGGAAGGGGATCAGCAGTGACCTAAGTCTCCTTGCTGTGGCCTTTAAGGTACCCAAGCCGCAAGGCAGCTTTCCTTTCTCCTCAGGGGAAAACAAGAGCATCTGCCTGTCAGACATACATCTTGCCAACAGAGGGGGAAAAGAGGAGCAAGTTTAAGGTAGGAGTTGTGAAAAGGGGTGGTTTGGGAGAAGGAGACATGCAGGGAGGACAAGTGAGAAGCGGCCAGGCAGAGAACGTGTGAGTGCCTGTGTGTGTCCTGACCGAAGAGAGAGAAACAACAAGGCAGCTCACCAAGAAAGCCAAGCCCAGGGTCTGCCAAAGATACTGGGAGATTTGTCCAGCCAACAGAGCTGTCAGTCCAAGTGTTCATTTAATTTGACAAATTAAAAAAAATGGTTTAAACCACTTTCAAACTGAAAGACGTTGCATTTTTTTAATATATTTTAAGTAATATTTCTCCAAAAACCACTGACCTTCAATACCTTAGGAAGGAGCTAGTGAGATCCAAGGTCTTTCTTTTAGGATGCCCATATTGATTTCAAAATAACTGGTTTTCAGCACACTTTACCTCTAAATATAAGAAAGCATGCATTCAGTGAAGGTAGTATTTTCACTTGATGCAAGATTTTTTCATTCATATTTTGGGAAAAAAGGATATACATATATTTCATGCTTCCCACTGTCAAGAGTATGCTTTTTTGTAAATGTTGACCAATTAAGAAATAGTTTTGATACTATTGTGTCAAAAAAAGCTGCCAGTTTTATTGTCCCTTAAACACGGATTTTAAAAATTCAATTTTTCTTTTAATTGATTTTGCCACCCTGTTTTTCTAATTGTGGCAATTCAGTCACTTCAGAACCATGCTTTGTTGAATTTTGTAATAAATCAAACAAAGCCAGAGAAATTGAAAGAAATTGAAAATATTAGTATTTGTGTCATAACTTTCACGAAGGGGAGAGGGAAAAATTTCCTTCACCTTCAAGTGATTTACTGAGACTGCTTTCTAGCAGGCCATTTTGGCACAACTCCCCCTTTGGCTATTGTCACTGGTAACAGACTGCATGTCCACTACAGGTCTTAAGGAACCCAGCAAACTTGCTGTTGACAGTTTGGTGAAAACACAACAAAAGTATTGAAAGTAACAGTTCTTATTTTCTAGCTTTGATGCCTGGAGAAATTAGGGGTTTATATGTTATCTCAAGAAAACAGCCATTGGTTTGTGTTCTCTAAAATATTACTTTCATGTTGGGAGTACATGCTTATTTCACTGCTTGGTTATGACCATTGTTGGATCAATGACCAAATGCTTACTCCTACCTAAGAGTCAAATTGTTTATTTTTCACCAAATTACTAATGGTGACTGAGAAGATTTGATGGACTAGGCCTTTGCCAGATAATTGATAGAACACTGCTGAAAAAGCAGTACACACTTTGGAAAAGAAAGTGATACTTCTCAACATTTCTCAAGCTTCTTTTGAGAGGCCCATTAACAAACTTGTTTTCAATTTGTCCTGAGAGTGCAAATGGAAATAATTGCTGCTCTGATGTTATGTTTATTCAGGGTGTGGGTGGGTGTTTACACATGCACATGTGCATTTTTGCAGAACAGAAACCTCTTGAGGTATAACAGGTCCACACTGGGGTTCCTCTTTTTACCCTATCGTATGGGCCTCAACCATGTGTCTAGCCCTGGTTTCAGGGGCTTGACAGGTTCACACAGTCATCCACATCACAGGGACACTGCCAGTGTCTTCCTTTCACCTCCTATCCTGTTTGAGCCTGTAATTACACTTTTTAATAAAGATCTTGAAAAATCCAATAAGAGAATTCTCACAAAACTAAAGCAAGTAGAATTCAGGTAGGCAAGGCTGTATATGGTACCAACCACTATAACTCAATGGAAAACAGAGCTGTATGATTTTCACTAGTCAGGATCTAGCACAACTAAAAAAGAGGTGGATTAAAGCAAATGTTTCCTTGCCATGTTGTTCTAATGTATGGGAAGCAAAAAAATAAAATTTGAGATTAAGTACAAACAGAGTGCAATGACACATGTATTTATGAGTACTCAAGACTTAGGCCACCTGGGTAAATGGTTGGAAACATCTCATTCTCCATTTTATTTGCTTTCTCTTCCCACACCAACCCTTCTGCATCAAGGGACTGATGATGACAGTCATTAACAGGTTTCTTTGTGCAAATACACTTGCCTTTGTGTTTTCATTATCCTACTTCCAAATAAAGGAGAACACAGGATATTTGGTGGTGTTAAGCTACCCATTCTGGAAACATTCTGTAAAGCAAGTTCTTTGATATTTAATAGATATTACTGATGTAGAAATTCAAAACTCCTCGATTTGTGGATAGGCAGTAAGTTTTTATCCCCATCTTAATAGAGGGAAACAATTCATGAGATACCACCTACAGACTGAGACAAGACATATTTTCAGACTTCATTCAAAGAAATGACTATGCTACAAGATGCTGCACAAGACTCGTTGCCTTTTCAAGGACATGGCTAAACTTCAATCCCACTGTCTCCCTGAAGTAAAAATAAAAATAAAATAAAAATTAAAATAAAAATGTTGTGCAGGGGTTGCTCTGTGATAGACGTATGCTCTTCACATTCCTGCAGTGCTTTCCACTCTTTCTGGTGACTCTACTCTATGAAGCAATGAACATACAGTTCTTCTTACTCTACCAAAAATACCAGCTTCTGGCCTCTGCTTTACTTTTACCTTCACCTTGCACCAGAAACATAAATAGAATAAGAGTTGATTTACAGATAGTTAGAGATTTCTTTCTGGGAAGAAGAGCTTATACCCAGGTAGCAACAATTTACTATCAGTTTGTGCTGGCCACAGAGCACAGGGGGCAAAGATAGGTACGTTCAGGGAATAAAACGGAGGAAAGGCTTTCAGCAGTAAACTGAACCTTGTCTGTGCTATACTAGATGGATATGATTTAAAAAAGCAAAATAAACCCATAAAACTCTTTAGCTAATCAGAACCACGACAAGAGCCAAAAGCATCCTTATTCATTTTACACTGATGGTGGCGCAGAAGGACAGAACAGAGCAATCACCACCCTGCCCAGGCTTGACACTTACAGTCTGGCACATCAGGAGCAATCTGTGTCTTTCAAACAAGTGAAGCCATTCCTTGAAAAGTTCTATTACCCAGAATACGGAAGAATTAAAGGTGTCTGCTACTGATTTTCAGTCACCCAAATAGAAAAGAGCTGCAATTTTCTTTTTAGTATTTATGTCTAAACCATGTGGGAAAAGTGTCAAGCTAAAGACAGAACTTCTAACCCTTGCTTCTATTTTTATTACCATCATAGTTTTTTAAGACCATATTTACTAACAGCAAGAGGCAGACTTTAATTATATCAGTAAGAAAAAAAAAATAATCTGAATTTCATGTCTGCAGAAGTGGGGAAAAATTTTCACCTTCAGACAACCTATGAAATACACAATTACTCATGCTGTTTGGGGGCACTACTATGAAGAAAGGCTGAAACATCTGTAAAATATTAACCACATAAGACACACTCAAAGGCAGATGTTTGTGACTCATGCGGCCATGATGGATGCCCATTTCCTCTCTCAATAAAAAAGGGAAGACTAGATACATGTGAACAATTTATATAATTATAGGAATGTAGTAGAACTTCAATTTTCTTCATTCTTCTCAGGAATAGCATTTCAGATCTGGAAATAAAATAGAGGAACTACAGTGGGTAGTTTTTATTTCCTAAAACTTTTCTTGTACCAGCTAGAGGAGCATACTGGTACATAATTAAGACATGGTTCCAAAACATCAAAGAAGAGACAGTAACTGTAGATGTTTACATAGACAGTGTCTTTCTACTGAAGTATTATGACTTACCGTAAAGCTGAAATAGAACATAGAACTCCACAAGCTAAATTTCCTGAGATATTTAGGATCCAGGGGGATCTACGCAATTTTGTTTAGTGTTTTCTGACATAGATTTTAGTATGTCAGAACAATCTGAAATCTTTCAGTGTGTAAAGCCAACAGAATCTATGGGATTTTAATGTCCATTTAGTATCATGTCTGCTACTGGTAAATTGCTACTTCTCTTTGTTTCTCCTTATGTTAAAATTATATATATGTATGTACATGTAAACGTATGTGCGTGCATGTTTGAGTGTGTATAAAAGGCCTTTTTTTAAAAAGAATTTTTGCTCTGAGTTTAACAATGTCAGCTGCATGGCTTTCCATACAGTGTCATCTGTGTGGTTTATAAATCTTGAATGCATTTATCCACTTGGAACTCTCTGAAGCAGAGCTGTTCTGTCAGCCTGCATTTTGCAGGGGAAACCTAGGCTGAATTATAATAGGCAATCCAGGGAACCTAGGAAGCCTATGACAGAGATGCTTCTCTTCTGGGATGTACGATGGTCTCCAGTGTCTTGATCTCCCAGTCTTGCAAAAGCTGTTATCTGTCCACACACTCTGATAGCGCAGCAAAGAGAGGTAGATGCACACACAGAGCACAGGAGTAAGAGTGCTGGATTACTGTAACTGTCCTCATTTTCCTAAATGTAGATGTTATCAATGTCTGTATCTAATGTTGCTTTTGAGCAACTGATGCACACATAAGCTGGATCTGTACCCATCCTACCTGCTGGTGCCAACACTGTTCCTTTCTAGGAACATAACTCTATAAGCACCCCCATTAATTTGCACCATTCCTGTCTTTCACTCGGCGATTGCTCAAGTGGGATCATGGCAGGAGAGGGCAGTTCCACACATCACTGTTCCCAGGCAGATTACCTCATAAGATCATTGACGATTTGACTCACACCAACACAAACCATAACCACATGAAAATATACTTTATATACAACGGACTGCTTCTCTTGCTACCACATATTCCAGCATGATTTAACCTTATTCAGGTGACAGACTTCGCTGCTGATATGTATGTTTGGGAGGAAGCCAAATTCAACATGATTCATGACATGAAGAATCTCACTGACATTACCTCACTTTTGTGCTGCCCTGTGTTTGTCTTGCAACTGTGGGTGCTATGAGACAAAGCATCTATTTATATTGTTTATAATTGAGAGGTTTATCAAGAAAAGAAGGGAGACAAGTTGCTAAGGGAGACATTGGAAATTTCTCTGCCCAGTAATCCCCAGGACCATTTTCAGTTTCCTTTTATGAAAAAAAATCTCATTTATCAGCTGTCAAGAATGCAGGAAAAAGTTGGGTGACTTCCTTATCTGGAAAAAAAAGAGTTGTTAGCAACATATGCAATACTCCTTTTCCTGTCTGGGCATGGCAAAGCACCATAGATGGGCAGAAGTCAAAGGCCAGTCACTGAGATCGACTACAGATTTGTCCCTGTAAAACACACAGCAGCATTTAAAAGGAGCTGTCACAGATGATTTTTCAGGACACTGTGGGCAAAGGCAGCAACTATGAATTTTCCCTGGCTCCCAACTAAGAAGAAATTGACTCCTCTCATGTAAAATCAGGCTTCACATTATATAAGTAACATTATATTAACTGTGACATAATAATCCATACTCGCATTACTCTGTTGTTTTCCACAGGATTGGGCTAAATATTAGCTGAATAGTTGACAAGTGCTACATTTTAAACTCTACTCCCACATTTCTTCCTCTTTGGACAATTTTCTAAGCCTGCCCCCAGTATATTTGTATATATATATATATTTAAATATTACATATATATATGTATATATTTGTGTAACAGACCTAGGGCTTTTACTATTTCACCTGACTACAGACTTTGAGTATTCTTCCTAAGCTGCTCCACTACCACTACCTTTCAGCTCCTTATAATGCTTTCCTTCCCTGTTCTCATACACTAGCCAATCTTAGCCTAGTATGGACAGGTAGATGAAGACTTGTTGGACTTGCTGTGGCCATTTCTCAGCTAGATACCATTTGACATATTCCCTGAATATAGGTCAAAGTCTGTCTTCATACTATAGCTAGTCCTTCTGGGGAGGTCTTATTTAGGCACAGCAATCTTGTGAGTGCTGCTTTCCCCAAGAAACCTACTGATTACATCACCTCATAACCAGAAACCCTGGAAGTCAAGTCCCTCCCAGGACACAGAGAAGAAGGGTTAGGGGCAAGCTGGCACAGACTTCCGGGTGGCACCTAACCACCTTGCAAGCATGAGCTTATTTCCATGTATTGAAATTATATTTACTGAAGAATGGGCAAAAGGGGAATGTGTGAAACTCATGTGTCTGCACCTTCATTTTTTCACTTTCAGCCTAAGACAACAACTCTGCCCAAGAATGTACAGCAGTGTGGGAGACAGGTTAGAGAACAACTGTGGTTAGCCAAAGAAGCTGGATTCCCAGTCTGTGGGAAAATGAGTTTCTGAAATTGGTTTCAACCCAAATAGGACAAAAATCTAAAGAAAAATAAATCCAACAAACCCCCAAATCCTCAAGAGCTGGAAGCTCCCTGAATCTTTTAAAAACTCAGTAAAACTGACAAAAATATAAGTTTTATTTAACAGCTGCAGGGGTCACCCAAGGATGCTGGTCCTAGGGCAGACTTGTTAACAGGCCACCCATGGCCAAGGCCATAGATCTCCCTGCGCCCCCAACTGCAGGGAGGACCTGCCAAACCCAGCCATGAGGCAACACTTCCTCTCTTCCTCAATAAATTTCCAACCAGCAATAACAACCGTACTTGCAACAGCACGCCCCAGCCTTGGAGAGCAGACATACTCAGTTTTAAAGAGAGGAGTAATTGGAGTTTGCCATCGCTACAATGACTAACCATAACAGTGACTGTGCTGTACTAGCACTTTATTAAGTTGTATGAAATTTCAGAATTACTATTGCTGTATACTCAGGCTTAGTAACCTCCAGTTTTGCAACAGTTTGAGCCTTTTAAAAATGTGTTTTAACAAACCAGTTAAAAAAATCAGATTTTTAATGCTAACCTTGATGATTCAGACAAAATCTGGTTATTTTATGTAGTAAGATCCCATTGAATGTCCATTATGAAGGCTAATGGAAAACCCCACTGGACTGTCATTTGACGTCAAATCTGGCACAATACAACCTGCAGGCATCTGACTCACAGTGTTAGCAGAGACTTAGAAATTTCCAAGGAAACTTCTATATATTTAAACCAATATAATTCCCCGAGAAAGAACACAACTTGAACCAAACTTGTCTTAAAAAAAATTTGTCATTATCCTATTTGGGAAGGGATTGGTTTTCTCTTAAGGAAGTGGCAGGGAATTAGTTTTGAGTTTCTATGGAGAATGAAAATTAACATTGTGGCTTTTTCAGTAGTTCTAGTAGGTATTTTCCTATAAATGCAAATTACTAATTTGTACTTAAGAACTGTGGTGACTGACTGGCATTTTTTGGTTTTTGTTTTGGTTTGTTGGGGTTTTTTTTAAACAGAAAAAGGGAAAAACTTCCAGAATTCATTTATTCTTAATACTTTGATATGGCATCGACTAGTGGGTCTAATTTATATGTGTGTGTATATACAGATTCAAATTGTGCCTAGGTTTATCTGCAGATTACACATCTGCAGAATACATGAAAAAGTATTTTGGCTTTAAACACATTTCTTCTCACAAATTTTCAGATCCCAATCCACAGCCTGTTGCATTGTAAGAAAATCCTTGCAGCAGTAGAAGACAATAAGGCCCTCCATTGTTAAAAGACTGAAAGTTTGCTTTGCAAAGAAAAAAAAATCTTCCAATTTACTTTTCCACACATAGAAACTGCAGTATGACTTATCAGTAAATATGTGCGAGTGTGAAATAAGCAATATAAGCAACAGCAGCCTATTGTCATTATCAGACAGGGTGATTTATACACCTACAGAACTCACCATTTCAAGTTTAAATACTTAATGATAAAAAGAATATGGAGGATAGCAATTAAAGCAGCCAGAAAAAAAGATAACAATATGTCAGGTAAAAATAATATTTTTTTCATTTGTAAGTATTCACTGTAGCAAAGGCAGTGCTTCTTCAGTAGGTTTTCTTGGTACTTGGTTTTATAGAAATACAGCAGAAGAAAAACTGCAAGAAGTTTTTCCTTTAGCTTCACTGTGAGTCAAGAGGCAACAGTGTCTGGGTGAGATTTCTGAAAGAACAGGATACTGGGAACAACCTAAATACTGCTTGGTTATCCTATAGCAGAAAAGTAATATGTAGTTAAATAAAAGAGGTTGCAACTGAAATGGATGCAGATTTCATTTCACTCAATTCTCTTCCCTCAAGAAACTGCATTATAAAGTCTAGTTTCTTGCTTTGACATAGCAAAAAGCTTCTGACAAAGTGGGACAACGGTATTTCAAGCTGACAGGAATTTTTTTGTTAAATCTGTTCCAGACAATAAATAAATATAATGAAATGGAAACAAAACATTTAATCGATGTGTTTCATCAATCTGCATCCATCAAATCTTCAGGTTTAAATCCTTTGATATTATTTGAGACAGCTGCTCATTTTGAAATACCCATGTATCTTAGTTTCAAATACAACGTCTCAGAAAATGGTCAGATATAATTTTGGTAAAATACTTAAATTTTGTGAATTTTCAGGTCACTAAGAAATCTTCAGAAGAAGTAAACAATTATTTCTTTTCTCCAGAGCTGCCAGTAACCTGTGTGATGAAGGGTTTGCACAAATCTGCAGCTAGTGAAAAACAGTTTGGCAGAGACATAACACTACTGCATGCATTGTTAGGCTATACCCATGACAATCTCAGCCATCCGACTCTACATTTCTAAGGCTGAAAACTAATCCACTTAAATCAGCAAGAGCTACAAACCAGCTGAGAGAGCTGACAACACAAATTAGGCCTGTTTTCTCAACTGCAGCAACAGCTGGGATTCGTTATCCAAACATAGGTTGAAACACCTGGGAATGAAGACAAGGACTTTGCAACATGGAAACAAGGATCCTGGGTGCCTCAAAACCAAATGTTTTAGCTTCTACAGCAACAGTTTGTCCTCTGCTTTAGGACATGGCTCTGCTAAGGGCTGAGGACTACTTCAGAGTCGTTAATTTTTTGAAATCACAGTTTTAATTGGCTTCATGAATTAACTCTTAAACTCATACCAAAACTTTATCTCACAACTACATTTTTCTCAGCCTGAGGAGGACTGAGAAACCTGCTTGCATGACTTGAAAGAGGAAACAATGCCTGGGACCAGTACCAAGTCATACAAAGTTGTCATTAATTTGTCCTGTAAAATTTTTACTTCCTTAAACATAGCAGTATGATATTCCACCTGAAAGAGGAAATACTCAAAATATTAAATTATTACCATATCATTCTTTCAGATTTGGTTGGTTTTTTTTAACACATTTGTGGTGGCTCAGTCATATATGTAGCAAACTCTTCATTCAAATTAAGGCCAAAAAAACTTGGCAGACAAGAAAAAATCCTGAAGAGATGTCGATTCACTGATGACAATACTTTAGACTTGTTTGTACACCTTTCAGTAAAGGCACAACTTTTTTATTATGTCTGTATTACCTTAAATAGTTTTAAAATTCAGTCATCTGAAACTGTTATAATGGTCTTCAAGCTCTGATACAGATACAGTGTTTTTGAAAAGGTGAATCCTCCCATGACTCATGAAAAAAATATGTACATCCCACTGTGGAAAAAAACAGTTATGTGCCAATTGTAAGTGGAAGCTCGAACTGAATCAGTCTTGTCTGGTATATATGCCTTTTTCCTTACGTCAGGTATGGGATGCACGCTTTTGTTCATACTTTATTCAGTCAAGGCATGATTGACTAACCAGAATTTGCCTAAGTAAGGTGCTGTGCATATTCCAGGAAATTTTAGCAAGGCCTTTTTTGTTTCTCCACATTGGTAACTGTCCTGAAAACTGTTGCTTGTTTCTACAAACATCATGTTTAGTTGTCATCTTTGCCAAAGGAAAGCCTCTAGAACCATTTCACAAGCAAACAGCATTTCCTCCCGTTTTATTTAGTGCTGAAAAACTTAAATAATTTGGCTTCCCTGAAGCCCATTGTAAATTAAGGGTTCATATGATAAGCCCTTATCTTTTAAGTGACTGTATTATCACCTGCATAGAGTTATATCTCACTTTAAGGAAAAAGAAAATCAATTTCTTTCCCTGACACCCCAAAAATGTGCAGAGGCATACATTTTAATTCTTGGCCCTCTTGCATCTTGGCAGCCTTATAGTCTCCCCTTGTTTTATAATAATATCTAAATTAAAATTAATAACTTGGCATCTTGATTCAACTTTCTATCCCTGGCACTGCTGCAGACAATTAGCTTAAAGCAAGCTTTGCTGAGATCAGACCTCACAACCTTAAATTGGCTTTAAATGTGTTCACATTCAATGATTTCACTAAGATTTCATTCAACAGCTGAATTTACATAGTTATGAAGCACAGAAATAAGACAATGTCAGACAACTAAATATCAAATTCAGTGGGGACAGTCATTACCTGGCAAATCCCTGTGTAGAGTCTATCTTGTAAGGTTGCATCAGGAATTACACTGTCCCAATGCATGGGCAGAGTAGAAGACAGTTCTGCAGCCATATGTTTCTCCACAATGGAGAGCAGGCTGACAGTCAGAACCACAGGTCTCATGAACATTCATTGCAATGTACACAAACTATACAGAATTATATAGATTATACAGTACCTGCTCATACCCACTTCCATACCTTTGGCAAATATGGCTGTCATCCTGTAAGGCCCAGCAGTGTTTTATTTCCATTTTCTAAGATATTTCCACAGCATAGGACATACAGGGAGAAGAAAACTGGATAGGGATGCAAAAGTGGCGCTTCATAAATAAGGTGTGTCAACATCAGTGTGGTGTATGCATGCCCATGTTCCTCTGGCAGGCCTATTGGAATAATTACAGTCACCCATTGGGCAGCAGAAATGCACACTCTTGGTAAGCATCAATTTAGAATTCTTTCCCAAGACTCCCAGCCCCTTGACTGACATTGCATAATGTCCCAGATGCCTTATGGAAGAAGATTGTGTTCAGGAGCACTGGATTCTGAGACTCGCTGCTATGAACAAGTCGTTTGGCCAAGTGTTGTGAAATCGTATCTTGCTGTGGAATGACTTTATCGTACCTACATCACATTCTTTCCTTCTCTCTTCAAGTCCCAGCCATTCACCTCAGTATTTCATCACACATATGCTCTGCATCTCTCCTGACGAAGGTAATCTCAAGGCACCTGTAAAGGGCTCATCTCCATCCAAGCATTTCAACATACTGAATCAGGTTGCTCTAACCTAATCCTTTTGTGGATGCTTACACAGCACTGGCCTGTGCTCTAGGTACCCGGAAGTCACACAGTTATGGTTTCCTTATCTGAAAGTTTGCTATTAATTTTCTATTATGTGTAACTTAGGGGGAAAAAAAAAAATCACAGAATAATCTAATTAGTTTATATGAAGACTGTCAGGAATTGAATGCAAATATTTGGAAAAAATAATTAAAATAAAGCCTTTTTTTAATAAACTATCACTTAAGCCTCACTAGAGCAAAAGAAAAAAGTTTAGGGGTTAAGTTGTCACAGCACTCTCTAAACTATCAAGCTGCAACAAGGTCTTTTACCATCTCATACCAACACACTCTTCATGCCAGTCCCTCTGCTGCCTTCTCCTAGTCTCTCCTCACCCAGGGCCCACGCTCTCTCTCCTCTTGCTTCTTCCTCGGCTGCTTTCTCTTCATTGGCTCTCAACCTCTTAACAGCACCAGCCAAGCTGCACCTGATCTACATCAGCCAACCCGACACCCCTGAGGACAACCCATAGTTGTATATTATCAATGATAAAAAAATAGAAGGGAATGAAGCTGGGTTAATTAACATTTCATACCTTATGTTTTTAACAATCATTATGAAAAATTTAATTGTTAAAAGGTTATACAGTCCTCTATAATTCTTTTTTTTTTCTTTTCCTTTTTAACTTTTCATACCCGAGGTATTTAACAGTCATCATAACCTTTTTACAAATAAACTTTTCATACAGTCCAGACAACTTGTTCCTGAACTCATATTCCTTCTTTACTTTTATCTTGGGCTTTTCATCTTCTGCTGGTTGATCACCTTTCTTCTTATTTGCTTTCTTAGCATCTGAGATTTTGATTTCTTCAGAGGGGGGTTCTGATGAACTTATAGTGCCTTGTCCTTTCACCTCTTGGGTCACCTGAGTGAGCTTTCAGCAGCAGCAGATCTAGAATACAGCCCTAACAAATCATTCTGTGTCCTGAAAAACTTAACATCCTTGTTGTCACTCATTTCTTCTACGACTGGAGACACCTTCAATGAGCACATAAATGCCGGCAAGAATACCACCAGGCCGAGCAGCAGCAGCAATGGCAGGAGCCGCCCGCAACACCACGCTGCTCCCATGCCTTCCCCCGGTACGGCCATCACCTCTGTCCGGCCAGACCCGCTCTGGACCCGCCACCGCTGCGGGCTGCTGCCACGTCTGGCCATGTACTCCGCCGCTATCACCCATTACCCTCAGTCTCTTAACTCCACGGCAGTCAGGCTTCCTTCTCTTTGATCCCAACGGCTCACCTTTACTGGTGTCTGATCCCGATCCCCAGGCTCTTCCAGATCAAGTTGAGATAGGTGGGATCACAGGCTATCCCTGCCTGTCTCTGCTACGTTGGGCACCGCTGTCACTGTTCAAAACTTCAAACGTCCCCCAGCACAGCCATCACCACTGTTACCGCTCATTACAGGAGGTCTCATAATCTGAAGGGCCTCACGTGGGGCACCAATTGTTGCAGCACTCTCCAAACTATCAGGCTGCAACAAGGTCTTTTACCATCTCATACCACCACACTCTTCATGCCAGCCCCTCTCCTGCCTTCTCCTTGTCTCTCCTCACCCAGGGTGTGAGCTCTTGCTCTTTCTTCTCTCTGCTTCTTCCTCCTCTCTCTTCCTTGGTTGCTTCCTCTTCACTGGCTGCCCAACCTCTTAACAGCACGAGCCACAGCTGCACCTGATCTACATCAGCCAACCCGACACCCCTGAAGCCAGCCCAACAGTTGTATATCAATGCTAATTAACCCAGCTTCATCCCTCTACATTAAGTGGAAGATTCTAATTGTTTTTCCCACTACATGCTCTATATTAATACTTACTCTGAATAGACATTCACAATCATTAGTAACCATCAATCCAAAGCTGAATGAAGAAAAAAGTACAGCACACTCAAGGCAGCCTGAATCCACAACATCTCTCAGTGGTCCTTTAATATAAGCAAAGGATGGCAAAGAGGACTAGAAACTGAGTACTGGAAAGCAAAAGGAATAAGAAGATTTAGGTTAGATATTAGGAAGAAATTCTTTGCTGTGAGGGTGGTGAGACACTGGAACAGGTTGCCCAGAGAAGCTGTGAATGGCCTATCCCTGGAAGTGTCCAAGGCCAGGCTGGATGGGGCTTTGAGCAACATGGTCTAGTGGCAGGTGTCTCTGCCCATGGCAGGGGGGTTGGGACTAGATGATCTTTAAGGTTCCTTCCAAGCCAAACCTTTCTATGATTCTATGAAGAAGCACAAGGGCCTTGGGTTAGAGGAGAAATCATAAATAAGTCAGAATGATGGTGATTCAGTTAGAAGCAGTTGTTCAAAGGAATGTTTAATGAAAAGTGAGGGAACCAGGGGGAAAAAAAGAAAAAGAAGAAAAAAAAAAAAGAAAAAGCACAAAGAAATGGAGTAAGGATTGTTTTGAGACATTGAGAGAAGAAGGGGTTCAAACTGAAACCAAATTTTATGATGACATTCTGAAGGCAAAGGTTTACTGCTAAGGATTTTTGATTGAAGAGGAATATTTCATGTTTCATCGTCTGTAATTTTCTAAATTTCTAACAAATAGTGGGAAATCAGTTGCTCAGAATGTCTACCCCTGGATGACATGACCTCTGTCTGTCCTGTAATCCACTTCAGGGGCCAAATGTAGCCCAAGGAAGTCTGCACCACCAAAGGTACCTCCAGCCCTCACAAAGGAAGAAGATGCACTGGTTTTACTGTGTTTTCAGCTTGTGATCTATAAACACCCACTAGAGGGGAAGCAATGAGCCTTCTACCTCTAGTGTAGTATTTCTACAGGACTAGGTAAGTCTTACAGTCTCCTATGCTAAGCATTTTGTAATTCCAGGTTAAACTGCTGTTGAGTCATCAATGGAGCTAACCTCAACTTTTGTAACGTCATTCACGATGCTTGTGTGTTTCATAAACCATGTATAGATTCAGTAAATCAGGAGGTGTTCTGCTGGAAAAACCCTAAGGAGATAGAACCTGAAGTAGTTTTCCCTTCTCTGAATGAGTAACTCTTCTTCCCAGTTTTCTTGAAAATGAAATTCCATTCTCTTCCAAATTACTCAGAGCTAGCCACATCCTCTCAGCAGTATGCAAGGATGTAATGTCACAAGACATGTTGTTGTCTTCCTGAGGACATGATGAAACTGCTTAGGGTGTTTCAATCCCTGATTCAAATTTAATCTTGACCACCTCAAATACATTCAGAGATTATGATAATACAACCATGAAACCAGAAAAATGTTTGTCTCCTGTCTGCCAGTAAATTAGGTAATTCCCAGTAACAAATAGCTTTACTAGACACAAAAATGTTTGATTAACATTTCTTCATATAAATAAAACATAGCACATTGAACATTTGAAGACAAGGCCCCTAATAGGTAACACAGTCTTGAAGAGTATAAGTAAATAGCATCCATATTATTGTCAATGACTGTCAGACTTCAAGTTAATAATCTGGGGATTCAATGCCACTGCCTGCATATGGCCATGATGTAAAAATGTCATATGTAATCCAAACTGTTATGAAACAGCCAAGAGTACAACCTCTTCACTCTCCTGACTATCAAAACAATATCAAGAAATCTTAACATGTAAGATTTTCCATGTATCAGAAAAAAAAAAATCATAAATGTAGTCCCAAGTTCATACCATACCTGTTGAATGATATCTTTATGTCTGTTGAGGTTTGATATCATGAACATCAGCCAAGAATGCAAATATGTTGTGAGAAAGAATTCAGGAGCAGAGCTGAAGAGCCAAGTGATATGTTCAGTAACACCATTTACATGTTGCCTTCTCAAAACCTTGAGGAAAGAAGGCAAAAGGACAAGTAAAGTAATAGCATTAGCTGCGATTTAAGTTTTGCATTTATATTAAAACTGATTTTTTTTTCAGTGTTGCCCTGTTCCTATTTCCTTCTTCCCGGGCTAGATGATGTTCTAGTATGAATGGGTAAGCTAACCTTTACTCTGTCTCTTGCAATAGAGTTTCCCTTGCTAAGTGTACAACACTTCTCTAAAGAAATGGCTCTTCCCCTCTTTTCTACATACATCATAAGCAATAGTCCATATATCAGCACAGAAAAAGTACATGTAAATAAAAAAGTCATACCTCCAAAATGGAAACATTATTGATGTACCTAGAGTAATTTAATGTTAGAACATGTTTCCTAACCTCAGATGTGATGTGACTTACTGCTTCAAACCTACTCTTCCTCATTGGCCTGGTGACATGGGAGAATCATGGCCTTGCCTTGGTCATGAGTGGACTATGATGGCAACAGGGTTGAGCATGGTGAGCCACTGCAAACTCAACAATGCAGACAAGAACAGAGCATGACAAGCCTTGGCACAGGCTGTGCGTTAATGGTGGACAAGACAATGGTACCTGAAATTGATGGACAGGCGTGCCATGGTACCACCATAGGCTGATCAGATTGGCAACCAGGACCAACATCTGTCTAGAAATATGCTCAGTGATAAAACCCAAAGGGTGGGACATGGGGGACAGGGGTAGGTGTGTGCCCCACACTGCAACTGCAAAGCCGAGCTGCTGCCCTTGCCCAACCCCTGGACTGGCAGGAGCAAGCAGCATCCTGCTGCTGGCCCCACTGTCCGGTCCCAGCAGGAACACAAAGGTGAAGAAGCAGAAGGCTTAGTGATCCTCCCAACCACTCCCCAGCTCTACTGGTTCAAAACTTGTACCTGAGAGACCGTAATATACAGTTGATAATATTTTTACTGCCCAGGCAAATCTCTTCTCAAACCTAACAGTGAAATAACCTGGGAATATTAACTACTGCAAACTGTAGTCAGTGGTGTTAGTTGTAGAAATCATTGATATAAAGCTGTAGTACACATTTAAAGGTACAAAATAGGGCACATGTAATTCCACCAGTCAAGGTCTATTTTATTTTTCATAAAGATATTCTTTAGGCCACCAACACACTATGAGAAAGCTTAAAAAACTGACATAACAGAGTGTATGTTGGGACTATATTCCTTTCATAATCTATACTAACATAAGCAAAACAGTACATAAAATTGTCTGTGTATAGCCAAAAACTTATTTCCACTGCAGGACAAATGAAAAAAAAAAAAAATTCCAAGCTAAGGAGATGATGCGACTTAAGAAAGACTGGGAATAATGAAGGATTATGTGGTAATTGGGGAAAAAAGCTGGCTTCCTTAACTTTTCATTTCCAGAATGTAGTTCTCAAAAGAAGCCAGAGGTGTAGTGTTCCTCACCAGCCTGGGAATTTTGAGTTTGTGTTTGTGGTTTGGGTTTTTTTGGTTTTGGTTTTTGGTTTGGTTTTGTTTTCAAGGATGAGGGGAAGGCGGTTTGGAAAACCGGATGCCTCTGAAACACACTTCCACTTTAGCTTTTTTTCCACTCCACTGTTTGCGAGTGGAAGAAGTAATAAAGCAGGTATAGCTCCCACTTGTTAACTTATGTACCATGCGGAAGGATGAAGCGTTCAGCGTAGCTTTTAAGGGACTAGGCAAGATTTGTGGGCGTATCTGATGGTGCGAATGCTGGTTAGCAGGGATAAATACTGCTTGTTTTATTCCAAACACCACATGAGTGACCCAGGAATGATAACCGTGCTTGAGCGGTTAAATCAAGCCAGGGAGCATCCCAGCCCGGGCTAGAAGCAGCCGGCCGCGGTGTTGCGCGGTCCCCGAGTGCCACCTGGTGACCGTTTTCCTGCTGCCGGGGCCCGCGTGGCGGATCCTTCACACCAGCGCCCTCTTGGAACGCTTTTCAGAACTGGGATTTCAATCGATTTAGCCAACACTTCACATTAACTGGCAAGTACTCAATTCATCAATGCCGGGGGGAGGGGGGGAAAGAAATAATTAAAAATTGCCAGGGTTCAAAGTATTAGAATTGCCACCTCATAAGAAAAATTATAAATATACTTCACATTTCAGGAACCTTTAGCTATACAGACAGTTTACCTCGCTACCTGCTGTCGCAGAAACGTGAGTGGAATGGCAGTTTTTGCAGCGCAGGCATCAAATAGCTCTTCATGCAACAAGAGACTCAGCTTAACATTTTAAAAGTGCTTTCAGAATAGGACAAGAACCCCTCACATGAGCCTGCAAGAACTGCAGAGTTCCTCACTCCTGAGATCCAAACCATGTTTTCTATAATTCTACCTGGAAAAATCTCCACCATCTATGCCAGTAGTATTTAGCAGAGCCAGATAAAATTCTGTCATTACTGTTACCACATCTCTTTACTGTATGTTTTTGCTGACTGTAGATTACCATCAAACTTCGCAGCCTACACCACAGCCTGACTGATGGACTTAACTGTCACAGGGCTTCTGTCCACCCTCTGAGGGCACCTTTCCCTCTGGGGACAGAGCACAGGGCAGGATGTTTATTGCTAATTGTGCCTCTTTCAGACACACCTGTGATCACCAGCAAGGGACTCCAGGTCCAATTTGTCAAGGACATGAAGGGCCCTCAGCCACTACACTGTTCCCTTTTGCATCCCTCCTGATTCCTCTTCCCTGACGCCAGCAGCCCATGCTCCCAGTACAGTGTGTGTGGGAGCAGGGTACCCAGCTGGGAGTCCAGTGATGGCAACATGGTACCCAGCTGGGAGTCCAGTGATGGCAACATTTAAGGAGTGAGAGATGGGAGCTAAAGAAGCTGAGAAGACAACATGCAAGATATAACCAAACACACAAACGAGGGCCTTCCAGGAAGCACAACAGACAGGAAACATGGACTCAACTCCTTGCTAAACCTTCAAGAAAATAAGGGGCATCTTCTGCTCAAGGCCCAGCTTTAAATCATGGTATTTAGAGAAGGTCAAATAGGACCTGGATTTATTAGCTCTGTAAAACTTTAGGGCAAAGTTTTTCGTCTTTAGCAGGTATGGCAATATTAGTATAATGCAAACTAAACTAGTGCTGAGAGCTTAACAGCACAATAATTAGTAACAGGTAATATTATATTACAGTAGGTCTAAGTTTCAGCATTAAACAGGCATCTCAGTTTCAGATTTCTAGGAATGTTCAGTGTTATTTTCCATTTTCCATTACTTTGCTAATAGCACGCTCTGATCTATTTCAAACCATTAATACAAATGGACAAAATATCCCAGAAGAAACGGAAAAAATTCACTTTTCATCTGGAACAATTTTGCTGCCTGCACTGAAACCAGTTTTTGTTTTGAGAGTCTATAACATATCTAGCTACAGACTCGTTTCAGAAAGTAGAAAGTAGCATTTTGCTCCATCTTACAGCTCCCTTTCCTCATCTTTTCTTTAAGAACAAATTCAATTCCCTCTCACCTTTCTGTCATTCAGCCTGACCTCTACCACCTTTCCTAGGGCTCCTCCTATAAAAGATGCTGTTGCATTAAGTCCATTAGGAAACACATTTGCTGTTCATTAAAAATTTAGCAAAGAATTTGAAAGGAATATTTTTTTAGGGTACCCTGTATAATGTCAGAACTCTGAACTCAAGAGCAAGACTGTAAACCACCTATGGAAAAAAAATAAAATAAAATAAAGCTGCCTTCCTTTTTCCCCAGGAGCATTTGAAACAGGAGTGTTACTCTAGTTTTATTTCAGAATGCTATAGCATAAGGCTTTCATTTTCTTTACTTGTGAGAGGGAAGGTGAGAAAGTGTTGGAACTGTATGAAGAGGAGAATAAAATTCTCATAAAATGGAAAGAGGCAAAAAGCAGGAAGAGAAGGAAGATCCCATTAAAGCAGTGAAGAGAGGATAAAAAGTGGCAATGACTCAAGTTTCCCTTCAAAAAAGAAAAAAAAAACCCAAAGAAAAACCAACACAGAACAGCTGAGAGCAGATACGGTGAGAAAGCTGTTAGAAAAACTGTCACACCAAGCAAGGAACACTGTTCAGATCCTAGACTCTCCTCACACATCACAGATACTCATCAGTAAAATAAGGTTTAAAAACTGTGTGTCATCTCACAGTTTAGAGATGAGGGGGATACATTTTCATACAGCATGATTTACTGTTATTTGAGTTGACCTATTTCCTTCAGTTTTCCTTTTAAGGAAAGCTTGGATTCTGCAGAAAGTGAGAGGACTCAATTCCGCATTCTGCCAGGAACCTGCTTTGTGTCCCTGATCATATATATCTGTTTTTCTTTGCCTCTGTTTATCTTTTCATTCATTTTCTTGGCTTTAGTCCAGGCCTCAGAGGGCTGGAAGAGAGATCGATGTCTTCAATACCAAACTGAGAAATGCAGGGAGGGGAGGAAAGGGGAAATCAGTCTGGATTATGTGCAAATTTTTTTTATTATTATTTATTTTATTACCTTTTTTCCTAACCAATACAAAAAAGCCAGGAAGAAAAATCATCTCATATGAAAAATTTGACTCAGCATGAGACATTTTGTTCAAGTATTGTAAGAAAAACATAGGAAATGAGCAGCAACCCTGCAGCTGACATTTTCCCCCACACCCACATACTAGAGCACTCACATGGGAGCAGCAGGTCCCAGCCTCTCTTCTACCTAAGGGCACCACTGACATCTCACACACATGTACCTACCCCCCACCTGTGGTATAGAGCCTATTTTCTCTGCTTTCCATCAGTAAAGAACCACACCATAGACCTGGGATTGCTCCAGGAAAAGGCTCTTCAGAGGCTGAGTACCCAACCCCACCAGTTCCTAGTCAGTATGCGAGAAGTTTATACCACCAGCCGCTGCCCTGAATCAAAAGAGATTAGATTTACAGCTGGGTCTCCCACCTCAGAGGTGGACATCTTAGCCCATTACCCAAGCTGGAGAGTCTTTCAAGGTGGCTTTCCAGTTGCCTCCACTCCACCCTTAATGACCCTCTTATATATCACTTGGACAGAAGGAAAGTGACTCCCCAACTTAATGGCAAAGACACCCAGCTTTCAGCTGCTGCCTTGCTATTTTTAGAAAAAGGAAAGACAACTCACATTGCAGTCACACCGCATAGCCTGGTATTTGTGGTGCTTCTTAAGAAAGTATGGGAGAAGACAGAATTCATCCTGATTTCACACATTTTAGGCAAAGCATTTTCAAGTCGTGCCAGGACATGTTAGGTACTGAACTTCCTGGTCGCATCCTCTAGGCTAAGGAGTAGACATGGGACTCAGAGGACAAGTGTTTAGCTCAAGCACCATCACTGTCAGGGAGGGTTCATCCATAACACAAAATGGGCAAAAGCATTCTGAGACTCTGTAGTCTGCTATTCCCTGTTGCTGTTTGTTTGGAACCACACCTGTAGCCATCACCAAAAGCCTGCCTGCCCTCATGCTCCCTTTCCACTGTGAAAGTCTTTCCTTGTAAAGTCTTAGAAGCTACCACACAATAAAGTATCCTGTGGAAAAAATAACTACAAGTGAACACGTAACAAATGCAAAGGTGTATTTCTTAGAATTAGCTCTCAAGACTGGCACAGTATGTCATTAACGCAGGAGAAAAACCTAACTAATATGATCTCTTGTGCAAGACATGCAACAGCCTTCACCAAACTATTTGTTTGAGTGACTGAATCAAACAAAATCAATAAGCAAAAGGCCAGTTACCTATAGTGATTTTCAGGCATGCATGGCATGTTGTTCAGGAAAAAACTGTCTTATTCACATGCTCAATTCATGCAAAACAGATCTTTATTTATATGCTCGTTGCCTGAGCATGTAATGATTGTGACAATCACTTCATCTAAGAAGATGTATGAATACATGGTGAGCTTAACTTCCTCAGTCTCCAATTACAAATACCTTACATGATCATCCTCTCTTGCAGTGTGGCAGGTCTCTCTAGAAGCAGAGGGAGAAGCAAAGCTTTTTTGTTGGGTCTTTTTTTTTCTCCCAATATTTTTACTGATCTAATATAGAAACCTCTGAAATGCAAGGTCTGCACTCCATCCTTCGAGACTCAGCAGATGTCTTTAAAATGCTTAGTCTATTAAAGCTCATAATGCATGATTAATGATGAGGACTGCTGATCTGAGGTGAAATACTCAGCAGAATTTGCCCAATCGCTTTTGCAGATTAATGTACTGTACATTAGAAACCAGAATCATCAGTGTAATTATTTCACAAAAACTCAGCTGCACTGCTAAAAAATCCTCCCCAAAGCACTAAAAAGCAACTCAACAAGCAAAGGTGAAATGCACCCCAGTTTTCCTCTGTCTCTAGAGTCCTGGCTTCTGTTTGTTCCTTCATTTTCTTTTTTTGCCATAGCACTTCAGCAAGAAATTCGCTTATTTGTTTATTTTTGTAAAACCATATTATAGTTTTCCCCAATTTTACGATCTTTTTACTCAGATCAAAAATACATGAATTTTCTGCATACTTTTCAGTTTAGCTAAGGGCACGACTTAGTGGCTTTCATCATGGACATTCCCAAATTAAAAAACAGCACTCTGCAGTGCTGATTTGTGTGATGAAAACATCACTTTGTTCAACTTACAAATAATGTCCAGACAAAAAAAAACCCAAAACATTTTGTATTCCTTTTCATATATGTAAGTAAAGGGAAATAATTTAAAGATAAATGCATGCTTCTCAGGTTAAATATCATGCTTAAAATCTTATATATAGATGGAGATATGCATTGTTTTTCCCAGGAATCTTGCCAATTTATCACAATAGCTTCTTGGATGCAAGCAAGCTGTGCAGAACATTAGCATTAGTGATACTTTAATTTATGATTGATCTTTAGCTCTCCAACTGTGAGCACATCAGGAGCTGTGTATGAATAAGGAGATAAATTGGTTCTCTTAAAGTCATCACTATCCAAATGATCACTATCTAGAAAAAGACAGACATGCAAAGGAGATTAAATGGGCTCTGAGGTTGGTGACACAGTCTGCAACACCCATCTCTGTTGCACGTCATAGCCCAAAATTCCACCCTTCAAAAGAATCTGTTAACTGGGGGAAAAAAAAAAGCTGAATGAAAAAATAGTATGATAAAAATTTAAAAATACAGTAAAAAAAAGAAAAAGTGAACCAGATTTATTTAAGACAAAATCATTCATGTTCCATCTCTACTCAAGATTGCATCACTGTTACTGGCTTTTTGACGCACCCTATAGGCCTATGAGCTAGACTAGGTTGGACAGTATGAAAAGTATTCCATTTCCCTTAACAATATGAGCTTAATGCATCAATAACCAGGAACTTGTGGTTAGTTCATTACTGTATTTTTCTCTTCATTCTGTCTTTGAAAAATGTATTGCTTTTTTATTACTTATTTTTGCTTACCTGATGTGTGATAAAAATACGTGCTTTTCAATTAAAGCATTATTTTTTTTCTCTGGTTCACAAAGCAAATAGACATGCAATAAGAACTAACCCAGATACAGGGAGAAAAAGTAGAAAGAGAGAGAAGCCTCTTAAACCATCTAAAACCTTGTAATAATCTAATGATAATGTCAAAATCATAGTCATAGAACAGTTTATCTTGGAAGAGACAGTTAAACATCATCTAGTCCAACTCCCCTACCATAGGCAGGGACACCTTTCACTAGATCAGGTTGCTCAAAGTCCCACACAACCTGACTTTGAACACTCCCGTTAATGGGGCATCTGCAACTGCTCTAGGGAACTTGTTCCACTGTCTCACTACCCTCATTGTGAAAAATTTCTTCCTTTAATCTAAATCTTTAAATTAATGTCTTTAAGTTAATAAATCTTGCCCCTTGTCCAGTCACTACAGGCCCCGGTAAAAACTCTTTTTCTATCTTTCTTATAAGCCCCTTCTATATATTGAAAAGCTGCAATAAGATCCCCTTGGAATCTTTTCTTCTCTAGATTGAATGACCTCAACTGTCTCAACCCCTCTTCAAACAAGAGGTGTTCCAGCCCTCTGATCATTCTTGTGTTCATCCTCTGGACCTGCTTTTACAGGCCCATGCCTTTCTTGTGCTGGGGATGCCAGAGCTGAACACAGTACTCCAGGTACTCATGAGACTCCAGGGGTCTCATGAGAGCAGAGTGGAGGGGGAGAATCTCCCTCAGCCTACTGGCCATGCTTCTTTTGATGCAGCCCAGGATATGGTTGATTTTCTGGGCCACAAGCCCACATTGTTGATTTATGTCTTATTTTTCATCCACAGTACCCCCAAGTCCTTTTCTCCAGGGCTGCTTTCAATCCATTCATTCCCCAGGCTGCATTGATATTGGGATTGCCCTGACCCAGGTTCAGGACCTTGCATTTGCCCCTGTTGTATTTCCTGTGGTTCACAGAGGCCCATTCCTCAAGCCTGTCAAGGTCCCTCTGAATGACAATCCTTCCCTCTAGTGTATCAACTGTACCACTCGCTATCACAAATTTGCTGAGGATACACTCAGTCCCACTGTCTATGTCACTGATGAAGATATTAAATAGTACTGATCCCAGTGTGGACCCTTGAGGAACACCAGTTGTTACTGGTTACCATTTGGATGTTGAGCCTGTAACTCTTTGAATGCAACCATCCAGTCAATTTCTTATTCATCTAACAGTCCGTCCATCAAACCCAAATCTCTCCAATTTAGCAGCCAGAATGTTTTGGGGAACCATATCAAAGGCCTTACTGAAGTGTAGGTAGATAATAATATGTCTATTACTAAGAGGGCTACAGTGCCACTGTTTTCCAAATTGAACTGTGCAGTTCCCACCAATTTTATTTATAAAGCCAGTTTTCCCAAGTATAGCTTATAAGTCCACATCAGTAATTTTTTTTTTTTTTTTTTTAAATGAAGGTAGGAAACATGTAACATAGGGAATGGCTTTGTATTTCTTTCTTGTGGGAACCTACTCCCCAGGACCATTTGAGCACCCTCCCAGTTCTCCCACTACAGGCCTAAGCAACCCTTGTGCTGACACCTTACAGCCTGTCAGCACAGGCACACATTCAGCAAGCCCTGCAGGGAGATTTATTGATCCTGACCATTCTGAAGTCTTCCATGAGGCAGTGAAATCTGTACAGGAAGGGTTCACAGTCTGAAAAACAGGGAAATAACTGAAATGAAATAGGAGACAACTGTAGGGTCCAACTCGGGATAAGGGGGAAAGAGAGAAACACATATGATTACAAAACTTCCTTTGGGTTTACCTAGGCTTGTCCTAAAATGTTTTTAAATTGCCTCAAGTACACCTGGTAGAGGACTGGCACCATATGTCTAAATATGTGAGTTATTTTCATATAACAACCTCACACCACACTGCCATTCAATATCCAAGACTCAAATTCATACATATTCTTTGACAGATCCAACAAGCAATGTGAACTCCATTCAGCTGTCAAAAACACAAGTATGTATGGGCAAATCTTGTCCACTTTACTGCCCTTCCTTTTAATGGGATTTGTCATTGAGTAAGCATCCAGGTTATAAGTGGATGAGCAATATTGTCTCTACAATCAAACTTGAAAGGAATTGGGAAATAGAAAGTACTCAGTACTCCTGAGTAGTTCTCATTCCCTTTTGTATTCCAGCAATTACGCAGCCAGTCTAATCATCACCTAGCCATGGGGACACACCTTGTCCTTCCATGCAATACCTTTCTTTGCTGGTTTGAACAGTGGCGGTAGATTGCCTGACAAACAGCACAAGGTATGCCTATGGTTTTGGTTTCTGGCACGAGAAAGTTTGGTGCTACTAGGTGCTGGAGGGGAAACAGACTTCAGGGTTTAGAAGTTAATGCTCTGGTCATCTGCAATCATGGCTGTCCTTCACCTGGCTGAACGAGGCAGCCTCTGTTAGCAGACACTTACAGAAATCATGGAAAGGCTGTCACATAAATGTTATTCTCTGGGAAAAAGCAATTTATCAAGTTTCCTTTCCCCTCCCCACCAGCATCTGCTCATTCCTGCCCTCCTGAACTTTAACAGGCCCTCTGAACATTTGAGGTCATACTGTTATCCAGACTGCTGAAAGGATTCAAATTTGAGGGGAAGGGAAAAACACAAAATGTGCATACAGACTTAAATTGGGAAAGAAAATAAATCGGGAAACACATAGCAGGTTGTGTTCTTTTTTCCAGTTCTGATAATTTCAGTGAATTGTTTTGTGCTGCATCCCCACAAACATGTAAGTGAGCCGTAAATTGTGCTGCAGGATCTGACACAAGCAGCCAGGCTTAACCCTGCAGCTGGCAAAAGGTCTGTATAATCACACCCTACATTTATGTCAGGCAATAGACACATTCCTTGGAGTACCGTATGCCTGCATGTGGGCCCAGTGATTTGGGGGTCTTTGGCTCACTTTCAGCAGGGCTCTCAAGGAGGCATAGGAAGCTGCTACAGGGACACCTTTGACACATAGAATAACATCAGCAGAATGTATCTGGCTTTTCAAATTAGCAGTGTCAAAGTTGTGACCAGAAAATCTGAAGACGTTTCTGGGTATGAAAGTTATGATGTTCTGAGGTACAGACCATTTGTATATGTGTGAAAAAATGCATTACACATGTAAAATAAAATAACTTTTGGGGCTCTGAACAGCTACAGAGTCAGAGAAAGAAAAAGAATATTTTGTCAGAAATGTCAAATCTTTCAAGATTTCACATATATAAAACAGCTTAATATTTTTTCATGGGTGTCTTGCATTTCAGATTTTAATTCCTTAACTTTTATTTCTGTCACAAATCTGTCTGACCACGTCTAAATCAGATCCAGGCTTGTGTAGATGTGTCAGCATAAAAACAGCCAAGCCAGGTAGCTTCCAGGTCAATATAAAAGCCTGGTAAGTATCTAGCCATAAGGCCTTCTGCTTAGGTCATGCCACATTGGGTCTGTGAACTCTTTAGTACATTGTGATACCATCTCTTTCTTTGACTCCTAAGGCACAGACTCCTGAGGTAATTTTTTTCAGAAACGGGATAACAGATCACTCTGGGCAGCAAAATCCTGCTCAGCCATCTGAAGAGACTACCTCTTTCTGCCAAGTTTCAGCTTTTTGGACACTCGTCAACAGCTCAGGGGATACATAAGCACATATGCTGAGTGTTACAGGAGGTTTTCTTAACCCAGGCAGTCTTTAAGCTAAATAGCACTTGCGGAGGAGATGTAGGCAAAACATGATTGATCACCTGCATGCTTTTCTTGCTCTGCTCCTCTCGTCATCACAGGATGTGCTTAAAATCAGCTGCCCTCAAGTCCACCTCTGGCTGAGAGCTTCTCCCCTGCTGTTGTTTTCTTCCTCTCAGTCAAAAAGGAATCCCTCGGCAAGGAAACCATGTCCCTGTGTTACTCTGCTGGGAGAGTTCCCATTCTCTGCTCTCTCCTCTGTCTAGAGGAGCCTGGTGAAACTAGTTTTCCTACCTAGGCACCCCCATCAGCATCCCGCTCTTTGAGCACCTACAGCACAGTCCTCCTGAGCTGACAGCTTGCGTTTGGTCCAAGCAGGGTGGTTAACACATGCACCACTTGCTATCCACAAACTGAGGTGCAAATTACAATTGCAATAACTAGAAATCTCAGCTGTAAAAAAGCTGCCAGGGTTCTCACCAGGCTGCATGTATGCATGCCTGAGGGTATTGTGGTAGGGGTCTGCAGGGTAATTCAGGGCAATATGCAGTTTTGCTGAGGAGGGGAGCAAGCAGGATGAAAACTTGGCAAATGTGTATCATCCTCATCCTGAGCAGACACAGCAACCTACTTGCAGCATGCCAATTAAGGCTCTGACTCTCCTATAAAATAATTGAACGTCTCTCGTATCTAATCTTATGTTACAGTATGGTGGCATATTTGTTTAATAGGCTCTATCAGCCATCCTGCAAGGAATTAAGCACAACAGAGGATGAAATTTTGGCTCTAGTAAGTATGATGGTGATTTAACATGAAGATTAAAAAAAATAATAATACTACAGAGCTATTGGTAGGAAATTATGCTCTCTATGGTACAGAATTTGTTTTCCATTCAATACCATTAAGAAACTCAGATATTGGTATATGCCCTATCTGGAACAGCTCTGAGAGGGAGACAGAAAGAAGCACTGACTTCACACCTCTGAAAGAGGGAAGGGAAGGTTTGATAACAGACCTTCATCACTCTAGATACCTACCTAGACTCATATATAGATCTACAGCTGTGTCTTTCCCATCCTTACCCTCTCTTCCTCCATGAAAATCTCCACAGACACAAATTTTGTTTTTAACAGAGCTGTATCTTTTTTTTGCCATCTAATGCCGCACATTTTGTATTCTACAATTATTTAAAAGTTCATGATATTTCATTTTGTTTCATTATCTCGGAGATTATTTCTTCAATATCTGCCCAAGCTGCTTCCACTAGTATTGCTTCCAGGGCAATTAGGCCAAGATGTGCTTCAGCACAGACCTGCATATCTCTAAGTGCCATTCGTATATTTCTAGCCTTGTCTGCTAGATCATCGTCCCATGTGAAGGAGCCTCAAGAATTACTATGCACCTAAGGAGTTAGTGTCTAGTTTAGAGCACACTAGATACATCTGCTGTGCTGGCTACAGCAAGAAAAAAGACAACAGAGTTGTTAAGTAGTTTGCGGATCCCTCTAGGCTGATGGGATCCTTCCTGGGCTGCTTGAGGAGCTGTCAGGGCAGCTTTGCGGCACGGGAATGATATAAAATGATCTAATGCTCCCGAGGGTCTGGCCCAATGCACACAGCAGAAAAGTAGGTCAGAAAGGAAATCTCGCTACTACAAACACAGCAGTGGCAGCAGTCCATTGTACCAGGCACAGAGTTTATGTAAGGCAGTGGCTGGGGCTGCTTCACTCTGAGTTTCATGACCAGCAGAAGCCTGGTGCTAAAAATGCCTAGCTGCTTCGCATGAAAGCAGGAACCGGCTTGTGCATAAATTTAGAAAAGTAAACATATCACCAATACACTGGTTCTGTGTTTGCGCTAATCTGAACATTGGAATATGATTAAAGAACATGCAACAAGGCTTTTCTGTTCCTCATTCACAAAGGATACTCTGAAACAGAGGTGGTATCTTTGAAGGCATGACCAAAATTTCAGTCAGTAGTTATTCTTGTGGCTTCCTCCTCTTCGGCTCTATTCCCAGTTATTCCAGGGTGTCTACATGCCATCCCACGAGACTAAAGAGACCTTACAAGGATGTAATCAGCTCCCTGGCCTCTCTGAAAAAGATATAACTAATGGAAAGGGATGTCTCAGCAGTGTTCCCCAGCTCTCACAGGAAGGGTATATCAGCAGTGTAACCAGAAAAAATGTCCTGTTCCCTCATTTGCAGCTGTCAAAGGCTAATGAGAAAGAGGGGCAGAGAGATGCAGAAAGCATTAGGGATGTCACAGGAGGCCCCGCTCTGGTGACACTTACACTGGGAGTTAGTTGAAACTGCTCCAGATCCCAAAACAAAATATGTAAAAGTGGCTTAAAGCAACCTTAATTTACCTCCACCACTTCAGCTTTTCATTAGGGTGTTGGGAAAGAGGAACTGGGGTATTCTTCATGCTTACTTATAAGCTGCTTCTGGTCTTCCAGTGACTAAATGAACAGATTGGATATAAACACGTAATGTTATTCAGGGAACCAAAAAATAAAATGGACTCTTGTCTTCTCTGCAGTATGAATTTTCACTCATCAGTAATTCTGCCACTGGCCTTGCTGACAATGCTCTTTTTAGGTCCTTACTTTTGATATGCTCCAGTTACCAGAGCCAACACCCGAGCCGATCCCCAAAGGCAGCAGCACATGCTTGGCAGTGGCAGTACCCAGATGCTAAAATGTATTTTGCAGTAACAGAAGCTTCAGCACGTTGGTAAGTGACCAGTTTGCTGGAAAACCTTCCTTCTCTTAGATTTAATAGCTTGCCTGGAAAGAGCTGATCAAACAAAAAAAGTCTTTTTCTCTAGTAAATATACCAGGTAAAACAACACGGGGAAATAAATGCAACTTAAGAAACACTCTAGTGGATCATGTGCACGTATATTTTGACATGAAGAAAGGAGAATATTTCATTCTGAATGCTTTGGGTTGTGCATAAACTTACCCCAAGCCAGGAACAACAACAGCAGAAAAATCAGCCGTGGCCTTCGGTCCCTGGAGCAGCCCATTCCCTGCACTCAGAGTGTGCTTAGCAGAACAGCACATTTTCTAACTCTCCTAGGTCTGACCTTTAAATTTTAGCCCTCTGCTGACTGTCAATGACTGTGCAGGCAGGCGAGAGTACTAATGGCAAGATTTTAATCTCTCTCCTTTATCACAACGGACCACTAAAATTGATGCCTATAAACACACAAACCATAGGGTTACTGGGTCTATTCCATAGTCATATGCTGGAGTTAGCACATTCCCTACTATACTATTAAAAAGCAGCTTGCATTTCTTTACATCTTTTTTGACCACATTTCATTGCTTGAAAAGTCAAGATGATGACTCCACGGTGCTTTAAAGCAGATGCATAAATTGACTTTTTGAGAAAAGTTGTGTCCTGTAAGGGATTAAGATAAACACTGCAACCTCTTCATGCATGCAAGCATTAGAAGAATATAAGACAAAGGATTTTTAAGCATGAGGAAAAACAGTTTGAAGAAAACACTGAATCAAAGAGATGTGTAACTGCAGATTAATCAAGGTGGTGTAATATTGGTCTCTAGCTAACACTGACATCTCTTTGGACAATTGATTTCTGTAATTTCTTCTGATTTTTATTTCTAGGAGCTAAACATAACCAAACACTATGCTGATCCCTTTTTAGGTCCTCTCTGAAGTGGAAAGGGACTTTCATAGTCACTTTCTCTTGGGTACACTTTCATTGAGTCAGGTTCTGGTACATAATTTTTAGATGTTACAAAATAGTAAAGTTGTTAACATAGAACTTTGGTGAATATTTATAACTTTGCTAGGTAAACTCATAAATTTACATATAATGTTTAACAGCTTGGAGCCCCATTATATTCAGTGTGGAAAATCTCTAAGAACACAGTTAAAATTGCATGTTGCACCTCTGATCAGTGCATATACCAGTCCAGCTTTTGTTTATCAAAATAATTCTACACACATGAGGCTAAGACAAATTTTCTATACCAAGTCTTTTCATAGATCAATTATCTAGGAATCAGTAACAAAATTACTGTAAATCCTGCCATAACATGGATTTTAGAAGTTTGCTGATGCTCATCACATTCACCAAAGAGGTTTGTAATTATGTTCGCAGACAATGCCTGAAATATCAGATTTGAAAACCAAGAAATGTCAATCAAGTAGGAGCAAAAAATTTTGTGCTAGCAATACATTTGACAGGGCAGAGATGAGCAACAAAAGTCAGGAAGGAAATGATCTCTCTTTTGACAGAGACTGAGAGACAGGCATCCTTGCCAAAATGTAAAGTCTCAGAAAATAAGCCATTTGATCAATCAAGTACTTTTGATATACTTTCACACAATTTCATCAGAGTATTAAAAAATCAGTCATCCCCTCTCAATGGAAAAGGTCAACAGAATCTGAGATGGCCTGAGTCAGCAAAATCAATATAGAAGCAGGGGAGCATAAAATACCCCTGTTAGTGCTGGCACACAGATTTCTGCTCTGAACTCTAAAATTCCTCTCACGCCGATCAGCAAAGGAGTATCTGTGTCATTTTCTGTCTGAAAGTAATTTCTCTTGTGGTGATTGCACTACAGTGCATGCAGTGTAGTCACTTCACCGCACCTCCAAAGGTATCCATCAGGGATCTCCACAACAGATCTCTCCTTACTGCTCTGTTTCGTTCCAGGGCCCCAGAAAAAGAAATGAAAACTGTATCTCCCCTCTGCCAACATCCAGTTTCTCAACTGGCTGTAGCATAGAGATGGGTTTGTATTCATGAGGGGTATTTTGATAATCAAAGTTAGTGGAAAAACATCCATGCTAATGGACCGCTAGACTTTTTACAAAGTATATGAAGTCAATAAAAGCAAGCACTCAAAAGGCTCTGTTCATACATTTCAGAATAAACCCCAGAGAACAGTAATTACAGGCTCAGTTTCTGCCTCCCTCTCCCTCCATGACACTTTGCTTGTGGCATACCACAAAACACATTTCTGCCTCCTATTCTATTCAGAATAAACCATAAAAAGCTGCAGATTTCTTAAGTCTGCAATACAGCTTTAGAGATCTTGAGGTCATGAGGTCCTTGATTTAGCAAGCCTTTCTTGCAAAATGCAGACCACAGAAATCCGGCAGTTCTTAATACTGAGAGTATTGAACTAAAAGTCTCTTTTAGGAAGTTGTTTAATTTAGGTAAGTGAGAGATGATAGTCACCAGAAAAAAAGAAGAAAAAAAGAAAAAAAAGAAAAGGATTCCAGCTAAAAAAGTTACGCTTTTCCACTGAAAGAAATTCCACTGAAGTTCACTTGACCTCAGACGGATTAATCTATATTTACAATATAGATTAATTAAAATACAATTACAATATAGATTAATTAAAAGGAGAACAGTTTAGGAAGGAGCTCTCTGTCAAAGGTTTTTATGTATCACAGTTGCCTTTAACGGCTTTATGAGCAGCCTTAGCAGCACATACAACTGGATTTTGCTTAACTGGGCATGGAAAGAATGGTAATCTATGCTACAGTACCCTGCATTACTTTGAGATACATTCGTACACATGTGGTTGCCACAGATCAGCTGATGCAAAGTAACTTCAGTAAGGATTTTAGTACCCTGCTAGGTTCTTGCTCCTTTTATTTATTACATTACCCAGAAGAGCCAAAAATTACCCTGGAATCTGTTCTTTTTTCAGAACAGATCTGAGTTTAATAGAAATTTGTCTTTAAGACATGTTGAAAATGCACATATGTTTTTATTTTTCCACTAAAGGGCTGTGTTACATGGAAAGGACTACACAAGTGTCTTACATAGTAACGTCTTGCTTTTGTAAGACCCAAGTATGGTTTAGATAAAGGTGCACTTTCTCTACTATGAAAAATCAAGGTGATATTCTAAGAATAGCCTTTCATTCTGTGAGTAGTAGCTACATCTTGTACAGCGACACAGCTAGGCAAAGCACACACAGAATAAATGGATGAAATGCAAACAAATTTTTATGGAAAATATGATTTTTTTCTACAATACCTAAGAGCCTCTGAAATCAGGATTTCCAGGAAGAGATCAATCTCCTAGATCACTAAAATCTTTAACTGAAAAGATTTCATGGATCAACTTAGTTGCTGTGCTTTGGATGACAACTCTATAGATGGCAGAGGCAGGACAAACTAGGGAAAACCTAAAATTTTTATTTTTGCCAATGTCCTTCTAATCTGCTTCCCACCCCCCACCCCCAAACAGTTAATATGTTCCTAAATATATTTAGTGGCCTAGAGTGACCCTTCCATTATAGCATCTGAGGGCACCACAGTGATTAATTTTATCCTCCCTAATGTCTTTGAAGTTGAGATAAATGACTTGTCCAAGGTCATATAAAAGGCTGTGGTTGAACTAGAAACAAAAGTCAGATTTTTTTGTGTCTAGACCTCTGCTTTATCTCTGCCATAAACCTTGGTAGTAAGAGGAGACAAGGAAAAAGCTGTTAGAGGAGTGTTGGTTGCTTTCCGAGAGAGAAAGCCAAGAGGACGAAGACAGTCATTGCTCCATATAAGATGCTTTTAAGGCCAGTCATCATGCATTTTATTGAGCTCCCAATTATTCTCTGCTCTGGAAAAAAGATAAAACTGTAAATAGTTTTAATTTTTAATATTTATTTTGAATAAGACGGTAAGTCCTTTCTGTAGATTGATGAACAGTTTTTCCCCATGATTGTCTAGCTTAATTCAGTGAAATGACCTACTGCCTACTTTGAGAATGAAAGGCATTAGACTGTAACATAAGCAGAAAAAGTGAAAAAAGTTTTTACTAAATTTCTGTGAACAGATCAATTTCTCTGAGAAGTAAGATTTATACTGCTTTTGCTTTTGGATGTGACACAAACTCTTGGGCTACGTTACTGTCAATTTGTCTCATTTTTTACTTTTATGTTTTCCATAACTCCAGTACCAGTGAAAAATATAAAATTAATCTTTATTTTCCAAGAAAATTATTAATAATAAAACTCCCTAATAAAGGCCAAAACTAATTCATCTGACCATACAAATCATAGAAAAATTATGTTATGTTTACATTTCTTATTTTTGACAATACAAGTTTAAATTTTTTAGGTCCTTGAAGAACTTCCTAAACATGCTGATGCAAACACAGACCTACCATCCACCAGCAAAGGAAGAGTTGGTATGTGAACTATTACAGGAGCTTGACCCCTACAAACCAATGGGCTCTGACAGTATCTACCTGAGGGTGTTAAGAAAGCTGGCTGACAACGTTGCGAGGCTGCTCTCCATAATCTCTGAGAAGTCATGGAGATCGGGGAACATTCCAGAAGACTGAAAGAAGGCTAATGTTGCCCCCATCTACAAGAAGGGCTGAAAGGAGGATCCAGGAAATTATAGGCCCCATCAGCCTTACTTCAGTCCCTGGGAAAGTTATCGAACGAATCCTGCTGGGATCTATCACAAATCAAATTAAGCAGATGTTTGGGAAAAGCCAGCACAGATTCACCAAGTGCAAAACGTGATTGCACTTGATAAACCTGATTGCCTTCTACGACAAAGTAACCTGCTTGGTTGATGTAGGATAAGCGGTAGACATTGTCCACCTGAATTTCACCACGCCTTCTGATATGGTTTCCCACAGTTTTCTGCTAGAGAAACTGTTGTGTTACGGTCTCGACAAGTGGTCTGTGCGGTGGGTGGGGAAATGGCTGACAGGCTGCACCCAGAGGGTGACAGTAAATGGCTTTTTTTCAGACTGGCAACCTTCACAAGTGGGATCCCCGAGGGATCAATATTGGGTCCAATGCTGTTTAATATCTTCATAAATGATCTGGATGATGGGATCAAGTGCACTATGATTAAGTTTGCTGATTAAACCAAGCTGAGTGGGAAAGTAAATACTTCAGAAATGAGAGCCACCCTGCAGGAAGACCTGGATAGGCTGGAAGAGTGGGCTAACAAAGCCTTATGAAGTTCAACAAGGACAACTGTTAAGATGTTGGCTCCTGGGAAAACATAACCCAGGAGTGCAGAACAGGCTGGGCTTTACCCGGCTGGGGAGCAGCTCTGTGGAAAGGGACCTGTTGGTCATGGTGGACAACAAGCTCAGTATGAGTAAACAGTGTGGTGCTGTGCCAAAGAAAGTGAACAGAATGCTGGGGTGCATCAACAAGGGCATCACCAGCAGAGATAAAGAAGTCATTATTCCACTCTGCTCAGTGCTTGTCAGGCTGTACCAGGAATACTGCATTTAGTTTTGGTTCCCAGTATATAAAAAAGATGTAGACAGACTGGAGAGAGTCCAGAGAAGGGCCACAAAGATTATCAAAGGACCGGGAAGCCTGTCATATGAAGAAAGGCTAAGAGACCTGGATTTATTCAGCCTTGAGAAAAGGCTTACAGCAGACCTTATCACCATGTTCCATTATTTAAAGGGTGACCACAAAGAAAATGGAGACCCCTTTTTACAAGGAGTCACATGGAAAAGACGAGGGTAATGGGTACGACGGTAATGGGTGCATTAGTCCCAGGGAGATTCTGACTGGGCACAAGAATAAAATATTCACAGGGAGAACAATCAGCCATTGGAATAATGTCCCCAGGGAAGTGGTGGATTCCCTGGCACTGAACACTTTCAAGATTCAGCTGGACAGGGTGCTGGGCCATCTTGTCCAGACTGTGCTTTTGCCAAGAAATGTTGGATCAGATGATCCTTAAGCTCCCTTCCAATCTGGTATTCTTTGATTCTATGAATTCTTTTAATGCTTTTTTTCCTAGTTATTATGATTTTAATCCAAAGGCTAATCAGAAACTAATTAGAAACAGTTCCTTGGCTTTAATGGATTTTGTATCAGCCACCAAATCTTCTTTTATTTCTAGATATTATAAACCAAAATTTATATACAAGTAGTTCTATACAAAACATATAATTGTGTAAGTAGGCATTCTCAAACTGAATGAAATGTGTAACAGCACCTACAGTTAAACAGAAGGAAAAAGAAGTTTTCAGAAAATCTTTCAGCAACTCCAATTACTACTTTCTAAGAAAAGATTTTTCATTACAGTAGTTGGTAGCAAATGAATGAAGTGTTCTCTCTTACCTGCAAATTTAGTTAAATGTATTTTGAAGATAAAAAGCACGTCGTTGAGCTAAAACCAAACTAACAAGGAGGTAACAGTAACATTAAAAAAAAAAAAAAAGCAAATCCATTAACAAAGGTTTGATTCTGTAACCTATATGAGAAGAATACAGTAGAGTTGAGAAAGAAGTAGTTACCTCCCTAGTGGCCCAGTAATATCAGAATCTTATTTCTTTGTTCTCTTTATGTTTATTGAGATATGCTATTACAATGTATAGGATATGATTCTGTAATCTTGTATTTAGTCACGAACTTGATGTCTTTGAGCAAACTGGGGTTTAAGTTTTGAATTGGCTAATAATGCACCCTATCAAATGAGTATTTACCTCCTAAAAATCCTAGGCAAAACAAACTACATTCTGGATATATTACATAACTTGAATTAAATTCTGAAACAGAATCTAGGTTATTACTAATTCATTATATAAAATGTATTCTATTAATTCTAAATCAATTGTAAAATCTAAGACAGTTACTTGCAAAATTGGAATTATAATTCCTAATTCTGATTCGCACGTCTGTATAATTACCACTTGCTCTGTGAAGCTATGAGTTGCACAAGTGTATTATGAGGTGAACTGGTTCCCATTTCAAAAACTTTCAGACTAACAAAAAATGTGGTGTTTTTTCTTCTGAA
The DNA here is from genome assembly GCF_023638135.1 of Falco biarmicus. Lineage (NCBI taxonomy): Eukaryota > Metazoa > Chordata > Aves > Falconiformes > Falconidae > Falco > Falco biarmicus. Next base: position 102,081,590 of record NC_079289.1, on the reverse strand, counting down.
AAAGCTGTGAGCAAATATTAAAAAAAACCTATCTTTCCTATACGATGGACTTGCTTTTTCTTCACTCTCCAGCCAGCAAAATTCACATCAGTCAGAAAGGATGAGCATAGTTTGGTTTAATTGTTTACAACACTTGGTAATTGCTCCACTTCTTGACTGCTTTAAACAAATATCATCGCTTGGATTGTCCTCTCTCTTCATCCATCTTTTCATCACCAGAAACAACTGAGACTAATTATTTAACCAGACTTCTCTATTGTCTATCTCTACTTTGACCCTTATTACCCAAATGAGAAGTTATTTAGACATCACTCTACATTTTGCTACCCAATAAAATGGAGAGTAATATGGCATTTCTATGTTTCTTTTTTCTAAAGCTATATGAAAGAGATTTAAAAACTGTAGATAAGCCCTTTGCATTTTTTCATCTTGACATGTCACTTCAGGTGTCATTTTCCATAGCAAATGATTCAGGTCTTTTTCAGTAGTTGTAGTTCCATTGACAGCAGCAAGTTGAGAGCTGTCATGAGCCCTGAATACCAAAAAATGAGCAGAAAGGACACCAGAGTTCACCTCCATCATATCAAAAGCAGAAATAAAGAAATAAGAAACTAAAATTGGTATATTTTCATACAAACATCAGAGCAGATTTTCTGAGGATTTTAGCTCAGATTCTCTTTCTTAAAAACTTTCATAGAAGTGGGTTTTATTTCAGACTCAAGAAGAATAAAAATTTATGGCCTTGTCATGTTCATTCAATTACTGTAAATATTTCACTGGTATCTATTTTCTTTAAGATACTGTCCATATATGCTCTTCTTTTTACTTTTAATATCTATATTCAGGAAACTTAATCTGTGTTCTATGAGTGAACCTTGTTTCTTCAGTTTTACAAAAAAGAAAATATTAATCATATTAGTAGTGGGAGTAAAGCTTTACGAGACAATATATTGGCCTTCAAAATTGGGTTTTGTTTTGTTGTTGTTTTTTTTTTTTTATCCAGATGTCAGCTACGTGCATCAGTGTTCCTGCAGTTGGAAAGGAAGGCAGAAAGAAAAAAGAGCATAGAAAAATACATAAATAATAGCCTAAACTCTAGTCAAGGCAAACAGAGATTAAGCAGTTCATTTTTCATACATAGATGACTTTTGCCTTCTTGATGAAAACTCAATATAATTTAGCACTTCAGTACTTCAAAACATCATTAAATATCATGCATGACTGCTTCAAGAAAATGTATTTATGAAGGCAAATTAAAGAACATTTTCAGTATATCTTTCAGAAGTAAATCAGCTCTTGGCCTAAGATAACTAAGTTGAAATACTGTGGAGGAAGGTTTCAGGGGCAGTAGGTTATTTATCTGTTAGCTTTACTCCATATTTTTGAATGGTTCAATTTTTTCAACAGTTTAATGCTGTACTCCTATGCAACTGTGCTATAAAATTTAATATGGAGAAAAGAATTGAGATCCATAAAAATGTTAAAGTACTCCAAAAAGACTATAGCACCCAGTACAAAGCAAAATTAATTTTAATGGTGAATATCTTAGAATTATTCCAAATGTATACTGCTGGAAATCCACTGGCTTTAACAGAGTAGCTACATCACAGAGAACAGAATTTGGCTTGTTTTGGTTATTTTATTGCATGTTTTCTGCAAAAGAGCTATACTTTCTTATGTATTTGGGATTATGTCATAGTTTGTTCTCCCTATGTCAATGTAATCACCATAGAAGTTTTATTTCTATCAGTGCTTTTAGTCACTCAGGTAATTAAATACCTTGCAACAAGGCAACTTTCAAGATTCAAAAAGCCAGTGAAATATTCATGCCAATTTTTAACATGGAAACTTTCAATGTATCTATATAGGACAGTGTTTTACTTAGGCTAAGTAAGAAAATTACAAATGCCTTAATACCATGCAACATTTTATACTTTTGATAATGTGCTTTTTGGGATTGTTAGATTTAATTATTTTCTTTAGGATCTTAATGTTAAGGCAATAAAACTGTCAGGTGTCAAAAATAAGATTAGGATTTGAAAGATCCATTCTGAAGAAACTAGAATGTGTGAAAAAAAATCTTTTTCTTTCTTCTTTTTGTTTTTGTTTTGGTGATTGAAATGGCTTCAGTTATGCAAGAATTAATGAACAACACTGGCATGATGTTTAGCAGTCTTGGAAGTCAGCACATCTTTTACTGTTCTGTACAGGCTTTTCTTGTTAAACAGTGATTGCCTCTAATGATCCAGTTTGGTAATATTTTGTGCTACCTAAATCACTTTCATGTAGTAATGATTCTGTACAAAAATCTAGCCGTACCAATAGTAAAGAAACCTCCAGCTGTATGTCCAATTCAGGTAAAGATCCCTTTCTTATGCCTGGGAAGACTGATAGACAAGAAAGAGGATTCCATCAATGAGGACTCTAGGTGGTCATATGGCTATTTGGGCAGTTTAGTTTTATGGTCATCCATATATATATATTTGCGGTCACACACTAAAGTTGTGTGTAAATGGACTGTGGACATCCTCAGTAACAACCTTTTAAACAGGGAGCAGCAGTAGCGCATGTGTCCCAAAACATGAGCACCATGCATTCTTAGCACATCAACCTTATTATCATATTGGCTTTCCTACCATCCACAATCTCTTTCCCACTCTCTTAAAGACCACTAATACTTAAAGTATCTTACATTCTACCTCAAAAGTTCTCTGTGTTGCAATGCACATGTTCAAGTAATCCCCCAATGGTAACATGGAAGGTGGAGTGAGAAAGCATGATTGTCCAGGAAAGCACTTCAAGGATACCCAAAGGCATGTTTTCAGTGCAGTCTGTTGCAAGTTGGGAGCAAAATATTGGCAAAGTAAGGCAATTCGTAAGTCTTTTTGTGCTGCAGTAGAGTGAAAGCGTATAAGAAAATATGGTGCTGTTAATCTTGTGACAAAATGAACTTAATGTGCTGAGCTGCCTACGGCAACCTGCATCTGCTCAGTCTCATTTACTCCTCTCTGTGCTGGTGTTAACGTCCTTCACCATAACTATGATTATAAAACTGACAATACAATATCTGAACCATATAGAAAATATACATTGCTATAGCTTACCTACATGTCACTTGAAAATACACACCTATATTAACCATAGTACAAATGTATGTGTCACCATGAAAAGGGAAGCAAGGCTTATTCCTTTCCTTGTGGCAATAACTGCTTCAAAGTCACATTCTACCTGGGCAGTAGTAGGGTTGGAAGTCCTCATCAACTTTACCAATAAGATTAAAGGCACAGAAAAAACTTGCATAAATATAGACTGACAAACACTGCCCTGCAAAGAGGTTCGGTTGGTTCTTTTTTCCCCCTAAAGTATTTTTTCCATATATCTTGAGCTCCATCTGCCTACTAGGCAAAATTTGTCCCCTGTAACGAAAGATTTCCTTCTCTGCTTCTCTTTGGAACATCAAGCATACTGCAGCAGGAACGTTTAAATTCAGATTCACATGGAACAATCCTAAAATTGTGTAAGAAAGGTTATTCTGAGAAGATTTACTTAGAAATTTAAAGTTTTAAAAACAGACACTAAGGTAAAAGGTACAAACACTTTTACACATTACGAGATCAAAGTTTCTAGTGAACATAAGACAGACAGTCTTTATGTAAGAACAGACCAAAAAGTTGGATGTTTCAATGGTGCCAGCATTGCCAGAACTTGCCCCTATTTTTCCAGAGTTTACGACACCATAGACAACTTTGACACTTGCCTAGAACAACCCGATCATCTTTTAAAAAATCCCACACTTTACTATTAATAAGACATTACTAAGACATTTTATTAAAATCATTTTAAAGATTATAAATTAGAACTTTTAGGTAATTACATCTCATAGAGAGGTAAGGAAAGCTTTAAATTCAGTAGGTAATTCCCTAAGACTTCAGTGATGGACATTCTCGTATGCTGCAGCATATGAGGAAGGGGAACAATGTGCTAGAACTGTCAGATAGGTTCACTAAGCAAAGGAAAGAAATGAAAACATTTTGATTACCACTAAGCAAAACAATCTGTGCAAGGACCTGTGCTTACCTTGCAGTTATTAAAACAAAGTCTACAGCATCTAGTCTAGCTCTTAAAATGGTGAAGATGAATACACTTCTAATGACAGTAATAAAAAAATATTTTCCTTCAGCTTCTTATTTTCACTATTGCAATTTGCAAAATAGCTCAGGTCCCTATTCTTCATAGGGGAATTATTTCTCATATATATCAAAATACATAAGCTTGTTTTGGTTAAAAAAGAGAGACATTTAGAGAGAAACTACCAAATGAAAATGGAAAATACACCACATTTGAAATCAGTCTCAATGCAATTTGGAAAAAAAAGACCATGACCACCTCAGGCAAAGAACTACTAAAGACACAACATGTATCTGAAACTAATTAAAAAAAGTGGTCAGAGAAGTGACCAAATATAAATTTCCTTGGGAGGAAAACTGCTGCCTAGATATAAAGGTCCTTCTTTAAATGGGAACATTTTTTAAATTTAGTTGTCATGGTTTTCGTCTTTCCCTTCCCTAACTTCAGTGCAGTGTTCTTTCCAGAGATAATGGAAAGGCAAAGCCCAGCCCAATGTTCTCCTATTAGTCAGCTCACCACCCTACATGCATCCCAGCCTGGATGCCTCTATTGTTCTTGTCCTGGGGCTGGCAGCAGAAGCCAGCAGAGCACAAGCTAACACTTACCCTGACCAAGGGAGCACATGCAGTGTGCGTCACTCTCCAGTGAACCTCGGCTGGAGCATCCTTTACATGTGAGAGGGGGCTTCCTCGCCGGGAAGGCCGTTGTGAAACGGACCTTTGTGAAGAGCCATGTGAGCACCAAGTCAGGCACTGCCTTAGGGATTTGCATCACTGACAAATACAGACGGTGCCTCACATAGTCTTTCAAACTATTTTCCTCCTCCAAACAGTATTACCTCTGTCTTTCCTTCCTCTCTTCTTCTTCTCCAACCCCCAGTATTCCTCATGCGGGCACTAATCTCTTGGTGAAATAGTGACACCTTCTGTTCATACCTTTGTCTGTCTGGATTACTATGGGTAGTAGGACACCAGCAGGTGAGTCAGGCTGGGAAGTCTTAATACCGCTTGAAATTAAATGAGAGGGGGGAACCCTGTAGCACCTCCAAGGGTAACAGCTGAGTGAAGAGGAGCATTAACTTGTCAGAAGACTGCCAGGCCATTGCAGTATGGCCGTCTGTGTTGCAGAGATGTCAGGCTAGGACATTCTGAGCACTAGAGCTCCTGCCTACTCATCTGTAAAGGAAGAAAACCAGAAGTCATCTTCCTCAGGAGACAACTGCTACTTGCAAGGTCACCCGGCACTCACGGTAAAGCTACCTACACAAACCAGACAATACAGACAAGTTCTTTAAAATAAGTTGTGCTGCAGCTGCACAGAAAATAAATGCCAAGATAGGGCTGGACCTTCAGTCTGCCCAATGCATGCAGTGTTTTCTCTGTGCTGCAGCAAGTGCAGTCTCCCCATGTTCCAGACTGCCCTCTGGGGCTGGGACACCAGCCTTTAGGTATATGTCTGGAAGTGGAAGCACCTGACTTGGTGATCAAGCTGGTGGGTGGCACTACAGAGTAGAAATTGCCAGTGAATTCAGGTGAGGAGAGAAGATGAACCATGGCCCAGTGACACCCTGGAGCTAAAAGGGAGAGTTGTTTTAACAGCAGGATAACGAGGCCCTCAGGCTTCCCTTCTCCGGTCATCAGATGACGGCACTTCTCAGTGCAGGCAGCCTGAGCTGGGTACCAGGGGATATATGAGCTAATAAAACTCTTTGCTTAAAAAAAAAAATATAAAACTTGAAGAGGGGTCAATACCTCAGGAAATTCTTTCCTGACTGCAGCTGGTATAGTTTCCCTACATACTCTAATCTGCATATATACTATCTGGATAGCAGTGCCGTATAGACCCTGACATTTCTTTGTAGTAGGGCAGTTAGAGAGCTTTGAAGGAGGGACAGAACATTATGCAAGCAACAGTAGAACAGCTTCTCCATGAGTGGCAAAAGGGAGAAGGGAAGACAGAGAAAATATTGAGGACCCACTTGATTTCATGGAAAGCGTGTGTCAAAGCCATTGGACTTCTGATTTGAAGCTGTGCACAAACTGTGCAAACTGAGCCTATTTAAATACATGACATTTTTACTATTGCCCTCAGTCTCTTTCCTATTGTTTTACAATTAGTTCTTGTTTTCCTGTCTTTAATTAAACTGTAAGCTGCTTAGGGCACCATCATGACTACTCCTATTTATACAATGTTTGGCACAGGGACTTTGAGGCATTGCCAAATGTGGAGAGAAAAAAAGAAAAAGAACCATAAGACAGCAAACTATTATAGAGTAAGCTCTAACTTAGACATCTATTCTTCTAGACTATATAAACTTTGGGTATTTAGCTCTGGAAAAGTAAAATCAGAGAAACCAGTGGAAAAACAATCAATACAGAAAAAAAAAATAAAAATGTGTACACATGCACAGTGAAATGGAAATATAAGCAGGCGAGCAGAGTCTCATTAGGGAGCCTAGCCTTGGATCAGCAAGGCAGCACGATGTATGCAGGTGTCTTATAATAGGAAGCCCAGTAACTACTATGCCTTAGAATAAAACAGAAATAAACAGTCCCCATGACTCTGTTCCCCTGGATTCTGCCAGGGAGTAGGTGGTCCTAGAGTTTAAGTGATCCCTGTCTTTCAGAGCATTTTGAATCTTCAGATAGGGTATGGACCTAGATCACATACAGACCTTCACTTCCCAGAGGAGACCTATATCTGAACTTGGCATAACATTAAACAGATGCGATCAGAATCAACTCATGTAATTTCCGATGTTGTTGCTAGGCATTTTCCTCAATAGTATCACTCCACTGTCATCTACCCTGAAATAGCGCTAAGAAGAAGTTATCTTGTAGCACAAAAATAGGCTTCCACATGTTTTTCCTTGGCAAATTTTATTGATCTATTTGAATTTATGTCATGGTGAAAGAGACGAGAAAAACCTTTCATCTAGCTGAACATTCATTGTAGACAAGGCTCTGCTTTACTCCTTCAAACTCCTCTTAAATTCTTATCACCTGGATGATTTTGTTTACTTTTGGCTGTACAAATCTTGGTTCCACTCCAGCCAAATCCATATTGTGTTCTGTAGATCTCATCTCTGCACAGTCAGTAATGTTATATTTTCACTGCTTTTGCAAGACTAGCACACTAGGATACCGGAAAAAAACTGGTGATGTCAGTAACTTCACATGAAAGACCAAAAGATGAAATAATCTCTCTCTTGAGGGGGAAAAAAAAAAAGGCCCCAGCTAGGTCCCAAAAGGGCCCAACTAGGTCATTGGCATTGAAGGATGAAGATGTTATGCAATATTCCTTTCCTTAAAATCAAGACCTTTCAGCTAACAAGAGGGAACACCTTAAAAAAAATAATAAATAAATCAAAGACAAAAGGCAAAAAAAAAGAGAACCTCTCAAAACTCAGCATCCGCAAGTCTCAAGACGTGCAACTGTATGTGAACATTTTATATGTCTTAACATCTTTGATTTGTTTTGGAATATGTTGCTACCCTTTCCGCAGTAGTGACCTCATCACTTAGCCTTAACAACTGCTGCTGCGCTGACCGACAAACAGCACAGAGATTGCAGGGTGAATCTAAGCATTTGACTAGGAGAGTAGAGAAAGATGACATGCTCCAGAAAAGCTTTTTCCTGGATCAGGAATGGTTAGTTATGGCAAACAGATGGAAGGAATCAAATCCAAAACACAGTGTGTGACCTATCTCAGATAGAGTCTCCTTCTTGCGTTTCGTTTTGGCAAAGTTCGAGTATCCCTGATGCCAATAGAATGTTCCTGAGCCGTGGATCTTGTCAGCAGGCTTCAGGCTGCAGTCCTCCCCCTATCAGGACTTAATGGACAACATAGTCCAGCAGTAAATATTGACTTGAGAGAAACTTATGCAAAAAGTAACATAACAGAAAAACAAAACAAGACTATTAATCCAAAGTCAGGAGAACCCATTTTTGCCTTCCAGCTATGTGACAGACTTGGTTTCACATTGGCCAGACCAGGCGGCTGTCTCAAGGCTCTAAAAATCCACAGATGGGAAAGAAAATGAACTCTCAATAGTGCTGTGCCCCATTGTTAATCTCCCTAAATCAAAGGGTGGAAACAGGACTCTATTTCTCTGTTTGACAACAGTGTGACAACTTCCCAAGTGAAAAATGGAAAGACTCAGTGCCCACAGAGACTTGCCAACAGAGGTACGGGTCAGAAAGGCAGGAACCAAGACTACCAGCACAGCACCTGGTATCTGAAGGACCCAGTCCTGCACTTATGAGAAGCCTTTGGTTATTTAATACCTGTTTTCTAGAAATGAATCATCACCCCTTAACGGTCTGCTAAAAATGAAAACTAAAAACTGGGAAAGAAAACAGAAGGAATGGAAAGAAGACAACAAAACAGCAAAATCTCAGGCTGAAGTAATCCTGTGTGGCCTGTCTTCTTTTGTGTGAGTCAGGAAGAGAAACCATCACATAGAAAAATGTCATTGATGTTAGAAGTCATGAGGAGAGTAACACAAAACATTCACAATAAAGACATTTGGAATTTACCGTCTTTGAGTATGCCCCAAACTACCGCCCTTTTCGATCTGCCATCTCCGCTCCTCATGCTAGCACCCCCAACCTGTTTCAGCAAAAGCAAACTGGGTTGCCTTGAACAGCCTGAGAAGAAGCTCTCTGCCAGCCTACCCCATTTTGAATGAAATGGCTTTGGGCACAATTGAACCAACAGCTATGCCAGCAGCCCAGAAAGGACTGCAGCCTTTGAGAAGTGATAACAAGCAGCTTGAGAAGGAAACCTCTTCAGTATGGATGCCTGCTGACTCACAGCACATATGAAAGAACCAACAACTTTTTCCTTTCCAATCCCCTATTCCTGCTATTTTGCTCTTCCTTTTGGCTCTTCCTACCTGCATTGGACCTGAATGCTTGTTTGCCTTGGACATACTTAGAGGGGTGTCTTCACGTTCTGGTTTTTGCTTTATTCTGAAAGCAGCACTCATCTCAAAATATATCAAATCTTGTCTGTCTGTGGTATTTACAGTTTTCTGTCATCTCCAGCCAGAGACCCCTCGTAGCTTGTAGCTTGTGGCTGAAGTTGCAACCTTTTCTCTCTGGCTTAGTTCTGGTTTTGACCAGTGTTTGCCTTATGTCAAATGTATTTGCAGCCACCAAAAGAGGAAGCAAACCCTACCACTCCTCACATGCAACTATACTAGAGCCACTGTCCTTTACACAGATGTGTCAGTGGCTGTCATGGAGGGTTGTACCAGCTATAACCTCTAGAGCGTGGGTGGGGATTATCTCAGAAGGCACCTGCTCTGGGTTCAAAGCTCTCCCCAGGCTGAGAAGGTGGGTGCCACCAGACCCATGTGCCTTCTGCCGCAGCAAGCTGTGGTCAAACCATGACTAATGTATTGGGGCTATTTAAGATGCCCATTTCTGAACCACCAAAGAGCTTTGTCTGGCTTTCTCCTCCTTCCTTATTCAGGGTACTTCTGAACCTGTGGAGGAGCCTTGGGTTAGGCACAGAATGGTTTCTATTTATTTTAGATGACCCTTTGTGACTTCTTTCTGGTCCCTGTCCTTTCAGGAGTAGGGTGGTGGTTGAAAGTGAGGTGGTCTTAGTCATTCTCAGAGACTTGGATGCTAAGGTCCTCCTAAATCCTCCTTTAGTCACTGTAAATGGCTATAAGTTTTTCTGCGCTGGGTCTGTTTCTGACTATGTCTTTTTATACTGTGAGAACAATGGGATTCAGATGTGGGGGAAGGCCTGCAGGGACTACTGTAATACAAATAATGCATTAGTACAACATGCTGCTCGGAGTGTGAAAACCATAGTATAAAATCCTAACAGCTGCATTCCTTTGCTGTTCTGGCAAATAAAACTTAATTGCAAGCACAGAAAGTGGATGCATGTGCACCTGAAGCAAAATTGTCTCTCAGCCCGAGAGATGTCTAGTGGAAACTGCTGTGTGCTGTGCGCCAAGTCTTAGCCCTGAGTGAGCCTGGTGAGCTGCCTTTCCCACATACCTCCCTCGGGCAACAAAAGAGTTGGATGCCAGGATTTTAGCTAGCTTGGCATTACACAAAAGGCCCGTGGGGTGGGTACAATGGAATTTAGGCTGGGCAGAGAGGCAGGACGCAGCAGCATGAGTCTCCAGAAAACAATAGCAACAGCAGGATCAAAACAGCAGGCAGAAAGTATATGCACAATTACCAAAACAAAATATCTGGAGCCACAAGGACATTACATCCTCAGCCCTGTCCCCGAGCAGGATCCCACTGTTGTTAACGTAACCACTACTGAATCAAGCATGCATTTCACACAGCGCAATCCATATTATCCAAAAAGGAAGGTGAAAAGCAGAGGGATTAGCCTAAGGCAATAAATTCCAGTCAGGTCCTCCAGGTTAACAGGGCATTAAACCAGCTGATGTCCAGACCTTGTCACAGAGGCACAGGCATTAATGCACAGAAGCAACAGGACAGAAGTTCAGGAGACTTGACAGCAACAGAATTGGGTACGGAAGAAAGCAGGGAAATACACACAATCACATTTCAATCATAAGTGCACAAATGAGAAACACTGGAGAAAAAAAGTCATCTAATTTGTATGGAAACCTGCCAACTTAATCCTCCCTTTTAGAGGGGAGGAGGAGGAGGGGATGAAATGGTCTCTGCTCTCTGTCTGGACTGAACAGGACATAAACAGAAGAGCTAGTTGGAAAACAGCTAATTTGTTTTGGGAAACTTTCAGGAAGAAAAAAAGGTATTGAAAAAAATTCAATTAAAAATATGAACCCCTTCATTTTTCAGTGTTCCTGAGAAAAGCATTCCCAGTTTTAAAGTTTCTGAATGGCACCTGCTCTGTTTGAGGTCTGGGTTTTGCCTCACCTTTTTCATATTGGCATTCAGGAGAGAGGGAGAGAGAAGGATTTAAATGGAAATATGGTAATTAAAAATGGGACATTCAGTTTTTGCAGAACTGTGAATAACTTTGTTGGGAAAGAAATGAAGACAGAGGGTATGCTGTACTGAAGGGGAAAGCCCTGACCTGTAATGTTGACCACAGCTCTACTAGTGAATCAGAAGCATCTTCATATGGTTATCAGAATTTGTTTAAAACCTTTTTACCAATCCTAGCAAACTCAAGTAGCAGCACGCAAGACTGCATCCTTGGCGATTTAGATGGTGCTCGCATTCAACATGACAACACAAGAAGACAAGAAAAGGACCAAGAAAATTTGTCTCATTTTTGTAAGCAGACTTTTTTTTTTGCTAAAATCCTTTTTTCAGCATGATTCTTTAGGCCAGGTTTGTGTGCTGCAGACAGAAATAAAAGATTTTAGGCAGTTGATAACTTTCCATATTTGGCATAGCTTTTAGAATTAGACTTCTCCTTGCTGTCTTCTCAGGACATGTTCTTCTATGACACATGTTCCTGGAGTTAGAAAACAGCTAAAACCCCAATATGAATAAATGGAGTCTGTCCATACTGTATAGATGACCAAGAATTAGTCCTCAAGTACTGCAAGGAAGCTTGAATAGGGAATTGAATTATATTTAATTTTGGGGAGGCCTTGCAAATAAAAAGGCTTTCAGTGTATATGAGAAATAACACATGCAGCTACTTAAAAACATTTCCCACTCCTCACAGTACAGCAGTTGAGGTCTGTCGGAATGGTGCTTCCCAGCTTAACAAGTGATGGACACAGAATAGCTTTCAGTTGATTCACAGAAGAAAATTGTCAAAACAGGGACAAAATGTGCTATACATTTCAGAAACAGCTGCCTGGTTTGATTTTGTTTTAGGTAGAGGTGATTTCTAAACCCACTTATGTCACTATTGAGCAAAAATCTCTGGATAGAAATGGAAAGTATGTTTTACAGTCCTGTTGCAAGTCCTTTATGATTCCTATACGTTAGTCTCTTATTATAATTGCAGAGACCGGGATCCTTAAGCAAAACAGTCATGAGTTTTTACCTGGCTTGCAAAGAAATAAAATATTCATACATAAAACAATCTGGAAGCTCCTGACATGACTCAGTCAGTGAATATCAGCTTCTGACTACAGAAGAGCAAACAAGAGTCAGTGCATCAGTGTTCGTTCACTTGGTTTTGAACACTTGGCCCTCATGTGAAACTGTCTTTCAGCGGGGTCTGGTACAAAACCAACAGGACAGATTTAGCAGAAGCTTTGTGCAATGCTCTGTTGCTGAGACATGACAGCCTGCCAGCAATACTCTTTTTCTATAAGCTTAGCAGGCACAATAGCAGAGTAGCAGTTGCTGGTAAAAGCTAATAAGCAACTTCTTAAGGCCTACCTGGCACTTACTGCCTATAATGGCCTACAAGGCTCATCTTGTCAAATGTCATTTCAAGAGTGCTTTAGTGCCTGATGGCAAGAAAAAAAAAAAAAAAAAAAGGAAAAAAAAAAGTCAAGAAAATACAAAGAAGTAGCCAAAGTAGTCAGGAATCTCAGTCTGTCTTATGGGGGGTTTGTTTGTTTGTGTTGTTGGGTTTGTTGGTTGTTTTTTTTGGGTTTTTTTTTTTTTTTGCTATAGAGCATTAAATAATAATAATAATAATAATAAAGTTTTATTAAGAGTTTCTGTGATATTCCAGATGTCAGCAATTAATTCTCCAAAATCTGCTGAAACATTAAAATCTCTTTGTGATTTAGCATTGGGGTCAGCACTAAACTTGTTCCTACAGTCTCGAGCAACAAGTGAAAAAAGCTCTTACTCAGATCTGATCCACCATGTGACTCATCTAATCTTGACATTTTCCCAGCAGCTGGAAGGAAAAGTGAAGCAAAGGCTCATTCTTCAAGAGAGAAACTCAGCACATCGCTTCACACAGGCAGATGGCTGGTTCTTTCTAATGATTTTTGTGCTGATGCTGTGCTGGGGTTTATGAGCACAAGCCCGGAGCGAGGGGCGGGTGGGAGAGGGGGAGAGGAGCTGCTCCCGGTTACAGAGTAAACAGAGAGTAAGCAGAGGCTTGACCACTTTGCCTCTCAGCTGGAGCCAGGCTGATTGCTGAAACCATTAGAGTAGCAGCCCTGGCAGCAGGCGGTTCTTCAGCCTCCAGGCCACCATAAAACAGGAGCTCCTTTTTTCCACAAGAAGAAAAGGCCAGTGTCTCTAAAGCAAGCGCTTTACCACATGGTCCTTTTGGTGGAGAGAGAAAGCCTGACGCTGAACCTCAGAAGGGGGGTGGGGGGAGAAGAAAAAAACTGCTCTTTTCCAGCACTCCTCTACAGCCTTCTTATTTGCAGGGAAGAAAATACAGGCAACACAAGTACACCAGGCAAATACCTGTAACCGTTATATAGTTGCTTTTCTGAAGTTCCTTTTCACCACATTTGTGCAGAGCCATGACACCAAAGCAGCTCAAGGACTTCATGGTGTTGTGATGCTACCTTTTCCATCCCCAGAGCTCAAGGCATTTAATATGGAAAATGTACCTTCAGAACAAGGCTGGGTTGTGTGTCTCCACCGTGCAGCACCCTGGCGACCCCAGCTTCCACCACAGCCTCCAGATTTCCCTGTAACACATTCATTAACGTGCTGCTAATGATAAACACCAACTCTGTTTTACCTGTTACAGGGAAAGTGAGTCAGTAAAAGCTGGGATAGTTGGTCTAAAGATAGAAACAAACACTGCTGTGGTCTCTCAAGGTTTGTGAGCGTATCCCATCTCTTACTCTGGCAGATCAATGTTTGATGTAGGAGGCCTTACTAAAAACATGAAGATACATCAAGATACCTGAGCAAAATGATCTATTATTTTCACTGCCATCATGCAATGACTACAACCTTTATTTACACAGTTGGATTTGTGTGACAACAAAGTTCACAATTAGGATCACAGCTAATGTGGTCTACTTTTTTTTTTACTTTTCTTTTTTTTTTTTTTGTGTGCTTCCAGTATAACTAGTAGGCTTTTAACTTATAAAAAGACACAGGATCTGTGTTTATCAGCAGTTAGGTTTTCAGAATAACTCTAAAGAACTAGAATCCTTTTCCTTTATTTTCAAAGGTTTAATGTTTTCAGAATTATTTATTCTTTAAAACCTTAACTTCCCCATCTACAACATGCTCTGACTGTAGAAGCGTTGTAACGTTGCTGTGATTCTCAACCATATTTCCGCTGACATAACTGGAAATAATGATATCGTAGCAGCAAACCACTTGAGCTTTAAGTGTCTGCCAGTGATTTCTGCCTCCCCACACCCCTCAGTGTTGCGAACTCTGTATGTGAAATCTTTAATATTTTCTCACTGATTTCATAAAACTTTTTTTTTCCTACCTAAACCAACACCTACCTACGTGCTCACAAGCTGACTACATCAGCTTTAAACATGCAGTCTGGGACCTGCACATGCCACTGCTTGAAGTAAAGGTTTAGCTTCATTACCTTAGGAAGTAGAAGACTTGTACCTCAATAAATCATCATGTCTCAAGAAGCCAAGTGACCATAAAGTGAATTAAGCAGATCTGAGCTAGAGATCTATCTCTGTATGTTGTGTTTTCCCCTCTCATGATGTGACAGAGCTCATGTCAGACAGAGAAGTCAGCTACAAACAGCTTTTCCGGGGCCATAACATGATGAACTGATGAGATTTATTGGAAGCTTAGACCCTGTCTGCCCCCAGATTACAATGGTCACAGTACGAAATTACGCATCTCCCCTAATTAGGCAACGCAGGCATAGAGAACTTGTATTGGAAAACGCTGCGACCAGCAGTATAGCCATAGCCAGAACAGCTGGTGGGGATGCACAAAACAGTCAAGCAACTGAGGAACCACTTTTCCCACTGTTCATTCATGGGTTTAATTACTAACAGTATTTACCTCCTTTATGCCAGTTTAGTTCTTGTATCCCAAGGTGCTTTGAAAAACCCAGTTTTCCTATCTATAATGAAGACATGGAGAGGAGAAGTGGTTTCTTGAAGCTCACCCACAGGCTTTGTAGTAGAACTGGGAACCTGCCTTGGGTCTCCCAAATAAACGATGAGTGCTTTCACTGCTAGTCCAAATTCATACTGTATTTAACCAGCTCAGTCACACATGGTCTGGTGCTTTGCTGCAGACACAGATTAAAATAAACACCAAAAGAAGTGATAGGGTTCTGAAGTGGAGTTTTCAAAAGACTTATCTGGAAGAAATATTTTGAAATTCAGATTTTCCTTCATACTCTTCAAAGAACTGCGTTTAGTAATTTTGCAGTGGAGCCAGACAGGGATTCAAGTTGAAGCAGCCAAAGCAGAGACATTTGGAGAACAATGTTTTCATCAGCATTTTGTACAGGTTTTGCTAGATGTTATCTCCCTCATGCTGGTTGATTGCTTACTCTAACCCCTCCTCCATGTTTCTCAGTTTCTATACAAACACCCCCACACCCACCCCAGCAAAGACTGAAATAAAATTACTGCTATTGCTGTGCCACATGTAATATTTCTTCTCCTTTCTTTCTGTCCCATATATTTAAAATCATAATCTATCCAAGACAGAGGCTGTCATTTTTTCTATGTTTGTAAATTATGTGACATATGATATCCAAACTGAAGACAGGCCCTCAAGCACGAACAGATGAACTTTGGTACTTCTTGATGAAGTGATTAATGCATCTACCTCACATTTCTGCCAGAGGTCACTGTCATCCTGGAGCAAAGGCAGCTAAGTGTTTGCTCTTCAGCTATCTCACTTCACTGCCCAGGGTATTGACATGAACAGCTTGCAACTGACTATACTGAAGTTTCTGTGCCAGCCTGCAATTTGCAGCAATTGAGGAAAAACAATCAAACTGTTCATCCACCCATATCTCGCAAAATATTTTCCTCAACTGCAGATCTCCGTTTCTCAGAATAAAAATATTACTTCAGTACCAGCATGTTTAGCACTTCAGAAGGAGAATTTACACAGAAGAAATTGTACAGCTCCTTAGTAAATGGTTTCCATCCTTTTGCTGGATCAGTTTGAAGGGAGGTGCTGTAAGAACAGAATAAATTTCTCTATAGCTACAAGACTGCTTGTGTTATATGCCTAGTTCTACCATCTCAAAGACCAGAATAATTTAGTAAGTCACAAATGTTTAGAGGGATTTGTTCAGTGGCCTGAAGCACAATTAGGCAAACTCAACTCCTGTTGAGTTTAAGAGCTGGATTTCTAATTGCCCCTATAATGTGAAAAATTCTCATGCCAAAATATAACAAATACAACTTTCCACTTGTGCTGAATAAGTAATACCACCATTATTTACATCCTCATAGGATTTAACAGTTGTATAATTCACAGCAGATCAGAAATAGGACTTGGGACACTTTTAATGCTTTCTTGGTTCCGCCAGAGCCCTATGCCCAGCAGATCCCACTGAGACCAGGGTTGCTGGGCATGCCTCTCAGTTGTGCACCCATGCTGTCCCAGGGACTGGGCAAAAGAAAGGCAGCCCTGCCTGCCGCTGTCCTTATTTGCATGTAGTTCCCATGGTTTCAACCTCTGCATCCTCCATGTTAAATTGCCCAGTCCAAGAATAGATTTTATTGGCCATGGGGGCAAAAAGGCTACCCAGAGCACAAGTGGGAGGCAAAGGTCATGCCCACGCATCCAGCATGCTTCCCTGAGCCAGGGCCATAGTGTGGCTGCAGGCTGGGGCGTGGGGAGAAACCCAGAGCAGAGTTTGGATCACCAAAGGCTCTTGGTTTTTCCTCACAGAAGCCCATTGTGAAAAAAGGAAGTGGGGGACAGAAAAAAGAGATGGTTTGGGACCCAACCAGCCCATAAAGATAAATAACATCCTCATTTCTTGTTTCCTTCATTCCCAAAGGCATGTTAGCCAGACAGAGCTGCACTGCTCACAGATGAGGTAAAAGGAAATTAGTAGGGAAGTCCTGTGGCAACAATTAGCAAAGAAAAGGAGCTGGGGGAAAAACTCTGCTTCTGATCTTCAAATCCTTTTCTTTCTATGGCACTGATTTCTATCCTTCCTATTGGGTTTACCAAGAATTATCCTCCCTTTACCACCTGCCCTCTACCCCCCCTTACCAGGTAACAACCTCACCAGCCTCTCTAATCAGCTGCAAGGGTGACTCAAACTCAAACCATACGTTTGTATCCTACTAGGCTACTTTTATCCACCAGCGGTATTTGTTGTTTGCACTGCCCAATTTACCTCTCAGCACCAGGTCTGCATCTTGTGCAGTCCTCCTCTTCTGAAGCCAGAAGGGGTTTATGAGTTTCACTGAGTATCAGTGATTAGGTCCTGCCTGTGGACTACAAGATGAAAAGCGCTGGATTTTGCTTTAAAAAAAAAAACTGATACAGAAAATCAGTCTTAAACACTTTTTCTTTTCTGTTTTTGTTACATTTCAGGATTTTCCTTTAAAAAATTTTCCCTCTGTAAGTGTATAAGGACATGGATCAGTACACGTGTTTCTAAGATGATTTAAGAACACGTCTTTTATAACTGAAAATATGATAGGGTAGACTTATCTATTCTATATTTTAAATTTGTTTTGGGAAGAGAGGATTCATTTAATCAACCTCGAACTTTCTGTTTGCCTAATCTTTCTTTCTCTCTGAACATTTCCCAATCCACATTCCTCTGAAAGTAGAAAGGGCCCTAAGCAATGATATTTTTGAAGTTTACCTGGCAAGGAAGGAACTCTTGTACAGAAATGTGTGTCCACAGATAAGGTGGGAAATGAACAGTTTCATGTGTTGCAAAATTTACAATTTTTACTACAGGACAGCTAGGCTGCATTATTTCAAGTATTGGCTGAACACTGTTTACTGATTGGTCTTAGATACAGCAAAAAATATGCCGTGGTTTGGGTTTGCTTTTTATTTGCTTTACATCAGCTAAATCTTCCTTAACAAAAGACTGCAGAAAAGCTTCCTTATTCTGCTATAAAGTAGAAAGACTTGAAAAACAGGTTATGAAGAGCTCTGAAACAAAGGCAGACTTAAAAAATAGGATTTTTCACTTTTGGTCAACAAATTAGTTTTGATAACTTCCATCAACCCTGAAATCATGTATGAATTGATCACTATATCACTGAAGTACTGGATTTTTATCTCCTAGGAGAAATTTACAGCTGAAATCCAAAGGTAGTAGATATATTTAAATCTGATATACTACAAAGTACATCCAAGAAAAAGAAATATGACACTTTTAATTGTTTACAACTGGCATATAGTGTATCAAACATTTTAAAAGCTGAACGGTTATTTAATATGAAGCATACTTACACCTTCCAAACCCTTTACATTTCTTTGTAAAAGCCTACATAATAATACCTCTTCTGTCAGGCTCTAGGTTATCTTCCCTTTACGTTTTCATCCTATCTCGGCAGACCCTTCCTGTCTCGCTTTTTGGCTCAGGATGCTCCACTCCCTTTTGTTTGAGTAGTAGGAAGTTCACAGTTCCAACAGGAAGACCCCACCTTCCCAAGAAAAATCAGATGTTATTGTATGACTCATTTTTCATGGATAACCTTGATAATATGACATACACTTGATTTTTTTTTCTTTAAAAAAACCAATACAATAACAACACCAAAAAAAAACCCACAAGCCCACAGAGGAAAAGTCACAAGAAATTTAGCTGAGTTTTGGGGATTCCTCTTTCCTTCCCTTGAATTTTACATAAATGTACCACATTTTCTCTTTCCTTCAATGCATGAGTAGCTCCCATTTCTCACTGTTAATTAAAGAATAAAAAAAATCATTTGATCTGCATTCTCAGTCTTTAGCTACAACATGTATTTGAAGGCAATTTCAATTTTTCTTTTACCTAATAGTCAGTAGAGCTTGATACCTGCTGGCTGAAAACCACCAGACATATGGATATTCAGTCAGTTGTCTACATGTAGACATATAGGCATAGAGTTTATGTTTCTAGCATAAGTTGGGAGGCTACAGGGAAAACACAGAAGGTACAGAAGCAAATTCATCCCTTCTGGAGTAACATTTGAAGGCCAGGAATAATATAATAGAGTATTTCAAAAAGATATGCGATGCTTATCTTTAGGCAACAAAACTAAGCCTGTTCTGTCTTAATTAATACACAAATAATGTGAACTAAAACCTTGTTGAGATCTGGTGAGTCCTGTGTTAAAAACTCATGCATTTCCATGACCTGAAACTATAAACATTTACTGTGTTTCCCCTTCTCTCAAAGAATTCACCTAGCAACACAAATTAATGTGACACAATTAAAAGTGTTGAGTTATACAAAAGAAAATGGAAACTCCATAAGAGTCACATACAATTTGGAACCCTAAATCCTGTTATGATTGCATTTTGCTAGACATTCAAGAAAAAATGATGCAGGCTTTTGAGTCTAAATTATTGCAGCAAAAGAAGGAAATATTTGACAGCTCTTTATAGCTTTCACTGCGATACCTGAGATGAGCAAAGATCCTCAGGGATCAAATCCAGAGAAAAAACATGTATGAGAGAAGAAAAAATACTTTTAAAAAGATTTGCGAAATAGAAGTAGTTTTATGCTAACTTCTAGAAGACTTACTATTAGAGTTTTAATGGTAAAAATGTATTAAGGCTAAGATCAAGACAACTGTCTCCTGCAGCATAAATTCTATTGTTTTAAAAATGCAAATGGTCTGAGAGTCTAAGTTGTACTCATGTACATCAAGGAAACCTTTAATTGGGAAAGAAGTCAAAGAGAACCACTGTGTTGTCTCAAGGACCCTTCCTCAGCAGCAGTGGGGTTCATCCCTGCTCCCCCATGTACCACAAAAGACTCACGCCAGCTTTTTAGATGGCTCAGCCATGCTTCCACTTGCCTTGGCTCATCTTCTCAGTGGGACTGCTTGTCCTGCCAGGGAAATTCCAGCTTCAGCTGCAGAAGCAGGTGGCTGTCTCCCAAAAAGGCATGAAGCTTAGGTTTGTTGGTCTCACTTGAAATAGGAATAAGCTTTATGCCTGGGTTTTCACAGGTTATGAAGCTGCCTTGTTATGCAGAGGATATAACATTTCAATGGTTGCCTTGATGGTGAGGACGACATCAGCTGTGCTGAACTGGAAGGGCATGGCCTACTGCCCTGGGCCACTCAGTGATAAAAACACTTTTTTCTGCTCCAGCTGAAGAGCTGGAGATTATTTTGGCATATCCTGTTTCAGTGGCCAGGACAGTGACAGGGGAGAGACATGGAGATTTTTTGGCAAGAATCACCCGGCTTTTTTCCTCTTCTGCAGTGAAGCAATTGCACTGAGGCAATAGGGAATGGGCAATGGTAGAGGTGCAGGAGGAGGAGACAACCCCTTCTGCATGTTTTTTTCCTGCCAGGGAGGGCAGAAACATTTGTTTGATCAAGTCACATATCTGTTAGTTTACATGTATCAACACCACAGTTTCCCTGTATATCCTTGCCAGGCATGAGTGAGAGAAGGAGAGGAGGCAGATACCTTTGTGAAGCTTTCTTTCCCACATTTGCTCCAGATGGGAGTGGGGACAGCAAAATGTTGTAAGAGGCAAGATGTGGCATGGTCATGAGGTCTGGGGTGGTCAGGGATGGATATTTTCATTGGACGGATGAGCTACTAAGAGAACTGAATAGCTTGGTACCCTGTGTGATGCCTTGTGAGGAACATGTGCTTCTTGGCACTGTAGCCTCAGGCAGGGATGGGACACCCAGCCCAGCATCTGCAGAAGACCAGGGAAGTGCGCACACCAAGACTGGGAGTCAGCAGCTCTCAGGGCAGTTTTGCTCTGAAGGTCAATTGGCACTCGCAAACATTGAGAATGAAGCTGTGGAAACCTGGGCAAAGAAGTGTCTGTCAGCCCCAGCTGGGCTATGACACATTGGATTTGCAGCTCTGATGGCGAGGAGGGTATTCTTCAGTGAACCTCTGCCCCTGTAGCCCACTGGGCAGAGGTCCAGCTTACACATGGCAAGGCAAAGGGACTGAGCTATATGTAATACAGCAGGGGTCCTCAAACTTTTTAACCAGGGGACCGGCGCGCGGATGCAGTGGCAGGCTGTCATCTGCGGCTGCTTGGTTTCCCCCCCCAGCCCCCGGGGGGGGATGGACAGGGGGTTCTGTAAATACCGGGGGACGGATTGAGGACCCTGGGGGGCCGTAACTGGCCTGCGGGCCGTAGTTTGAGGACCCCTGTAATAGAGTCTGATGTGGATGGAGGTGTGGGCTAACAGAGAGCAGGAACAATGCCAGTGCCTGGGAGATTGCTCTGTTTCTCTCTCCCACTCTGGCAGCAGGGAAGAGGAGTGGTGACAGTTGCCTGGGAAGCACCACAAGACAATTTTTTTCCCTCCTGCACAGGCAACAGAGAGCAGGTCAAAAAAGGCTAGAATTGGAAAGAAGGAGGAGTGAGCCCCACGAGCTGTCCTTTGGGTTCAAAGAGGTGCTGGCAGCTCACGCTATACTTATGTTAAACTCAGAACTCTGCAGCAGAAGCAGGAGAGTGAGGTCTGTGGCCAGGGAAGAGGCAGAATGGCCCCAGCAGCTTCCTTGCCCAGGCTGGTTCAGGAAAGCCTGCCATGGAGGCCTTGGTTATCATGGGGGTGGCCGGACAGTGGTAGGGTATTGCTAAGTGTGTGGGACTTGTAATTGTAATGTATTGCTAAATGGCTGGGACTTGTACTGGTAACACAAGGTGGCTTGAGGCAGCTTAGGTAGCTGAGCAGCTCCTCAGAAACTGATACTTTTTGTGGGGAATAGGGATGACTCAGAGGTCTGGACTCAGCAAGGTGTGGGAAAGACTTTGCATCCTCAGAAAGAAATCTGCATAAATTTGCTATCAATACTTCGGCCTTGGAGTAAATCCTAAGCATGAGATATCTGCCACTCAGTGAGACTAGCATCATGTAACATATTTCTATTGCTATAACATATTGCTATAACATATATATAACATAACTATTGCTATAACGTATTCAGTTATAGCAGTTAATCAATAATTATGGTAAACACTTCCTTGACAAATTGAAAACCTCTGGAGGTGTCCTCAAACCTAAATTATTCAATGTATCTGTGATCTTTATTTGCAGGTAGGTTTAGTTTCAAAAAGTTATTCCAATTGCATTGTGAAGTCTATGTGCCATCTGAAAGTTAGATGTTACGCATTCTCTCAAAATAATTTTTTAGAGACAAAGCTTTCTTTTACATCACTGTTTTACCATTCTTGGATTGCTACTTATTATTGGCCTGGAAACAATAAGATGAACCCTGCTCTCAGAGTGTGTAATGGCATAAATTCATGGCACTTAGATGTAATTTTTTTGTTTTTAATTCCCTGGTGATTAACCTCTTTTATTCAGTTCTGTACACTTGCTGGTCTCGTGCATGCACATCCACTGACATGCAATCTCAGTCAGTGTCCTGTTATTCCACAAAGATC
The DNA here is from genome assembly GCF_023638135.1 of Falco biarmicus. Classification (NCBI taxonomy): domain Eukaryota; kingdom Metazoa; phylum Chordata; class Aves; order Falconiformes; family Falconidae; genus Falco; species Falco biarmicus. The sequence continues at coordinate 102,059,083 of NC_079289.1, read as the reverse complement.
ACATTGGAGCTGGAAGGAGGAATTCTCCATGCGGAAAACTAATCCTGTGTCATTTTCAATGTGACAAGAACCAGGACATGCTGTAATTCTAACCAGACAGTCTGTTATTGAAAATTACGTGGTCCAATTACTTGTCTAAAATGCAGCTTTTAATAGGGACCAGAACTTTGGGGTGCTAATCTAAGCCAAATTAAACTTCGAATACTTTGAGGCTTAACTATCACTACCATGTTTTGTACTTCAGTATTGTGTAACTCTTTCACTGCATCCTGTTTGTCATGTAATGTCTTCTCTGCTGGTTTCTGATGAAACCAATGCAAATGTTACAAAAAAAGAAGCTACGGATATTAGACATCAGTAACACTTTAACACCTTTAAATTAAACTCTCTATTATTATTTTAGGGTCAGTTCAGGAGAAAAAGAAATATAAAAATCCTCTGCCTAAAATCTATGGAAGGAGAAAAAAAAAAAAACCCTCATATGGGGAATTCAAGGGGAACAGGAGGCCATGGAAGAAGCAGCATAGTGCTGGTGTCTGAAGATAAAGTCAGCTGACTAGCAGGCTTAATTTGCAGCATTCTTTGGTAACTTTGGAGACATTTCTGTTGAAAAACATAAATCACATTCTGAAGTTAGAAGTTACGGTCAATAGGAAAAGAGCAGTTTTGCTAAAGGCATAATTGACCAGTCTATGTTCTGCATGTTGGAACAGAATCCCTTTAATTAAAAAAAGAAAAAAAAATATCCAAAACAAAAGAGGAAATCTATGTCAGTCTTCCGAAAAAGTTGCCACTGATCTGCATATATTATGCAGACTACAGTCTCAGTAATACTGTTTCCTAACTATCTCCATCTGGATCACTGAGCTCTGAAATACATAACAAAGCTTTTCTCATTTGGATCATGATTTTGACCAGAGCATTTTGTACCCCAGAACCTCCGGGCCAAGAGAATTTGTGCCTTGCAAAAGTCCCAAGGATTGTGTTGCTGAAGGTGTAAATCATAGACGGCTGTTTACCAAGGAATGCCATGGGTTATGCTGGCTAGTACCAAACCTAAATTAGGAAATCAAAATGCTTTTGTACATCCTATGTCCTTAATTCACACATATAGCAGCATTGTTTGTGGAGTAGAGTTTCCTTCTGGGAATATCTGAAAAAGTTACAAGTCCTTTTAAGATGACCTCAGTGTTTGTAACACTCACATCCACAAAAAGCTGAAAGCAAACCAGTTCCAGTGCTCCAAGTTCCTTGTTTCACTGAGGTCCCACAGCCCTGGCAGAACACTGGTTATTTCCAAGCACCTAGGGTTCAGCTTTCCGGGCTGAGGGTCAGCTTAGCAGCAGTGTGGCTGGTGGCCTTAAAATAAAGAGCCAGCAGCGAGGGGCTCCCCCTGCTTCACCCAGGGCTGCTGCCTAGCTGAGGTTCCAGCTCTTGCTCCCAGTCCCTGGCCAAGCTGCAGCCACAGCCATCCTGCAGGCATGCTGGTGCTTGGCCCTGATCCTCGCCTATCCAGACAAGGACCTTGATCCACGAGAGGACTTCCATGAATTTCCGTGTGAGTCTGGATGATGCTGGTTGCCATCTCTGAACTTGGCCCTGTTCTTGCCCCCGAGGCCGCCTTCTTGGCCAGGCCTGGGCTTTCAGGTGTTGCCTTGCAATGGCCAGGCTGTGGCTGCCACCGACTCCCATCCCTGTCCTTGGCCCATCCCGGCATGTCGTGCTGAGGGCTGAGGGACAGGGCTGTCCAGGAAGGCAGGGCACAGGTCTGCTGGCCCCTCTCCAGCCCTCAGTCCTTGGCAATCACCTTTACCTGGGCATTTAACAGATAATTTAAAAGGCATTGAATAAAACAGTGTGGATTTAATATCTCCTCTGGGCAGCAGCACCTCATACCAGGCAGCATTTAACTCTAGCTCTGACCGGGTCCCAAGGAAAGTAGATTGCAAAGCTGTGTTCGGATGAGTCCTGTCATCCGAACCCCTGTCAGCCATGGTGAAGGTGCAAGCTGATAGTGGTGATTAACATTTTCCAGCCAAACACAAGCACAATGGTGGAATGTAAAAGAGGTTTATAAGAAGTACCAGGCTGGCCCTGCTGGAAGCTCCATTCTTCAGTTTTTCCACAGACTCTGTACAATGCGGATGGCGGCAATAAAGTGGTGTTCTCACTACCCGCCCTACTGAAATGTGTGTTTTAAGCAACTGCTACATGGGGTGGAAAGTTTAGCTCTGTCTCGGTGCCCATTCTGTGTTTGGCCTTTTGGCTGAGACTGCTGAGGAGCAGGTTGTGTGAGGTTACTTTACATTATACAGGTCAGTGTCCACTAACACCTGGCATCTGACTGCCAAGTCCTATCACATATGCCCCTCACATCGCATCCCATCATATTGTGTGCCCCCCAGCCCCCCAAACACACACACAGCAGCCAGTACTGACTTCCGATCACAACCAGCTTGGTCCAGATTTGAATAAATGGCTTGAACTCTATCCACTACAAATCCCTGAGTCACCCTGTTCTGCAGTAAAAAAATTTCCAGGACAGAGGTCCTTTTTGCTTGTCCATCTATTGAAGCTTGGATCTATAGATGAAAAATTAAACAAACAGAATTTTTTATGTGTCACAGTGTTCATTTAATCCATGCTCACTACATAATTCATTTCATGTTGGCTCTTCCCTAGAAGTCAAAATTCCAACCTGAATTTATCTGCTTGTCTGACATACATCTGAACATTGATCTTTATAGCCCAATTCCTCTTCATGCACATAAAAACCCTTCTAAAAGAGCTAAGATAAATTTATGATGTTGATTTTCATATTTTTATGACAGAAACACCTCAGTTTTAAATGTCACTATATTCATGTTTATTCAACAGACCACTGAATCTTATGTGTAATAATTTCCAAGAAATACAATAGGTTTATTTTTATAAATTAAAACAGACATAAGACAGATATAGTACTACCAGAAACAACAAAACTTCCTGTTTAAAGAAGACTATAATACAGACATAAATAATCCCAATGCAAGATTTTATATTTACATCATATGCTGTGATTTCTTATAATCACTTTAAATAGGCCACAATCTTTTTTATCTATTCATTGTCTGTTTGGCACCTAAACAACAAGATCCACAGTTGACACACAGACTTCTTTTCTCACTAGCTTTAGACAAGCTAGTACTTTAGGACAGTACTACCTAATATATATTTAATTCTTATAAAACTAACTCCCTTAATTTTCTTGCTGTTTGAGAATCTAAGACGTGTGTGCTCGGAACAACACTGACATTAATAAAAAGGTCAAATAAAAGTGCTTATAATGGGCCAACAAAGCTGGGATCTCAGCCAGACATTTATGGGCTAGCTTTGGCATAAAAGTTGACTTTCCACTCTCCTAAAAGCCAGATGTACTTGGTTGCTCTCCTCACCACTGCAATCAGAATTCTTTGATGATTCTAAAGCAAGCAAATTGCTGTTAACCAGTTGTTCAGTTCCTCCCTTACATCTATAACAGGGATTAGAGTATTGTACTCTTCTGCCCTAGGCTTTATTTCAGATCTACACAGGCAACCCTCTCTGCTAGCTCTGGGGGAGGAAAAAAGGAAGGGACAGTCATATACAAAGGCCTCCAACCTCTGAACAGGAGCAGGTGAGAAAATAACTGCAGCAACCATCGCTGGTTTGGCAGTCTAAATGAGTTTGTTGAGCAGTTTAGGTCTCGGAGAGGAAGAGACCAAATGCTGAGTAGACAGTGGAATCGGCAAATTGACCACAATATTAATGGAAACACTGCTGCATTAATTCTTGCTCTGTGGTTTAGACATTTTTTTGGACAAAATCTGGTATTAATATCTCTGTGTATTTTTTACTCCGTTAACTAATGTATTGATTTTAGTGGAAGACTACCTACAAAATAAGGTGTTAGCCAGACTAAGTTACTACATTGAATCTCTTTGGGGGGAATGTATTGAGTGATGATGAGAGCGTGAAGTGAGTAACATGATGTCCAGAAGAGGATGAAGAATGAAACTTCAGCTCTTCAACTTAGTGCCAAGATTCAGGGGCATCCTAATGAAGTGGTTAGCTCCCTATGGACAGTTCTGATAATAAAATCTAAATGAATACTTTTGGGTCCTCTTATCCTCCACATAAATTCACACTCATGTTGTCATTGGAATACCTCTCCCTTCCTGAGAGATTTTCCAGGAGAAAGCAATGTGGTCCATAATTCAGATTTTAAAGGACCAAACTACTGTATGCATAAAATACCTGGAGCTTTGTCAATTCTGTCCTCTCAGCTTGCTCTCCAGAGCCAAGCTGGCAATGAGAGTGGAAGAAGGTGTCAGAGGTGTTTGCTGCCTTTGGGACAAAAATTGTGATTCTAAGAATGTGGTTTTTTCTGGGTTTTCTGTCTTCCTGAGAGACAAGGAAATAGTAATCACGTCACATTTGCGGTCTGCTATCCATAGAAATTTAGACATTATAGATAAAGTTAATACCTAAATATAATGTAAAAAAAGGCACACATTTTACCTACAAATAAGATAACAAAACTATAGTGGTAAAAGTAGCCATTCCTTGCAGTGGTTCCCCGCCCGCCCCCCCCCCCCCCCCCCCCCCCCCCCCCGGATTATAGAATTTGTCAATGCATATTAAAATTTAAAAGGCCAAGTTTAAGTTTACACGAGTGCAAAACTGAAGCTAGTATATTACTGTCAGTGGAGCTGTATAGTGTGGCTAATTTAAAAGGTGGCCAATCTGCTTTAGAGATTATTTTAAATGAACTTTCATTATTTTAGGATATTAAACTTAAACCCAACTGAAGGTGGAAAAAATGTTTAATGTAAGTATTTCTTTAAAAAATTATAATTTTCCAAAAAATGAAATATTACCACTATCCTAATAATACCATTCAGACTTGCTGAATTTTGCCAGCATGAATATTTCCATCAACTTCAATACAATTTTTTGCAGTCTTATCCAGCATTGGGCTATAGGGAATTTTCCTTTTATTTTGTAGAAATGGGATATAATGTTGGAAAACACTTTGGGAACTTTTAGGATAAAGAAGAACATACTCTCTTTACATTTTGATTTTGAATCACTCAGAGAGAAGGCTGATAATTTCCTTATGAGCCAGGAAGAACTTGGGGATTTAGACTATATTCCTTGGAGACCAGCACTTGAGAACCTACTTAGAGCTTGATATTTTCCCAACACTGTCAAGTTTTGCATTTAAGGTGATAGGACTACCAGCCTGAAGCTCCAAAGCTCCTGGCTCAGCTTAACTTTTGGGACTTCTAGACTTTGGTGTCTCTGTCACGCAGACTGAGTGTGTTTGAGACCAAGCTAGGCCTGTCTTGTACCAAACAAAATGTTTCAGTTTTTGAAAAAAAAAAAATTCTCCGTATTTACCTGTTTGACATATTATGCCCATTGTTCTGAGACAGAGCAATTCACATTTTTTCAGCACATCGGGTTTCCCAAAGAGCAGAAATGTTCATATGTCCAACAAGAAAAGTCCCACTCCTGTTAATCCCTTTACTGCCAGTAACCAGATGTAAAGCTGATCAAGGAAAGAAACCCTCAAAATCTTCCTCAGAAACTAACTTCCAGGGCAAGGACAGTATCCACAATTCAAACTGTATAATACAGCTACACTTTTGAAAAGCCCATGAATGTAATTTTACATTCCTGTCTGTATTTAGGTCTGGACTAACAGATTTCAGAGATGAAATACCCATAAAAAATTAGCAAGAAACTTTTGATTTGCAAATTGACAGAATAGATATCTCTTGGGATTCATTTAAAAAATGAAGCTATATCTATGGTTTAATGCCTTAAAGTTTCCAAAACCACAGACAACTCCATTTCATTACAGTCATGTGATAAAGAGCCTAAACTCAGCGTAACTGTCAATGGGCCTTTATATATGACCTATAAAACCTAGAAAGATAACATTTATAATGGAAATGCTGAAAGAACAGTATTTTAGCATAACTACTGATTTTTTGACAACTTGGCATCTTTATAAAAATCAGGTTTGTTATGTTTTTCTGAACTCACACAAACTCTTTAAATGTCATCCTGTAATTTTCTCCTTGCCAGTTATTTTTCTGGTGTGAAATACAGTTCTTTTTATGTTAAGCTTTTCCAGAAATAAAATATTTTTTTTTACTGAATAAAATAACATGACTTTGACAATAACACTATTTCTATCTTTTATACTCATGGAATCTGAAGTTTAGATAACCTGTATACAAACTGGTAGAAGCATATTTACCAACATGAACTCTTTTCTACAAATGGGTCCCTATTCTTCTATATCTATGAAATATAAATGAATACATTACTAAGCATATTAACTATGATAGATTAACAATTGCAGAAATACCACATCCTCAGCATGTCTTTCAAAGCTATTGCTTTAATTATAATACATACTGGACAAAGGGACTGCAAAACAGTTACTGGCAAGAGCTGATTTACCATTATATCTGATCTCACAGGAGAGGTTGAGAAAAATCCATTTCTCCTATTTAGTTGATTACATCAAACGTTTACCAAAACACAGGTTGATAACAGAATAAAAATCCAATAGAGAAGCTTGCCAATGAATCCCTGAAGGACAGAATCAAGGAGCTATCTGCTCCCTAGCCGGTCAAGAGACTAACCAAAAGGCAAAAAATACCCCTAGATCCTTTATTTTAAGAAAATTAAATTAGCTTCAGATTCTAAACAGTTATGAGACTTCACAGGGGAGAGAGGTTGTGTGAAGTACCCCCATCCTCCTAAATAAAGCCAGCCATTGGAAGTTGCAGTAGTAGGATCATTCCTGAGGATTGCAATGCATGGTCTCTAATGGATATATTTTTGACAGAATCTTGCCAGTATTTTTTGTAAACATTTGCAGTTTGCTTGGCTCTCTGGGGAGTTATGATTTTTTTTTTTCCACTCTATTTTACTTGCTTTTACTCAACCATTATTTTAAGCTACCTGGACAACAACAAGGTGTTACATAGCTTGGATATGAGGAAGAAGCCACATCCCAGTCAGGACAGTGAAATAATGGAACTGGTTGCCCATAAACTTTGTGCAGGCTCTGTCCTTGAAGGTTTTCAAGACTTGACCAGAGAGAACCCTGAACAGTCTGGTCTGCCATTTGATCCCAGAGTTGGCTTTTGTTTGGGTAGGAGATTGGACCAGAGACCTCCTGGGGGCTTTTCCCATCTGATTGATTCTATGATTCTCCTCCTTATCTGGGGATGTAGTGAAACTATAAACAAGAGTTTGTCCTTGCTCTCCAGCACCCCTTCCACTGTCTGATAAGTGTAATGGCACTGTTCCCATTTCAGCTGTCCATGCCACGTAAAGGGTGTATGCTTCAAACATCAGGGAGAACATACTTTACGTACTTCACAGTAAATAACAATAACGACAATCTCTTCTAGCATGTGGTAAGTGACTGGATCTCATTTCTGCATTCTGTGAACCACAGGGCGTATTTCTAGCCTAACACATACATAAAAGCTAAAGCTGAACACCTATGCATTAAGAAAATCTATGTATTTATATGTTCAGTCTTGAAATGGGGATCCTTTGAAGAGAGGTACTTTTAGACCTGTGACTGCTAACACATGAAACTGCTGAAGGTGAGAATAAACTGTAAGGCAAGATGGAAAATATATTTTCTATTACAAAACTTTTAGTGGTTTGTTTATATTGGGGCTTTTTTCCCTTTAAAAACAAAGTATTTTTGGTATGTTTTGATCCCTATTTAATGTACATTTTATTCAATCATATTAAGCAACCTGGTGATTAAAACTATCTTGTGCTTTGCCCTCATTCCACTGGATCATGGATTGCCTGTGTGGGAGATTTTAATGCATCATGCAACCTCTAGTTTAACAGCTGGAGAATACTAGCTGTGTCATCTCTTTTTTCCAAATAACTCATGTTATTAACAAGAAGTTGGTCCAGGGATTTTATCTTTCAACACTTTCTAATTTGAAATCAGTGCAAAATCTTCCTCAAAATCACTAGAAATAAATGAATAAGAAGAAATACGCTAAATGAGCTTACTGCACTATAAGAAAGCCCTGTTATGTGGCTTCTTTATATTCTGTAAAAGGCACCTTGATTTTGAATGGAGAGGCTGGCTGGCCATGGTCACAAACAAGAGTTTAGTTAAAAACACAGTTTCTCCATCCTTTAGCTGGATATATACACAAGGTTTTCCTCAAGCTATTCCTTTTGAAAGGGTTTTCTGGATGAACTGACAAAGCAGATCAGCCAGCCCAGTGTGAAAGGATGTTGACTTTCTAGGCTGTGAAAAGAGAGGTACCTGGACACTGGGATATAGCATCCTGTAATACCTAATGGTTAAATTAACTTAATGAGAATGAAACAGATCCATTCAGAGTGTGAATAACACCTTCAAATGCCAAAACAGTTCAATCAAGCATAACCACAGGAACAAAAAGCAGGTAAAAATAAATCTTTGCAAAGTTTGCTTTTGCAAAATAAAATGTAATTGTCTTTCATTTTGACATCAAAGGAATAAATCATAATTTAAAATAATCACATTCCCTTTTGAAGTCCTTATTAAAATCAGGCATTGTCCCAATGTGCATATCCTACTTCCGTAAGGAAATCTTCTTTTTTTTTTCTTTGTAGCTATAAAAAGACTTCTTTCTACTTTTTAGATAAAATTCCTGTTCTTAAGGTTGACAGGTTAAAGAAGTTGAACATCAAAAGAAAATAGACATGTTTTATTTCTGACTTATTTCAGTCAGTTTCCTTATTTGAAGAAAGAAGATTTCCTGGGCTTTCAGTATAACTGTCACTGGCCTGATACAACTCAACCACAAAGTGAAAAAGAGTCAGAAAAAGCAACAAATGCATTAAAAAGTAAATGCAAAATGATACAATAAACAGTTAAGAAGAATGGTGCTAGGAAAAGAAGATCTATAAATGCAAAGTTTAAAAGGGAGACTAGTTAAAGAGGGAGTAAGCAAAAGATCTTCCCAGAATCCTTTACACAAGCTGTCTTGGCATCTCCTTTAATAAACTGCATTCCTTAAGGAAAGGTGTCAGAGTGTTTTTGTGGTTGGCAGCTGTCTGATTTGTCTGGCTTTCTGTGCTTCCAGAAATCTTGGAAGAAATAGAGTGTGGTGTGCAGGAGGCAATGGTTGCCTGAGTGCAGCGAGGTGAGCAGATTTGATTGAGAGGCAGCAGCTCTGAAATTCTTCAGGACTTCTGCTTCCACAAATCCCAAATAAATCAAGTTTGGCAAAAGGACTGGAATTTGAATTAAATACTTTGGGGACAGGTATTTCTTCCAGGAAATGTGCAGCATTTCAGTATTGCCTGAGAAAGAAATCTCTCACCAAAGGGAAACCCATACTGGGCGAGAGGAGGTCTCTCAGATCTTGTTTGAAATGAGTCACACAGAAAACAGCACTTGCTACAGAAGCTTTAAATGGCATCTGATATGACAACTGAAGTTGCATCTGAGGATGCTCCTCCCATCAAGCAGGCCAAAAAGCAGAGCAAAATCATTCTAGGCTGATGTTATTGGGGGTCCTGCCACTGTCTGAGGCCAAGGCAGGAGTTCAGGACTTTTCCTCAGGTGTTGGTTTCCTACTAGCTGAAACATATGTCAGAGCAAGATATTAAACATAAAGGTGGGTGCTGAAATCATGCTACTGTGTGCTTTCTCATACGCGTTATTTACCCTTGTAATTGTGGTTGCTTCTGTTTGTATTAGAGGGTGTCCTGTGAATTTGCTGGAGATTTGGCTCTTCATTTTGTGGTTCCTTGTCATCACCGACATTTAAGTAAGAAATCTTCCCATTCACAGAGAGGTAATTTTTGGAGCCAAGGACAATGCTATTTTTGCTTGTTAAGTCATAATAATATAGTTCAATTTCTATTTCTGAGAGCATAGACTGCACTAGCCATAGTAAGGTACAAACAGTAACAAGGTTACCATGAACTTCTAAATGTCCTACCTAAATGTCATGAACCAAAAATACTCTCTCTCTCTTTACTTAGTTTGCAGTCAAATAACTAATTTATAAATTCTGTGTAGAAAAGAATCAAAGTACAAATGAAATAGTTTGAGATCTGGTAAGAACACATCCTTTCCTGTTAAAGGTACACCACAGTAATGCTTATTAATTTGTTAATAGTTCATTGAGATATGATAGTGCATAAATATTCCCAAGTGCTTGAATGAATGTTCTGTTAGAGTCTTCACCTTATGGGCTATCAAACTGACAATGGTTAAGCTGTGCTTATATTCGTAATAAAATGCAATATAGAAATAAATTTGTTTCAGTGATCTGCTCTAGTTCTTGTAGTTCTTGGATTTCAAAAGTTCTATATTTCTTCAAATTTTGCTTTCAACTGAAATCAGAAGAATCGTGCAAACCAATTTGAGATGGAGATGAACTGAAAAACCTCTTAGAATAGCTATACTTCCCCCTCCCCTTGATATAAGAGTATAAATGCACCACCTACAGTGTCCCTGATACATCCCATGTACATAATAGGAAAATTCAAATAACAATCAGGTTATTTTTGGAAAATAATGATTTAGATATTAAAATAGTAATATTCCAACCTTACTGGTGAAAAAAAGGAAATAAAGCAGACTGAGCATGATTTACTGTATAAACTTTCTTTCCAATCAGAAAGCAAAGGGCTAGGAAATGCTACCAAAATATGAGAACCATGGTTTGTTCTATTGACTTAACATAGGCTTTACACCAGTGGTTTGCATAAACCATGGACAGTTGTCATTATGCTCAGCTTCAGGTAATTTTGTCAGCCAAGCTCAACTGTACTGAAGGACAAATCTCTTTTTGTATATTAATATCTTTATCTGTATATAAAACAACTGACAACTATATTTTATATTAAGTTAAATATCCAAGAGCAGGTCACTGAAGCTTTATGTATGAAAGGCGAATAGAGCACAAAGAGAACCCTTGTACTTCCAGCAAAGGTCAGTTGACCAATCCACTGAAATTGGTCTGAAATCACGTGAAAACAGTGATCCTGCACTGAGCTAACTGTTAACTTCTTACAATCTTAAATTAATTCCCAATCATTTGGACAAAGCCTGCTATAAGAAACTCTACAATTTTAATATTTTTATTTTAAATAATGTGAAAAAATCCTTATTTTATTGTGCTAATGAGTGCAAAACTTTCCAGAGGTCTAGAAAAACCTTAACTAGGATCTTTAGAGCCAGTTAGATAGTTTATAAAATAGCATGTTGCTATGTTACTTCATTGCTGGATACAGATGGGAAAGGGTTAGCAACAATACTGTAAAAAAAAGTTACCTCTATGATTTTTCAGGTCCTAAAGGTAGCATAATTAGCTTAAAAGGAGAAGCATTTTAAAAAATACTAATCAGGTGCCAGTGCTTACAGGCTTAATTGCAGCTAGCACATGCTAGCACTTCATTAAATATAATCCAAAAATTTCAAACAAAGCACAATCAGTTAATGAAACAAATGCTGGGGTTATTTCAGTGGATAAAGCATGTGGAATTTTATAATGTGTTGTCTTATTTCATATAAAATGCAATCCTAGAAGCAGGATTTCTACCTGCATATGGCTTCCAAGAGGTATTTTAAGTGGCATAAAAACATGTTCATGCATGTATACAAAGTCTTGTTTTAGCAAGACAGGACAAAATATTCTCCTAACTACATATAAATACTTACATGAACACTACAACCAGCTAGTGGTTGCTGGTGTAAAGCAACCAGAGAAAACAGTTTGGCTTCAAGAAATGAATTAAGATTGTGCAGGAGAAACATAGTATCTTGTTATTCTTCATACTGTCAGTGTTGAGTTCCTTTCATAGTGAGGTATTCAACTGCATAAACAATCTTTACAGCAGATGTTAGGCTACCTCAGAAAAGTAACATACAAATTGCTGAGATGGTCGAAAACTAGCGAAAAGACACCATATACAATTAAAAAGATAGTAGAGTTCAGTACGGAGCTGGCATTACTTATTTTAAGAATTTGTATTTGTTGTCATATGATAATTCTGGTTTCTGTTCTTTAGGGCCACTCATACATGGTAAGTGGATGCACTTTGCAGGTGCACTTGATTAATAAGAATACAAAATCTGTTGGAACACTTGCAGAAAAGCCCAGTTTGTGAGATTACCGGATGCCAACACAGGAGAGCAGACACCTGACATCCCCCCAAACACCCAGAAGGCATGAAAAGGAGGCTTGGGAATGACACAATGTATGTACAGCTTACACTTGCAGATAGAAATACTTCCTTGATTCACTGTGTTAGAACTGTACTGATCTATATTTCTACAGATAAAAAGGCAGATGTATTAGATGAGTCAATATCAGTTTTCCAGATCTGAATTTGTGTCAGTGGTCTTAGTAAATAATCTCACACCAGAGTAATTTTTTTTTTTTTTTTGACTTCTGCTTTGGATTAGGCACAATAAAACCAAGACTGTTGTTTGATTCCCAGTGAGAAACAAACACAGAACTTCATCCCAATTCATGGTACAATGCCCAAAATTTAGCATGAATCTAAGCTCACAATACAGAAAAGGCAGCACTACAAAAGAGCTATTATTAAAAGCTTTCTACTTAACCCCAAGAGAGTCACCTAATACTGAGATTTGCATGTCAACTCTTTTCTTAGTTACCTGTATTTATTTTCCCCATTAAAAAACAACCTAGAAAAACTAAACAATCCATTTGTATCCTAAATCCTGTATCCAGCGTATTCTAAATAAATTATTTAAATAAATCACGACAAAAAATAAAACTACATGAAAGCTATTCTACGGCATGATGCATCATTACCAGCAGAGTCAGCAGAGATACTTTACTAATTTTTTATGAAATTTGGCAAATTTTTAGTGCAAATACACTTGCGAAATGAGAGATGGGCTGGGCAAACCAGAAATATAATAAAACCAGCACAAACTGGTAATTGGCATCAGAAATATTTTTTCAGGAATAGAATTTAAGGTCAGTTGCACTATTTCTCATTCTTTTTTCCCCTGCCTCTGCTGTTGGGGTACTTTTAAAAAGAAAATTTAGCCTAATACACTGACAAGGTATATGCACTACATAATTATAAAGTGAATTCAACTCTTAAGTTTCCATCTTTGACAAAATATTATACACTGCCATCTCCATACTGACTTGGATGTAGTCCTCAAAATGTCCTTGGCTCGAGAATGGCTTACAATAAAGTCTTGAGCCAAAGCAGGCATTTTCTTGGCAGTAGGTACAACTGCCTCTGCCCATCCCAGAGAAAGTGTTGCAATAAACAGGGCTCAGTTTATAATTTTACACAATAAATGCATTAACTATTTACTCTATCTTTTGAAAAAAATAAAATAAAACATTATTGTGTCTGATAAAAGAAGTATACAGGCCAGGTGAAATGTGAGGGGGTGGTTTAGAGAAGTACAGTTTGTGGCTGAAAAGAAACAGTGAATGCGACTTCTTAAAATACTGAGATAATTCTGTTGTGCTCATATATAAATGCTGATAAATGATGTCTTTTAATCAGAGTCCAACAGAAAACGAACCAGGATTTTGGCAAAATAAAGGTGTGTTGTTCCTCTAGCTTAATTTATCCACACAGTCCTGCAGTAATACCACAATTGTTTTCTGCCAGTTTCTAAGTAGACACAAAAGCTTGAGCTTCCTCAGTGTGTCCATTTCTTGTTGAGAAAGATATCATTGTGTTGCCTTCTGTCTTAGCAGGGAGTTTCAGGAAATCAGTTTTTATCTAGGCCTTCATTTAAAATGAAGATCAGAAAAAAAGACCGTCTTAGTCAAAAAGTCTGATTATATTAAAAATCTGCAAGAATACTGATCATTCTACACTTATACCCATTAAGTAAGGCATTAGACCAGTTGCATAGTAACTGCTGTTTATAAACAGCAATATTTTGTATACGTTTCCTATTATAAAAACTTTAAATAGCCCGGAACCCTTTTCTGCAGGAAAAAATAAATGAAAGGCAAGAAACAAAAATGTAACACTTTGAAGTGAACTCAGCTTGGACTATTTCTATAGTATTACATCACTGCTGGGAAACTACTGTACTGTGGTCATTTACTGGAAAACTAAATGCATAGAACATGGAAGACATAAAAGTTTAATAAACTGAAGG